>NW_020884873.1:13994912-14402908 GCF_003945725.1 Corapipo altera
TCTTTCTTTCTTTCTTTCTTTCTTTCTTTCTTTCTTTCTTTCTTTCTCTCTTTCTTTCTTTCTTTCTCTCTTTCTTTCTTTCTTTCTTTCTCTCTTTCTTTCTCTCTTTCTTTCTCTCTCTCTCTTTCTTTCTCTCTCTTCTTTCTCTCTTTCTCTTTATTTATTTATTTATTTATTTGTCTTTTTTAATGTGCTTAGTTTGTTTGTTTTCTTTTATTTTAGATTCCTAAAAATAGACCTTTCACATCTTGAGGTCCCTGCACACCATAAAAAATATAATTAAAAGGCATGAGTTGAAATATGTCAACTAAGCCCTCATTGACTCAATCCCAAAGTCAGATGGGTTGGACCACATGATTGTCAGCAAAAGGTAGTGTAAATGTGGAGGCTTTTTGTCTGGTTACCAGGGTCAATGCACTTGTGTGTTTAGGACCCACTGTCAGAAACAATGTGAAGGTATTGAACTGAGTCTGGAAGTGATTTCTCTCTCCTCCTCTTTCCACTCCCTTATAATTCAAATGGGAACTGAGGTCAAGTGTGTATAATCCACCTATACAGTGATGGCAAAGTGAAATTGCTCTCACTACTCTTATTACTGCACTGGAACATTTTTGGAAAAGACAGGATCTTGCTTTTGGTCTCAACAAACCCCACAAATGTTATAAAAGGGATGAAAACTGAGAAGACTCTGTCCATTACACTGGTATAATTTTTAGTAAGAAATTAGTTAAATCCAACACTGCTCAGTCATGGAAATAAAATTCTTAGTCATTACAGACCTCATCTGGGTTTGGGCTACCAGTGAACACACTGAAGACTAATAGGATATTTATTCCAAGGAAAAAACAATTACAAAAAATTAGGTGATGAGGATGATAGTTATGACTTCCTATAAACATTCCGTCTCACCCCAAGTTAAATTTATGCAATAAGAGAATTCCTGAAAATGCATCTAAAGGTTTTCCATGGGGGCATAGTGGAAAATCCCATCTCCTTCTCACATCCATATAGCTGTACTTCCCTGCTTCAAACCTAGGATGCATCCTCCTTCAGACATCCACCTGCTCCAATATGGGGTCTTTCATGGTCTGTAGGTGAGTATCTGCTCCACCATGGACCTCCATGGGCTGCAGGGGGGCAGCTGCTTCACCATGGTCTTTACCATGGGCTGCAGAGGAACCTCTGTTCTGGCACCTGGAGCACCTCCTCACCGTCCTTCTGCACTGACCTTTCTGTCTGCAGAGTCGTTTCTTTCACATATTTTTACTCCTCTATCTGCTGCTGTTTCTGCAGCAGATTTTTTCCCCTTTAACTCTGTTCTCCCAAAGTTGCTCCCAAGGTTGCTGATGGACTCAGCCTTGGTCCATCTTGGAGCTGGCTGACATTGGCTCTGTCAGACATGGCAGAAGCTTCCAGAAGCTTCTCACAGAAGCCAACCCTGTAGCCTCTCTGCTACTAACATGACAATGCAAGCCCAAGACATGTTTTCACCTTCCTTCTGCCTCTTTCTCAGGTCTTTGTTATTCTATATTCCCTTTTCTTTCTTAGACCTAATTGAAAGATTAGCCTCTCTAACTTTCTTGTCTTTGTTTTCAGCTAATTTCCTCACGATAAAACACCACCCAGAAAAAGCAGGAAGAGAAGGCAAGTGCAAGGTGCAGTCCTGCAAGGAACGCATGGTCTAAGGCTGGGGCACCTGGGTACCACAAGTATGCATCTAGCAAAAGATGCTAGAAATAGTGTAGTTCAGACGCCTTCTAAAACAGTGAATGATAAATTTTTTTTAAGGTAGCTTTATCTTTTTTTTTTTTTTTTTAGTTAGGACAAGAATATGTTGTTATTGATCTGGTATTATTAATCTATTAATCTACTCTGTCTTACAAGACATCTAGGTGTTGCTGTGCTGTTAGCTGTTTGTGACCTTTTAGAGTCGGGACAAGTGAAATGTCTTACTCAGGGTGAAGAAATAACACCTTGATACAATTAGAGGCTGATAAAGAAGTAGTGCTAGTAGTTTTTTTCCCCCAAGAATTCCCAGCTGGACTCCTAAGGTTGTTTAGATGGTGGTTTTAACCTAAAGAGAAAAATTCCTATGAAAGAAACGCAGCTGAGTCTGGTGCGTTATCAACACAGGATATCTTCTTTGCGGTGTTGACATGCAGTAGAGCTGGATCATCACTTACCACCCAGGGCTTGCTGCAGAAGTTGTAGATGGAGTAGAGGGAGTTGACTGTGTGGATGCCACCATACTGGAGGCCAATGATGAGGCTGCGGAAGTCTTCTCCCAGGGCCATGCTGTAGGCATGCTGCCGAATCAGGACGAAGTCCGGCTTGAAGGACCTGGAAGAAATGAGGGGAGTGATGTTTTACTTTGAAATGCTTAGCAACACTTCCAGCCTCTCCTTGTTTCTTTTAGATCCTTCCCCTTTCTTTTCACTAACACATGTTGTTCTTCTCTGGGTCACTCCTCATGGGTTGCTTGTGTTAGAAGGTAACAAACAAAACCAAACCAAACTCCTAGCCATTAAAAAAAAAGAAAAATCCAACATAGCTGCAAGTGTGAGAGCATAGAAACAGGCCAAACAGATTTTCTGCAGTTTTCTTGTCACTCAGACATGCGTAGGAATGAGCCACAACTGGAGCCAAGGGTCATAAATTCACTGATGGGGGGATTCTCTTTTCTTTCTAAAAGCTTGGCCACAGTTGGCAAGATCATTGCAATGTGCAAAGCAGATGAGAGAGCAAGTTTGTTTCCTGATGATTGAACTCGATATTGAAGCAATGCCCAGTGGGTGGGAAGATCATAAGGGATTTCAAAAAGCTATTGTATCTTCATTGACATACATTCCCCCTTTAATCAGTTTAGTACGTATGCAGCACATCTCAAGCTCTTATGGATATGAGTCAACAAGCGAAGGGCAGGCATGGTAATGTAATTAATCAAACGAGCAGAGCCCCTCATACAGTGCTGTGACTCATGGCATGGACTTCCAGAATATTATTTAGCAAGATTAGAGCTGGGACTCCTATGGTTCAACAGCAGCAGCTCTCAGCAAATGCACAGAAAAGTGAGGCCCTTTCTAGGTAAACCAACAGGCAACAGATTATCTTTCAAGCAGGCAGATTTGATTCCTTGCTGACGCTGTATCTTTGGAGCCATTCAAAAATCTCTGGAAATAGTCTCTGGAAAGAAGCTGTTCCCAAAATGGTGCTCAGCAGTTCATTCTCGAAGGCATGGAAGGGGCTTTTCCACTGAAATGGGATTATTTTATACATTAACAGAGGTTCCGTCAAGGACATTGGAAAAATTTCCATGTTGTATTAAAGATTTTCAGAGAAATGAGCTCTGTAACCAGGTTCCATTACCTCACTATCCTTGAACATTTTCCTTGCTAAGAGACTATAATTTCTATCATTTGGATGTATGAGCTGGAAATACTTTGGATTTATAGCCCCTATTTATATTTCCATCATTCAGGGAGGGAAATCCGAGATTGTGATTCTGGGCCACATTGTGGCAACAAACACTGTACACAAACCCCAGCACAGCTTTGTTGTTTCAAAGCTGTTCATTTTGTTTGTTGGCCTTGGACTTTTGTTATTGCTCACCCGAGACATGGTGAAGAGCATGCTCAGCTTTTGTGATGCAAGAGGCCAAGCTTTGGAAATGTTGTGATTCCCTCCCGTGGAGTTTTTTTAAACGCGAGCATGTTCCCTAATGTACTTGGCACCAAAGGTGGTGCTTTCCTCCAGCAGTGAGATGAATAATGAGCATCAGGAGGCCTGTGCTATCACTGTGCAGCTGATTTATGGACCTCCCTGGTGTCAATGGGGATGAGGGAAGTGGTGATTCCCTGCTGAGAAACAGCAAGAGAATACAAATTTTGGAAAGTTTGAGCTGCTCCATTCTGCTGGACTTGCTGTGTAGAAAGTATCCTGGAGGCAGGCAAGGGTCCTCAGGAAGGATTAACCAGCTTCTTATAATCATGGCTCAATGTCTGTGCTGAGTTACTGAGCAGTTGTGGTACCTGGAGGACTGGGAGCTCATCTTTCCTCATCCAGCTTTCTGAGTGTATGAGGAAAAAACGGTCCCTGTTAGAGGACAAGTCTTTCCCCAGACTTGACTTGTGGAACAGCATGTACTGCGGTTTCGCAGGAGTGCTTCAGACCATTGGTCTGGCCTCCTCAGAGGAAGCAGCACTACTTGCCCCTGAACCTCCTTTCCAACAGCCTGGATGGGGATGTGGTGCTGTGGTGGGGAGGAAGGATGCAATGAGTGTGGCCAGCTTTGTGGGGAAGACACACAGTGGCTGGGAAACTGCCTTCAGTGTCTTTATTTCTGCCAGGCAAAAACTTAGGAAAAAAAGCTCTTGTCTTTTCAGGTCCTAGCAAAGGAAGAGTTTCTCCACTTAGAAGATGAACATGAGAATAGAGAACTAACATGGAAAAACCTATTCTCAAACTCTGTGTCCTGTAGGAAGACAGGGCACTCTCTTGTGCAGCAGATGAGGAGTGATTCTCTAAAGTGAAGGTGGACACTGAATTCCTGTTTTGAGCTGTGAAACAATGTGAATGTTCCCATGGATACTGAGAACAAGGCAGTGGAGTGCCAGACCTGGGACTGACTATGAATAAGCATCAGCTGGAGAGCCCCAGATCCTGTAACGCAGAAACAGAAATCAGTGGCAAAATGAGAGGCGAGGGGCTAGGAAGGATAGCAGGCAGTAAAAGGGAAATAAATAGTCATGGTAGGAGTGGTGGCATGAAAACTGATTAACTAGAGATACCATTGATCTGGTGAGAAAAGAGCTTATTTGCTTCACATGAGGATTCTTGTTTTTTTGGTAGAAGATTACTTTTGCAAGCTACTGCTCATTCTCTAAGTGTAAAGCTTAAGCTAACAGAGCAAGCCTTGGATTTGGAACAGCTAGTAGCATAGATGTTTTCTTTGCTGGTTCAAGCCAATAACACCTCCCATGTCAAAGTTGAAATCCCTGGCAGACAGATGGGTTAGGCAGAAGTCACACATTTGAAACACCATTGCTAAAACCTTTGGATGAGCCAAACTCAGTAGCACCTACTGTACTGAGGTCTCTAAGCACCTGTCTAGTAGGACGAGGGGAGCTATGGCAGGAGCAGGTACCTTTGCTCTCCATTGCCTCCATGTCTTCCCTCACTCCACCTAAACCTTCCAACCGGTGTTCAGATGACCATGAGTGGTCTTGAATAAAACTGTACCTATTCCTTGCTAAAGACATATCATGGGAATGGGTTTGGTCAAAAAAGGAATACAGGAGACTCCATTCAAACATCTAGTGGGCAGGGAGATGGGATAGGTAAATAGAACTGAAAGTAAACCACAGGTTTAAAACATATCACTAGTAATCTGTGCTCTTCATGTGGTGCAGTGCTGTTTCTGGACTGTGTAGAATCTGCCTGAAGTCTTGAATCTTCCTGAGCATAGCTGCCAGATGGATGATACTCCTGGGAGAAAGCTGGAGCCCATCTTCAGCCACAAACAAAAAAGAAGCCCTTTTCAGACCTCAAGAGCTCAGTTATCATTTGAGTTTGGCTTCCAGCACTACCTGGCAAAATGAAGATCACTAAAATGTACGTAGTACCTTCTCAGAGTGGCTTACAGACAGAAGAATCCTTCGTTTAAAAGAAACAAACAAACAAAGAAAAAGCCAGGACACTGGAAAAAAAAAATTTCAGATTGAAATAACCAGTGAAATTTCATTTTCCTCTGGAATGAAAAGGTACTTTTCTTTCAGCTCACGTTGCCACAAGCAGTGGCCTCTGCCAAACACGACATGAGCCTTTCAGTGCTCCGAGTGGTGAATAAATGAACCAGACACCCCCAGAGTGAAGCAGCCCCCCACAGGTCCCTGTGGCTTTCCTCCCTTTGCAGTAAGTTGCCTCCTTCTCCCAGGTGCTAGCCAAGGCCCATGGCATTCGCTCAGCCTACCTCTGCCTAGTGTCTGGCTGGGAAGCTGCTAGTGCTGCCAGTCCTGAGCCTGGATTGGATATTGCAGTGCAGGATGCTTATCTGCATTTAACTAACTCTTTTTCAACTTGTTCCAATGTCTTTTAGCAGTCTTTTTTCTTTCTTAGTGGTAAAACTATATTTTCAGAGACAAACCTAAGTATAAAGCCTGGACCCAAAATGTCTAATAGGAAGAGATCCAACTGTAGAATATAACTTCCTAGGCTGGACCCATCTACCCTTAAATCTGTGACAGCATTAGCTGTCTTGGAAATAGTTTTGTCAGAAATGGGGAAATATAACACAATTTAAGGGATTCTGATGTTAAATATGGAAGTCAAACATCTCAGAAGCAGCAGTAGCTGTTCTGGTGACCATGTGTCTAACTTCTCTCATTATGAGAAGCGGATTAGCTCTGAAAAGATCATCAATAACATTTCTGTGCAGAAAGCAGAGCCCTGGACTGCTTTGTGGTAGAGAAGATGATGACAGCAAATCCTGCTGGGAGGTTTCATGCCTTAAAGAGATCTCCTATTTCTTATTTCTGCGTATAACCATAAGTCTGGCTTGCTTCTTGGTCTTTCAGCTTTCCTCACTGAAATGCAAATAGATTCACAACCATGAAGAAGGAACACACAAGAATAGATTATTTGTATCAGAACTAGTGTGATCAGCACACTAAGTCATCCCCCTGTACTCAGCACTGCTGGGGCTACACCTCAAATACTGTGTTTAGTCTTGGGACCCTCAATAAAAGAAAGACATTGAGGTGCTGGGGTGTGTCCAGAGAGGAGAACAAAGCCACTGAAGGTTGTACTCAGGTGGGGGTTGGTCTCTTCCACAGATAACAAGTGATAGAACAAGAGGAAAGGGCCTCAAGTTGTGCCAGGGGAGGCTTAGTGAATATTAGAAAAAATTTCTTCATGGAATGAGTTGTCAAGCATTGGAACAGGCTACCAGGGAAGTGGTTGAGCCACCTTCCCTTGAAGCGTTCAAAATATGCGTGGATGTGGCACTTAGGGACATGGTTTAGTGGTGAACATGGCAGTGTTGGGTTAACAGTGGGACTCAACCGTCCTGGAGGTCTTTTCCAACCTTAAGAATTCTGTGATTCTTTTATTGCCAAAATACATTTTAATGACCCCTCCACTGTGAATAATCACTTGTAGCCGAAGAGTAGACCTGCTTTATGCTTTAGTACCGTGATGGGTTTAGAAAGCTTTTTGCCAGTGCTGTGGGAAAAGGAGGAACTCTCCTGCTTTCTTTCTTAAAGACTGCCAGTCTTACAAGACACCTTGTCCTTCAAATCAGTACAAAAACATCTTCCCAGGACATTGAAGACACACATCCTCACTTAAGGTTCTATCTAACCTCCATTATTCAAGAGGCTTAATTCAGCTTTCAGACACTTCTCAGTGATCAACACATTTTGACTAGGTTCCGTTCCAAATCCTTTTCTATCTGGTTGGCATGACGCAGAGAGGAAGAAAAGTACATAATTAAGCAATATGATACAACAATCTTTGCATTATTGGCAATTAAAGGAGCTTTCAGGGAAGCTTCTGAGGCACAATTCCAAGCCATAAGTGGCTACAACTACATGAGAAGCGCAATAATCCCTCAAACTGTGCGGTGCCTCAGGTGTCTGATAGGAAATAGAAAATGGCATTTACAAATAGGAATAAGTTCTTTTTGTGCTTTAGTTGGGTGTTAAAAATATTGTTATCACATTACTGAAAATTAATATGAAATCTATGACATTTTCACTTATCATCTAACATTATCTTGGATGTTGTAGTAAAGAGGAAAATTTCCTAAGAACAAGAAGTCACTTCAGTCAAAACCTCATGTCATATTTTCCACAGAAAGAAACAAAACCTGACGAAGCTATTCGAAGAAGGAATGAATGTGATTACTTACATGAATAAGATGAAATGGAACTTGCTTTACAGAAACAAAAAAGCCACATAGAATAAAGAATGATCTCTCTTTACCAGGTTGGAGGAGAGAAACAGGGTGTCTTTTGGGACATTGTAATAGATAATGGTTGGGGAAAAAACATGGCATGTGTGAGAGATCAGTTTAGCAAATGCAGCAGGAACCAGGAATCACAGTTGCAGTAGGACCAATACCACTATATGCAGACAGGGACAACCTGGTAGATGCTCTGATTTGCTTCTCAGCCACAGATCAATGCTCAACTAACCATGAAATCATGTTACATACTCTCTGAACTGTCCTGTGGCAGTCTAAAAAGTTTGCCATATATTTTACTTCTAAACTGATCAACATTTACAAGGAAAAGCATGTGGACTCGGACAATGCCTGAATGTAGTAACAACCATACCTGCCAATGGCAACTTGCCTTCAAAATTTCTGTGACCCAAAGCTTTTACAGAAGGTGATCCAAATACTTTCTGACATCATAGAATAAAGTCATAGAATAATTTAAGTTGGAGAGGATCTTTGGAAATCTGGCCCAACACCACGCTCATCGCAGGGCTAATTTTAAATTGACATTGGGATGATCATGGTCTTGTCTAGCCCAAGATTGAATACTCTCAAGGACAAAGCCTCTCTGTGATTTGTTCCAGTATTTGATCACTCTCTCTGTAGAAATTTTTTACAAAATGGTATCTTATTAGAATTTCACTTGCTGCAACTTGAGTCTGGGGTTTTTTTGTCCTCTCACTGCACACCTTCAACAAGAGTCTGGCTTCATTGCCTCTGCACCACCCCTTTAGTTGCCTGATGGCTATAGGTGGATCCCTCTCAGCCTTCTCTTACAGACTGAACAAAGCCACCTCAGTCTCTCCTTGGGTGTCTTTAGTCCAGTTCAGGGAGCTTGGAGGCCTTTCACACAACTCAGTCCAGTCTCTCAATGCCTTTCTTGTACTAGTGAGCTCACAGCTGGACACAGTACTCCAGATGTGAACAGTGTCTCATTAGCTACATGCTTGTTAATACCACCCAGTGAGCCATAGGATTTCCACCCTGCATGAGCACACAGGACCTCCATGTCCTTTTGTGCAAAGTTGTTTTCTCTTCTGTTATTCCCCACCAGTACTGGGGTTATTTCTTCCTTCCCTCAAGACTTTGCAATTATCCTTACTGAACATCATGAGGTTCCTGTTGGCTCATTTCCCCAGTTACTGAGGTCCCTCTGAATAGCAGCTCTACTCTCTGACACATCTGTCATTGTCCCCCCCTGCAACTTGTTTGTTGAGGCTCCACTCTGCCCCAATATAATGTCATTAACAAAGATCCATTTTGATCAGTACAGTGCAGGTGCAGTAGGAATTGTCCCTTCGCTTCTCTGTTTGACATTCCCTGGAAGAAGCCTTAATAAAAAGCCATGTGGAAAGGCGACAAATTACAGCACAGTTGGAAAAAAAAAAGAGAGGTGATCAAGACTGAAACAATCTACAACAGTCTTTAATCATTCTTGCATTCAGTCTGGGATTAATTAATCAGTGAGTGCTCTAGACCCTGGCAGCACATTCCTTATTGGAATGAATTACTGTAAATGCAAAAAGGTTAAGGGAGAAGTTTAGTCTCTGAGATGCTCCCCACCCTGGTCTGCTCAGAGTGACTTTTGCTTTCTGGCAGCTGCCTGCACGCCAAATGTTTTCCCCATAACTGTCAGCATCCTGCCCGCACGTCGGCTGGGCGCCAGCTGCTGGGAAGGTGAAGGGGGACATTATTCATCTGGGAGATCAGGAAACCCCAAAGGGAGAAGCAGGCCTCCAAGCAGCTGTTTAGCAGCAGGAGCTGAGGTGGAAGTAACCGAGAATAAATACATAAATAGTCACACCCCAACTCTTTTGTAGTTCCTGCTCAAAAAAATATGAGCCATAGGGACAGATAGGTGAAGAGAGGGGAGATATTAGTTAAAAACAAAGTTAGATCATCCCCCATGTGGGAATAATATCTCAGTTTATAAATGTTTACTGGAGGTGTTAAATTTCTTCATATGTAACTGCAGCTGCCAGGGTTTACCCTGTTAGACACCTCACCCCAGCTCATTGACTCTGCAGGGTATTTTGGTGAGGGAAGTGGTCATTTGGCATATTGGTCTTTTGCCTAATCTGAAATTTCAAAACCTTACAGGCTGTTACACACACTTCTCCATTACATTTACAGATTGCCATGCCATCAGTACAAAAAATACTGCCCAAATGTTTCTCAGTGTTGAATGCATACCACATATTTTACTCTACCATGTGGCACTTTCTGTGAAACTTGGGAGAACCATGAGCTCAACATATTTTTCCATCTGGCTTCTAGAAACCTAGACTCTCCAAATCAGTTTCTGCCATTTCTTTCTCCCATCAGCAGCTTCACAGAAAATCGTAGAAATTTGCTTTGGAAGTAATAAAAAAATAAAAAAAAATAGAAAAAGACGTTCTAAAAAAGAGCCTAGTTAGGTCAAGAGTTAAATTAAAAAAGACAGGGACTAGACAGAGCTTGGAGTTCCTCTTTGGCACAAGCTTCCTGGAACTTGAGAAGCTGGAAAGTTACCTACTGCCTCTCAGTACTTCCTATATCAGTGTCCAGGGACAGCAGCTACTCCAGTGACTTTCCTGGATGTTCTCCCTGTAGAAGAACTGCAAGAAACCACCAACTCTTGAGAACGAATAGTCCTTGAGAGACAAGAAAACATCCTTCTAGGAATGTATCACTACTGTGTGATGAGAAAGCATGGCCTCTGTAGGTTAGAAAACGTACCTGCCCTTTTCAGGGAGCTGCTTGTTAATGGACCTCTGAGTGAGTGAGCCTACTGGGATGGGAAAAGGTGCAGTGGGCAGTGGACAGTGTCCTCACTGGACTTTAAACAGTCTTTCATCCTAGGGCAGGCAAACCTTTTTTAGCCAGAGTATTCATCTCTTGGGGTCTGCAGGTATAGCAGGAAAACACCTGTGGTCTGGCCAGTTTCTTCTCTTCTCCCACGGAAAAGGATTTGCTTCCTCATGCTGAGGTTGTATGGCAGCTTGCAGTATAAAAATATGCTTGGGGAAAAAAAGCACTTTCAGGGATTTTCGGGGTGGTTATTCAACAGGCTGCTGCCCTGTTATCAGCGCACAGAGCATCGTAGAAGCACTGAATCAGCTGGAACCAGCGGGAAAGTCAGTGTTAACTACAGGAATGAATGGGCTTGTATGGGTGAACTGGAGAATTCACTGACCCCATCACAGCTGTGAGTTGCAAGGGCATATCACTCAGGGCAAGCAGGGTGAGACATACACATTACACACACAGGCCAAATTCAGGCAAAGCCTGTAGGACTAAACATCACTCTATGACAGAAGTATTTCCCCACAGCAAGACTTTGTCCTCAGTGCTCCTTTGCTGTTGTTTTGGACATGCCTTTCCTTTTGCCAGGGTCATTTCTCCACTCAGATTCCTCCCCATTTCAGATCCTAGTCTGTCAGCTGTTGTCTGTACTGTGGTGTTGCAGCGAGGCTACATACCACACTGTGAGTGTTATGGCCACCACTGTGGTAGGTCCCATGCAGACATGAAAGTGTGTTTTCTCCCCTGGATGATCAGCACCAGTAGCAAAAGAGGCAGCTCTACAGGGAGACAGGAGATGAGAGCAGTCTGGTGCATGATTAATTTATAATCCTTAAAAGTCTGAAATGCTCCCAAAGATATTAGTATTCCCCAGGTAAGAAAGCTGTCCAGATTTTCAACATATCCCTGTCTTATTTTCATGTCTACTGGAATTAATAGCTGAAGGATTGTAAAGCCCAAAATTCAAACATGTGACTGCATTTAATCATTAATACAGAACCTAAGATCATAGTTTGGGAGTCTAAGTGTTGTTGTCAGAAGCAGAGACAGCCCAAATTCTCATTTATATACTAAGACACTCTTAAAATATCCTGAAAGCAAAAATGCACCTCAGAGTGGGTGCAGAGCCAGCACTGACAGCCTCTTTATGCTGAGAAAATATTGATATGAAGGACCCTTCAGAGAAGTGAAGACAAGTGAAAAGAAAAATCCCATTCTTTACATTGAATGCCAGTAGAGGTGACACAGCCCAAAACCTTGAAAGAGTAAATTAGACTCCAGATGGTTCACTCTGTCTCTCTCTGACTGTATGTGTTTGGAGACCTGTGCAAAAGGAAGTTGTGCATACACTGGAAGGAGGTTGAAGAATCCATCCAAGTGTTTTAAAAGCAGGCATAAGCCCACATTTGTTTTTTCATGTTCTTTAGTAGTCCAGTCGTTGCACCCAGAAATGACTCCATTTCTCCGCTGAAAGAGTTGCTATGTTTAAGTTGGTGAGGGATCCTTCGGGATGAATAAGCACCACTTCCTGCTTCCCATATTTAATTTTTCACCGGGGAAGGTCTGCTGCCAATTTTACCCAAATAAATGCTGAGGTAATAAAGAGCAATGTCGTGGCTGAGCCTAACACTGCTCCTGGTGCCCAGCTCATCCCACCACAGTGTCCTCAGTCAGGGCACGTGTTACAGGGCACTGAAACAGGAAAGTGCTTGCTAGAGACTGCAGTAGGTACTACATGGCCAGCTCTTTGTCTTCTAACTCTGAAGAAAATGTGCTGAATAGGCTGATAGAGCCTTTGCATAATATGGTGGAACTCAGAACAGAAACCACACATGCAGTTTTTTAGGTTTGTTAGATGATAGCCTTGGTCTACAGCAGCACATTTTGCTGATACTATTTCAAATCGCCTCCCCCCCCAGATGTGCAGAATTCAGAAGAGAAAAAAAAAGGAGCTGGAGACTCAGAATATTGTTACTATAAAACTACATTCTTGGAGCCACACTTGTTTTAAAAATCAGGCAAGTAAAGTAATGCCTGGCTTCAGCTATGTTGTTTGGTAACTTATTTATAGCTACTTGTTTCAAGATGCACAGGCTAGTAGTCATGGAGGTCTGTACACTTACACTTCCACTTTTTTGCTCTCTTTAATTGTCAGTAATTGTGGGGTTTTTGTTGAGTTGTTTTTTGGTTGTGGGTTTGTTGTTTTGGTTTTTTTTAAATAAATTTGCCTGAGGCAAGCGGTAAATGTAGAGCTTTAAGGACTGTTATACCTTCTTATTAGGGGATTTATCTTCCAGGTAAAAGAACCACAAGTCTTTCCTGGTGCGCATTCAAGTCAGTTGGCATGGGATCTAAAAGAGTGCCATAACTCCAGGGTGTCAGAAAGCATCAAGGGATCAGCAGAGAGAGAGCTTTGTTTTAAATGTGCAATACACTGTTTCCAGTTCAAAGAAGGAACTAGGAGACCTGCTCCAAAATGATAGCATTTAATAGGCTACTAAATTGCTAGATAGCTTATCAGATAATGTAACGTCAAACTGGAGAGAATGGCCCAGCGGTTGCTTTATATTAATATTAATAATTGTTGTTTTAAAAAATATTTATTATTTAATTGATTTCAAATCTACTGGTCTATAGTACATTCAGTGTCTTTCCACTAAATTTACACATTCTGTTGCCCTCCCAGTGAAGAGAAGAGTGAAGCAGGCAGGGTTCCTCTGGGGGGGATCCCAAATGTGCTTGTTAGCAAGATGCTGTCATATTTAACTTCCTATAACTTTTCAGTGGTATTTGCAAGGACTTTGGGGGTTCAAAAAACATGATTATTATATTTCATCATCTAGAAACATTATGACTTGTGACTGAATATTTTGCTTAATAATTAACAGACGTCTAATAAGTGATGGAAAAAAGATGTCAGCAGCAGCGGGGTTGGTGCATACTTGAGTCGAAGGTGTCCCCCGTGGCATCTCCCCGTGGCTGGACACTCTGAAGGGTGTCTGTGGCCAGGCAGGACATGTCTGTGGGTGGAATCGGGGGACTTGAAGGGAGTGAGAAGCAGCTACACCCACGTGGATGGGCTGAGGGGGTTCCACACAGCTCAGTAGCCGTATGCTCCACAATTCACCTTCTAAAGTGAAGAAGAGTTTTTATTTCTGTACCTTCTAAAGTATTGCTAGGAATGGCCGTGGAAGTTGGCTGGCCTGAGCTCTTAAATGTGTTGAACTGGGCATGCCAAGGGCACATCAGCACAGGCTGTAAACAAATGTCTGCTGCTTGTAAGGACTATGGTGTGTAACACACATACGCCATAGAAATCCTGTATCTAAGTATGTATTTACCAAATCCACTTCCCACAACACAAATATGTCTTTATACATGCAGAGATGAAAACAAAAAAACCTGAACTAATGCCATTGATAAAAAGATGCATTTCATATATAAATATACACTTGAAAATGGTAGCTGGGATACCTGTATATTCACTGTGAGTAAAAAAATGAACATCATGCCCCAGACACTCTTGTGAAATAAATTTTGTCTTCAGTTTCTGTTTAATAGCCCAAGATCTTTCTGCCAGATGTACGAATGTCTTTGGGAGGAAAGACACGGGAAGGAAAATGAAGATGTGATCAACCTAGGAAATGGTTCTTGGGAAACCTTCCAGCATCATGAGCAAGTGAACACAGGAGTGCATTAGCACGGTACATTGTGTGATGAATGCTCCAGCAGCTGGTTCATGGGACAGAAACAGACATTTGTGGGACAAGAGAAAGCAAATGTATGTAACAGACACAACTTTAAAAGTTTTTAGCAGAGGCTTGTGAAATTAAACCAAAGAGCGTATGGAGACCACAGTCATAGCTAATTGGCAGTGACAAGTTTTGCTTTGCACTGTTTGGACTGCAAATGACATCTTGAAAAATTAAACTTAGGTCAGCACGCCCAGAATAACTGTTTTTCAGCTGTTCTAATAATCCCTTTCAAAAACATCACTGCATGCTGTATTATGTGCCTCTATCTCTAATTTTCAACTAGAAGCAAACAGACAAAAGGATTGATTAAATGTGTGAACCATATTAAACTCAAGATGCTGAATACACCAAAAAGTGCAAAGGAATTGTACAAACAGAAGTGGAGTGGCAAGAAAAATTAATTTGGAATAGCAATGAGATTTCAACACAAACAAAGAAAAGCTATTATATCAAAGATGAAATGTAGTGTTGTGACTTGTATTGACAAAAACTCATAAAGATGAAGGCTTGGGAATAATAGGCTGAAAGGTAATATCAGTGCTATGCAAACAGAGGCATCATACCCAGATGTGACAACTTATACTGTTCTTTACATAGCACTAGCGAGAATGCCTCTAACATTAACTGCAAATTACAGGCACTCTGATGTCTGAAAGAAGGGGAGCAATGCTTTTGGAAAGTGAATTGGATGCATGATCGAAGAAGAATTGCTTGGACAGGGACACCTTCCACTAGAATAGGTTGCTCAAAGCCCCATCCAATCTGACCTTGAATACTGCAGGGATGGGACACCCACAGCTTCTCTGGGCAACCCGTTCCAGTTTCTCATCACCCTCAGAGTAAAGAATTTCTTCCTAGCGTGAGACTAAATCTACCCTTATTCAATTGGAAGCCATTCCTCCTTGTTCCATCACTACATTCCCTTGTCAGAAGTCTCTTTCCAGCTCTCTTGTAGCCCTCTTTAGGTCCTTGAAGGTCCTATAACCTCTCCCTGGAGCCTTCTCATCTCCAGACTGAACAACTCTCTCATCCTGTCTTCACAGGAGAGGTGCTTTAGCCCTCTGATCATTGTTATGGCCCTCCTTTGGACTTGTTCTAACAGGTCCACATCTTTTTTATGTTTGGTACCCCAGAGCTGGATGCAGTACTCCAGATGGGATTTGACCAGAGCAAAGCAGAGGGGCAGAAACAATCCTCCCCAGTCCTGCTGGCCACACTGCTTTTGATACAGCCCAGGACACGGTTGGCTTTCTGGGTTGAGAGAGCATGCTGCTGGCTTATGTCAATCTTCTTGTCCACCAACATCTCCAAGTCATTCTTGTGAGGGCTGCTCTCGATCTGGTCATTCTCCAGCCTGTATTTGTGCTTGAGACTACCCCAGCCTAAGTGTAGGACCTTGCAATTGGTCTTGTTGAACTTGAGGATCACATGGGCCCACCTCTGAAACCCTCTGGTGTGTTGACTACACCACAAAACTTGGTCATGCTTGGAAGGGCTTTGTGGCTACTGCAAGGATAGTCCACTGGGATCAGACCTAAGACAGGTAGACTAATGAATTCCAGCCACTGTTTGTAATGAAGATTATTCGACACAAAAGGAGAGAAAAATCAGGGGAAAGAAAGATCCATTTTCTCTTTTACTGGGAGTTCTGAGGATAAAAAGAACCTGAAAAGGAGGCATTTGTTGTTGCATGAAGGGTCTGGGCTGGAAACAATGGCTGTATGGCATACTGCACACCTGAGACCTGATACAAAAACACCAGAGCCAGGCTGCTCTTTTCACCACTTCCAAGAAACCCTGATGCCATCAGGACTGTGCTGCCCTGATTCAGATACCGGTCAGACCCTGAGGTAATCCTGCTTGCCCCAACATTGGTCCAGAAAACCCAATTTTCAAGACAAACTGGTGCTCCTCACCTTACCACCTTAGTGCCATTCCTCATGACCTGCATGTCCACCATGCAGCCACCCATGACGTAAGCAGCCAGGTTCAACTCGGAGAACTCAGCCTGGAGTGGAGCAAAAGGATAAAGTGTTACTCAAGGGTAGCAGAGACACAAACACATGGACACAGATGCAGAATTGTCTTCAGCTGTAATGTGCTTTTCCTTCTTTTCCTTATTTTTTTTTTCTGTGAGGCAACTGGAGGTCCAATTACAGCTGGTTTGCCCTGGAGAGACTGCAGAAATCTTTACGGCTCCCAGACTTGGGGTGTAAAAGTACACAGGATTAGGCTTATTGCAGTAATAGGTACTGAAGGAATTAAGAATGAGCAAGCTGAAAAATGCACACAGGAAAGAATAATAATAATAAAAAGAGGTAAGGTCATTTGAATTCAAATTCCAAGTTTCCACTTGGAAACATCCATTTAGAATTATGTCTGAGTCGGCTGTCGTGCCACTGGCCAACTACAAGCCTAATACAAAAGATTTAAACCTTTTAGCTAAACAGCTAGAAAACCTCATTATGCTGCAGGAAGGTGATAAGCAGCAAAGGCCACCTGATGTGATTTACTGATTAAGATTTTAACTATTAAAGGATTAGCAAAGCTGGGTAGGCTATGAACAGTGCTGCTCAATTATTAAAACACTTTATATTTTAAAAGAGGTGGGACTTACAAGGCCAGAAAGGTTGGCAAGGAATACTTCAGCTACTGGGAGAAAAAGGGGTGATTATGACTGCAGTGGATGTCAGTGAAGGTTAAGAGATAGATCAGACTAGCTGGGTGAGAGGTGTGATAATCCTCCTGCGTGGCTTGCTGCCCCTCAGACAGGAGCGCCAACAGACCACTGGCTGTAGGAGGATGGCAGGATTAGCTGATAAGCATTTGTCTTGATCTCCAAATCCTAACTGTTCTTTATAAGCAAAAGAGTAAACCTTGAACTAGAATATCCTATTATTGGGCCTTGCAAGTCTTCCCTTTCCAGCATGGTGCAAATACACCCATAAAGACTCAAAGTCTTATATTAAATTAGTGCCTGTGATATAAATATAAATATAAATATAAATATAAATATAAATATAAATATAAATATAAATATAAATAAAAAGGTTTCATTTTTTGATGCAGAAAATTTAGTCTTCTCCCTTTGAAGAGTTTTTTCCCCCTTCCTTTTAAAGCATCTCTTTCAGACTAAATTATGGTCAAGATTAGGCAGCAGTAAAATCATCTTCTAACTAGTAGCTGTGTAATACCAGAGCACTCAGATGGTGTTGCTAATACTTGTGATTTTATTGAGATCCTTGTACTATTTAATGTTCTTCTGCTACTTCTATTAGCTGGAACCAAAAGATAGTACCAAGAACAACTTTTATACATAATAAAAAAAAAAAAAAAAGAAAGAAAAGAAAAAAAAAAAGAAAAAAGTGTGTTTTGTTCTCATGAACTCATGGAAAAAACTTGCCAATGGAGAACTAGTGCACCTGTAAAGGCTCAGAGGCCAGACGACAAATGAAAAAATAATTTCCAACTTTCTTTTTTTTAAATCCACATAATTTTAAAGCAATGACTGTGGGCTGGTGACCCAATGATGTAATGAGATTTCATGTCTGTGGACTTGTGTAAACTTTTTAAAGCAACAGCCTTACATGATCTTACATCACTGTAACTCCCAGTTACAATGAAAAAAAGGAGGAAAATTCCTGTTGCCAAGAAATAAATTCTACTTCAAACACATACACACACACACAGACACACTCACAAGGAGGGATTGGCAATGACAGAGGTGACTGCCCGGGTTTTACTTACGAGATTACAGTGTGTTGCCTCGGCCACAGCCACACTTCCTCAGGCATCAAATCAGACCAGAGATAAGAAAATATGTACCTCTAAAAGGCACCTGCATTTAATATATATATAAAATCTCAGTAGATGTAGGGAGGGAGGAGTTCACCTTGGACAAATTCAGTAAAATCAGTGATCTCCCCAGTGGGTCAAGGCAAGCTTGCTAGCTTACATATAAGCTCAAGAGGTTCTATGGGCTGGGGAGATGAAAGGTTTTCCCAGCTCTGTGTCTGCATATGTCTCAGAGATGTCCCACTCTGCAAGCAGAGTGTTACCAAGCTGAACCTTCAGCTTCTGTTGCTGAAGAATGCATCATCTGATGTGAACACCAGAACAAGAAAAGGAAGTTTTAGGTCTGTGTTTTCATGTTCTTTGTGCTTTTCCTCCATAATTTTTTTCATAATGACCTGTAGTAAAAAGCTTCAGATTTTTTTTGCTGGGGGTGAAAATGGACAACCTTCATTTGATGACTGGTACTTACAATCTAAGTTGGTCTGACAGGCATTCCCTTGAGCAGGCAAGCCAGACAAAGCCGTGCTTAGACACCTGATATCCAAACAGGCCTGGGAATCTCCTGAGCTGGTGAGTACTTCATACCAAACTGCCAGGACCAATTTCAGGCCTGCTAATGTCAAGAGCCAGAAGAAAAGGAAAAATTCCCTTTGGCAACCATTGTCCAGGGAACCCCGACAAGAAGGGAGGATTGGAGAGAGGGTCTGAGGGACTCAGCTATCTTGCCCCCATAATGTCCAGATCTACAATCAGAGCTGAGGAACAATCCAGGCCTTTTCCTGGTATTCAATCCCGTTTTAATAGACTAAGTGAAGGAGCACTGCTGCTTTCATGTAGCTTCTTTGTCCCATCCAAAAGGCTACAGCTAGCTGGTGTTTGGAAGAAGGCTGAAAACTTCAGTCAGCAGAAATTGTTTCCTGTTGATTTTCCAGTGCTCCCTGTATTTTTAACTTTGTGGGTTTTGTAGCCTGATGACTTCCCTTGGCTGGGATTTTGACTCTGAGATCATCTCCAGCCTGAGTTTACCTTGCAGACAAAGGGGTCTTTGAAAGCAGCCCATGCAGATAGAGTGACAGGTAACTATGCATAAAACAGGAGATTCCAGCTCCCTGTGGCCTTGCAGAGTCATTTGCATTAGGAATCATCAAACAGAAGAAGGCATTACATTAGCCTGATGGTGTTTTATACTGGCTTTGCAATGGTGTCAGTGGCTGCAAAAACATTCAGGGCAAGAACAAACCATGTGTGATAAACGTGACACAGTCTGCCTTGAAAAATAACGTAATACATACTGTGGGAGTAGAAATATTTCATACCTCTATGAGGCCCAGATTTGAGACAATGCCCACAGGTATTTTGAGGATAGTTCTGTTAAAGATGCCTACTTCAGAAAACACTCCAGATCACTTGGACTAAACCTTAAGCTACTGTCAGTTTCCATCAGTGTTTTCTAGGTGCTGGAGATCTTTTTAAATTTCTGTTTGCTGATATTACAACAAGGAAGATTTTGTCATTTTAAATCATGCAATAGTAGAAATGCCTGGCTTGGAAGCTATATCTGTTAATGGTTCAAGGGAAGTATGTTTTCAAGGTGAATTTTAAGCATTTTTCATAAAATAGTTGTGTTGGAAGGACTTCAAGGTATTACATAGTCCATCTCTCTTTCCTAAGGCAGGATCAGCTCTGCCTCTGACATTGTGTGCAGATATACATAACCCACAGATGAGGAACTTCCTCAGGCAATTTGTGCCTTAACAACCCTGGAAAGTTTTCCCAATGACCAACCTAAATCTCTTGCCTTACTTTTTAGGACTGCAATTTTTTTTTGAGGTACCATTACTTCTTCCTGCAGGAAACTAAAGACTTACCTCTTGAAGACTTGCCCTTCATTTTTCCCTTTTCTCCCTAGAGAAAAGCAGTCCCCATTCTTATAAGATTTTCTTGTAGGCGATGCTTTTCAGCACAGTGGTCAGTGTTGTTGCTGTCACTGGCATTCTCTCTGACAGGTCTGCAAACTCCTTGAGTTGTAATGGTTTAGACTCACCATCCTTCAGCACAGACCTGACCACTGTTGAGTAAGATGTAAGGCCAACCATATGTTTGAGTATGGATTTGTCATATGTGCAGCAATGTGACTATTTTTTAACTCATATCCTGGCTGAGATCTGCTGTAATCCTTGCACTGCTTTGTCTAGGCTACTGACTAGCCTGGTCCATGTTGTGGCTTAGGCATTTGGAATGAGGAATTACTACTGTATAGTCAAATCACATACTTTTCTCAATGGACTTTATACTTTATTTTGTGGTGGATCTTCCAATCTGTACAAGGGAAGGAAGACTTCGGCAGACATAAGACTGCGTTCCTGAAACACTATAACCATTGCAAGCACTTCAAGGGGAAAATCAGCAATCCCTAAATCCTGCACAGGGAGAAGGGGTGGACAGATAGTATGGATCTCAATGGGATGAGGGATGGGGCTATGCATGCTTGGTGTGCATACGCATGCAGAATTAGACATTACACAGCCTGATTCCCTGTGTCTCTTTCCTGAGACATTCTCCCTTGGGGAGGCACTCTCGCCCCCAGCTGCTCTCAGTACTGGGATTGATCTCTGGAAGAAAAGGATAGAGAGGGTCCAGCTGGGTTATGAATGCTGCTGTGTGGCTCCAAGAGGATCTTCCACAACTGCTCTTGACAAGTCCTGAAGCTAGGATGCATGCTCCTAGGCTACAGACACTGCTGATGCTGAAGATCCACGTGCCTTCGTCTGTGTGAGAAATTTTGGTGCATCAACTCAGATGGCATTCAGAATTGTCTTGAGTTTTCACTGCAGAACTTATGTGGCTGCCTGAAAATCTGAGGTCTAGAAAAGCACATTTCTAAACCTTTTGATCCCAGGAAATGGCTCAAAACCATGAACTCTGTAAACCTCCAAAAGCCAATGAAAATTAAAAAAAAAATATTTGGAGATACTATTTATTTAAGAAATCCATTATTTTTGAGTCATTCTTGTTAGTTGTCCAGGTCTCTTTATTCATGGTTTCTGAATGCTTGTATGTGGCGAAGCTATGAGAACTGCTGTTGCTGTTCTTGAACAGTTTGCTGGCATTCAGTTGGAAAAAACCCCAAACCTAAACATATAATGAAGAGAAATTATACAGTTGTTTGACAAGAGGGAAATTTTCCTTTCATCACACATGAACCTATCAGACTCTACCTTTTGAAATGACCACTTTATGCCACACATGAAAATACCTCTTTAGGGCAGGAAGTACAGTGGAGCTGGAATTCATGATTTGTATTACAATTATCTTCTGTGAGTGCCAAGTACAACTTTTTTCCTGACAATGCTGCCAATGGAGTCATAATCTATACCACAAGACTTTTCCAGAAGCATGTACATAGGAGTTCACTGAATAATCACTGCCTGAAAATAAACTAAACAGTGGGAACAAGTGAATGAGCTGTACAAGAAGAATGCAGATCAGACAGACAGGCAGACCCATCTCAACACAGCAGGAAATGGTGGGAAGCAGGCGGTGAACAAACAACAGGAGTAAAAATGTAGATGAACCTTTTGGCCTCATCACTTCCCCTCCACACTTTTCACCCCACTCCACTATCAATTAGCCAATGCCAGGAAAGATGTCTCTGAACATATTAAGATGCCTTTGGAAATACCTAAAGAAAAGTACCCTGAAGGTGGTGGACTCTCTCAAGAGGTATTGCTTGTTCTTGCCTGCTAGGTCTGTGCTCCATGTAGGGCACAGGATTGGAAAAGCCCATCAGAGCCATAAGGTCTAATGCCTTGCTACTGCAGTCATCATGGCATGGCATCTCTTACATCAGGGTATTTACTAAAAGCAGCGATGTCTCCTTTAGCCTCTGTTTTGGCAGGATAAACAAACTCAACACTTCCAGTCTCCTCTCATAAGCCAGATCTCCAAGGACATCCCAGTGACCCTACTCTGCACATCTCCTGCTTTGTAGACATCTTTGTCCCAGACAGGTGTCAAGTGTCCCACTCATCTGGCCCCCACATGCAGTGTCATGGTCTATCCCACGGGTTTGTGGTTGTCCAGGTCTCAGCCCCATCTCTCTTGCCCACTTCTGCTTGTATGTGGGTGTGCTGGGGACACATGGCCAAGCAGCATTCCCTTCTTGCATGGGGCATATCTAATGCCCAAGGAGACCCACACAAGGAGGTATGTTACAATCTGTATGGGAAACCTCAGAGATATATGAACTCCTTAGAGCACGCAAGGTCTAGTTTTCTCTGGACAAGACAGAGAGGGTGGCGAAGGAGGTGCTGAATTACTACCAGGTGTCTCTAGTGAAGGAAAACCTTTGTCAGAGCACAAGGCTTATGGTATAATTCCTCCTCTTCCGCAATATACTGTGGTTCCTAACATCTCCTGTCCTCCAGTCGATAGAGGACTGAGAAGATAAAAGTAAAATTATTTTCGTGGGAGACTAAAAGCAATGTGGCCCAGTCTTGTGGCACTTTAAGATTCTTCTTTAAGTTCAACTTAGCCTTAGAGCCATTTAGCAAACTGACGCTTTTCATTTCTAAAACAGTTTTTTAGCATTTGTATTTCTGGATATGTGGATGGAGATGCTTACACTGCAGTTCTGAAAGCTAGAAATCACAAGGCAAGTAAAAGCAACAAATGGATCAAAATCTAAGCAGCTTATTTTTAGCATAAAATAGAGATAGTATTTTTAGACTCAGCTGCTTCTTAAAGCTTAGAGGTTTACCCACACTGAGTAAAACTTAAACCATGAAGATTTTAGTGGGAATAGGTCAAATAGATTTTCAGTTTTGGGTTAGCATTTCATTCAGTCTCATCATTGCTACAGAGGGACTTGTAATGGAAAAATATCCAAATAACCAAAATATAAACCAAACTGCCTCCAGAGAAAAGGGGCCTTGACTCAGGAGAGCACTTGCGTTTGCTTTCCACCTCCCCAGCCTTGCACCTCTCTCCCTGCAGTCAGCAGGAAACAGGTAATGGTGTTGCATGCCTGGATTTCACTCTATGGTGGACAGTAACAAATCCTGCAGCCTCTAAAACACATTCATAAATATGGTTTTGGTGTTACATTGAAGATTAGAAGAGAAAAAACAAAGGTGGAAGTCAGGCTTCACTTTTGTAGTTGGGTGCTGGAACAGGCTCCCCAGGGAAATGGTCACAGCACCAAGCCTGATAGAGTTCAAGAATAGTTTGGATGATAGTCTCAGGCACATGGTGCGACTCTTGGGAATGGTCTATGCAGGGCTAAGAGTTGGATTCAATGATCCTTGTGGGTCCTTTCCAACTCAGCATATTCTGTGATTCTGTGATTCATTTGAACAAATTACAGGAGAGGGGTGTACCCACCACAGTGACCCCGACAGCTCTCTCTTCTATTCACTGTCAACAGGTGATGCCCACAGCGACTCCTCTCTCTTGCTAGGGGTAATGGATGTGAAGAACAAGGGTCTGGGGTGGCTATCAAGGTTATGCAATTCATTTATCTGCTAAAGAACCAGAAAAACTTCTCTGAGAGTCCATAAAACCTATTTTCATTAAAGCTGAGACTTGCAGAAGTAGCTCCCTGAGTAGCAGGATGGCATTGAACAGTCTCATCCCTGTGTATTATTCAGTGCCCAGTATGAACTGAATTCACCTCTTGTAGAAACTTAGTATCTTGAAACTTCTGCCTGTTTCTCCAATTTGGCTGAAATCAGCCAATGCTTTCCACAGTGTAGGGTGTGGGAGATAGGTAGGACGAGACAGCATGATCACATATGTCTTGCATTCCTCAAACGACAGCCAAGGGGGAGAGGCAGCTCAGAGAGCTGGTAGGGGTGTATAACCAGATTAGATAACTGACTTCCCGCTGTTGAGAGAGGGAGAGACAATGCTGCTTTCAGCAATACTGCTCTACTACAAATAAATGATGTCATGACTTCAAAAAAATAGCACCTACTATCCTGCTCTGCTTCCCCCAAAGATTGCTAAAATGGCTTGCTAGGAAAGAATTAAGATGAAATGGAGATGTATATGAAAGAGGAGGAGAAAAAGTCTAAACCAAGTACAGAGTATCCTGGAAGAATGGCAAAAGAATTAGCAGGGTCAGAAAAAATAGGGCAGTTGCTTTTTCCCAATGTGGTTTTTCAAGACTATTTAACATTTGGATATTTCCTTTCTTTGCTTTCTGCCATTCAAACTTCTTTATTATTTAGCTTTTCAGATCAAAGGGGTTTTTTTTCCCTATAAAATATATAAAAAAA
This sequence comes from Corapipo altera, assembly GCF_003945725.1. Taxonomy (NCBI): domain Eukaryota; kingdom Metazoa; phylum Chordata; class Aves; order Passeriformes; family Pipridae; genus Corapipo; species Corapipo altera. Next base: position 14,019,521 of record NW_020884873.1, read on the forward strand.
AAAATACCCAAGGCAAACTGTATTTCTGGCTCAGTCAATAATGTGTGGTTATCTGAAACAGGATCAAATGGAAAACTGAAAAACTAAATGAAGTTACTGAGCAGACCAAATGATTCAGGAGGTGCCTGAGAGTCAAATCTTGATCTGATGCAGAGTTTTTTCAGAACTGAAGAGCAAGGTTAGGGTTTGTGCATCATGGCACTGTCTGTGTGCCATTCATAGGGGAGTTATAGTAGGGAAGCCTGGTGACTGGGAACTCAAAAAGAAAGGTGTGGACCAGGTTGGTAAACACACAGATATTCCCTGCCTTTTTTTTTTTTTTCTCCCATAAGAAGACTGTGGAAGAATATTAATTTTTCAGGTAAAGAGGATCAGCATTCAGCCTCAGGGAACCTGTTTTCACAAGAGTTAAGGTTCCTGGACTGTGCTTGAGGAAGAGAGTGAAGAAGTTAGGAAGGCTTCAGATAATCATGGTAGGAGCAATGAATGAAAATTAAATATCAAAAAATACTGAGCAAGGATGAATGGACAAAATCAGAAGGGGACAGAAAGCCCAAACTTGAAGAAAGCAGTGACCCTTTCTTGGCCTCAATGATAAGCAGAGAGGCCTGAGGTCAGATTCAAGGACTGCCCATTACAATGCAGCTTCTGTGCTTCCCTTGACAGACAGTGATCCAGCTGGGAAAAGTGGTCGTCCTTTCTGCTTTTGAGGTCTGGAGGAGTCAAGAGCAGTTCCCTGCCCACTAAGTGGAGGCTGAGCTGCCTGATCTGAGGGGCAGGGAGGGGACAAGGGGAAACAGCCAGCATCCTTGTTCTCAGTTCCTCAGCTGTCACTCGCTACCCACTGCAGGCTTCATTCCCTTGGGCAGAGCTGCAGTCACTGTGTTGGGTATTTAAAGAAAGCTGCAGGGGGCCTGGCCATGGTTCTCACCAGCAGAATCACACCAGCCTTATGGGGTTTTGTTGGAGCAAATTGTTGCCTCCTCTAAAACATGGATATTCTGCCTATGCGTAGGATTTCAAGACGTAGACAGGAAAGTCTCCCTGAAAGAGTCCTTGGGGAAGTGCAATAAGCTGCCTTGTGACAATGAAAAGGGTCACAACTGGGTTTAGCCCATCAGCGATCAAGAGTCCCCTTCTATCCTGCACTCATCCACCATTTGAAGAGAGTTCTTTTACAAGGACCTCAAGTGCAATAACATTTGAGGAGAAGGACTATGAGGCAAAAGGAAGAGACTGGAGGTTTTGGAAAGAATTAAAAGGTCATTTTGCAGAGTATCAGGTCCACCTTTGAAGCTAATTGTGCTTTGAATGATGGAGAGGGTTGGATCAGAGGCTTGAAGGGCAAACTTAAATTATTTGATTTTATGCTTTTAAGTGAGAAGCATGATATTTTTATTTTTTATTTTTCCTATTGTCTTCAGGTAGTTGCTAAGGCAGCCAGCAATATAAAGACTTCGATAAGGAAGTGCAAGAAAGAATTATTCTTGCTAATACCACCGAGTACTGACAAGTGTGATATCAATAAAAAAAGAAAAATTAAGTATTTGAAGTATCATAGTTGCAAAAAATGACTTTCTAACTTTTCTGTCCCAGACACAATTTGATTAGAACATATGTGCTTATGAACAGTTTAGAGGCAACTGGACAGGACACCTTTGACAAGAGAATAAACACCTATACAAGGGCAATGAGTCCTGAGAATGTCTTTGAAACCACTGCATTAATAATCTGTACACACCTGATACCGAATCAACAGCTTTATAAAAACAAAAAATATCAGGTCATTCAAACAACATTCACCAGCTTTCTTTATCCATCCTAGCAGTTTTATAGCCCCAATTAGTATAAAACAAGCATATGATTCCTTCAGGATCACCATCTCATCCCTACATCTCTCTCTTCTTACTCCTGCTCTCAAGTTGGGTGCCGACAGATGATTATTAGTAATAATTTCTACTTTGGCAACAGCATGTACTGTGGCATACCAGCTTTGCACCTTTTCAGGCAAATATATATGGAGCTATGAGGTAGTCTTCCAACGGAAAAAAATTATAATCCTATCCCCAGAACAACAAATGTAATTTTAAGTTGAAACAGCAACTGATTTTGCAAAGGTAAGGCAAAGGATTTTGCTAAGGATGGCCCAATAAGACATTTTCATTTACAGTTTCCACAATTCTATAAAATGGACATATCTTAAAATTCCTCAATAGTTCCTTTCTTCAAGAGAATTAATATTCACAGATTATCTCTCTTAAGACCTCAGCCCTGTGCACACATTTCTTAGAAGGAAATTTGGTTGTCACAGACCTGTTCCACTCGGATATCAAATTCTCCATTCACCTTCTTCCCCTGGAAATACTTGGCCCTACAGAAGAAACAAGAGAGACAAACATGGTTAAATAAGAGTTTTGGCTTTCATTACATACTGCTTTGCTTCTGCATTTCCCTTTTTGATGAAGAATTTCTATTTGGGTCACAGCATGTTTCCCTAATTCCTATCTTCTTTCAGCTTTCTGTTCTCCAGAAGAAACCTGCCAAGCCAGATGAAAACCACATTGGAAAGTTCCTTCAAGGTTTGTTAGTTTTTCATTTTATTTTCAAACTGAAATCCAAATGCTCTCTTAATCTTTTCCAGAGAACAACTCTAATCAATGATTCCTTGCTATATTTCATTTAATACTCAGTCTTTATTCTGTTAAAGGAGACCAACACATGGCATGGCATCAGAAGCTTCTTCTGATGTTGAGCAAGGATCTTTGTCTTCAGTGTTGAAGTATTTGTGAAGCCTATTCTTGTGCTCTCTTGCTACAGAGCTGCTTTTCAGTTCTGTTTCTTTCTGCTACTGATTTAGAGAAATTGTAACTGCATCTGCAGTGTCACTAATGAGGGATTTCTTCTCCTGAACTGAGAAACTGTGTTTGCTCTGGAGTTGAACACTCTTGTGAGAAGGACACACTTCCCACCACTTCTGCTCCTAGCTCCCTATGCTATGCAGACAACAAAGCACTTTCAGAAGCATCAGTTGTTCATGAGAGCAGAAGGCTGACAGTAGTGTTGGAGAAGAAAACATAGGAAAAAACCAGGCAGGTTAGGCTTTTTGGATTCATATTTGTGTATAATGCCCCTTATATTGATTAGTCATGGGGGAAATTGCTAATATAATTTCCCCTATAAATATTTCTCCCCAATTCTTTCTCTCACCAAACAAGTTTGACAGAAGAAAATATGAATTTATTTTCTCAGACCTCCTCCCCTATAAACTTTAAGAAAGCCATGTAGGCTCCAAAAGGCTCTTCTACTTGGAAAACACTGAAAACAGTTTATCCCTGCAAGAGCTGCTTCCAGAGACAAAGTAACTCCTGGTTCTGTTTCCAGTTGGCAAAGACAGGATAGAATAAAGAAGTAAAGGAAAATGAGGAGAAGCCGGCTTTGCTCCCTATTTTATAGTATTAGCAAAAAAAAAAAAAAAAAAGCTGGCTCACATTTTTACTGTGTCTATTTGTTCCAATAAAAAAAGAAGAGACAGTAGGAAGGCAATTTTCCCCATGGCTGAAACACACATCATTTTCTAGCTGAATGCTTCCCTCCCCCAGAAATGTGAAATGCAAATAAAGAAGTTGTTTTGTTTTGTCATTCTGGCTCAAAACCAAACAAAAAGTTTTCATTTTAGTAGAAAAAGGCATAAAAATTGTCAAAAGTTTTCCGCTTCATTCTAAGGGGGATATCTGAAGGCTTCTCTTCTCAGACAGCCCATCCATCAGCATAATGTGCCAATAAGACTTCTGCATAAGTGTCAGTGAGGGACAATGTAGCAGCCAGGTGTGACCAAGACCAAGTGACTTGGACAACCCTGTCCAGTATAAAAAGGAGCTCTGGTCACTTTTCCTCTTTTTTCCTTTTTTTTTTTTTTTTTTTAATTTATGAGTGTTGCATGAAAAAAAGCAACTCAGCAGACAAGCTAAGACATCACGCCTCTAACAATAAACAGGAACTCTAAATGCACTTAATAATTCCATTAAATTTCTGGATGCATGACTCTAGAGGGTCTGGCAACATTCCTCACTCCTAAACATTGGGGATATTACTGTAACCAGTGACTCCTTAAAAACTGAAATAAGCTTTAAGAGGGCCCACAGGAACTGGTCTGAAATTTGAGGCACACTATTCACTGGTTTTTATTCCCAGCATGCTCATAATATATACTCCTTACCCACATTTATGAAACACACTTCCTCCCTCTATGGCCTCTCCTCTTTGCCGACCAGCTGGTTACAAACTCCTTAGTGCTTCTTTGCTTCAGCTTGTAATGAAGTGCGATTAACCACAGGCTTCAGCCTGGTACAGGTGGAGCAAAGAGGCTTCCACTGCCTGGTCCAGGAAATGAGCCTTCATGCAGCTAAAAAAAATCCTCTTTCTCATCTCCACAGTACTGGCTGTGCTCATGGATAGTCACATTGCGGGCACATCCAGTGTTAGGAGTCATTGGAGCAGAGCAAGGGACCTCAACTTAGACACTGTGTGACATCTCCATCTTATTCCTCTTTCCACACAGGCTGTCTCATCCAATGTCTGAGGTAACTTTCCTTTAACAGCACAATGTATCACTTTCATTCCAAGACCTTGTATCACTTTCCCCAGGAGGCTTAACCGGCTCCTAGTGTCTCTGGAGACTACAGGTGCTAAGTAATTTGCAGCCAAATATTTTGGTCTGCCCATAATTTTGACACAGCCCAGGGTACGAATAAAATGTTTTTTACTGGAACATCTCTGAAATGGATGGAGTGATCCTTTCAATTCACACCTGGGGTTTTGGAGCCCCTGGGAAGTAGAGGTGACCGTGTTGAAATGAAAAATGGCCTTAGCATCACCCTGGAGCCCCTGAAATTTTAAGCAAGCTGGAATCATTGCAGATGCTGTGGAAGCATCATATGTATCTTGTAAAACAGAGTTTGTCTTTCGTTTAGTTCTGCACAATTCATGAAATGGCTTCTGGTCCTTACAGTTGACATGAGATTGAGAAAAGGAAGACCACACTGCTCTGGTGGGGGTGCATGAGAAAGATAGGTGGAAGTTTCTGGTAGTCTTATGACAGTACAAGACTTTTGTAGATGCTGCCTCCAAACCACCTGAGCAAGTCTCTTCCAGACCTCTGCTTGGGACTTGACTGCTGCAGAGTTATTTAGGCTGCTTGTAGTGCAGCAAAGGAGTGGTGCCCAGAAGACGAGTTAAAAACCTTCCTGGAAAGACTCAGAAATGTTCCAACTCATCTCCAGCACAGCCAACAGCCAGTGATGAGGAGCAGCTCATTGCCCCAGGAGGGGGGCTGTCTGGCACCCCCCAGCTTGGGACACTGGGCAAGGTACTGGCCACACAAACCCATTGCCTCTCCCAGGTAGCTTTCAGCACTGACCATCACTTGGCTGGCCACCCCTTTATTTTAAAGAATGTCAAATGTTCAGCCTGCCAGAACACAGAGTTATAATTTGGCTAAGCAGAGTGCAGATGGGTTGGTGCGATTGCTGTGATGTTGGTAAATTAGCATGTAAACATGTTTTGACTGAAAAAAAGCTGCAGAGCCATGCTCAGGAGAAGTTCCTGGGTGGGATTTAGAGTGCTAGGCAATCCATCTAGATGTGGCCACACTGACTGGGAGGAAAGAAGCATCATAATAAACATAAAAGGTCTGACCTGGCTTGCAGGGAGAAAGCCTGTCTTGAACTCCTCTCTTTTTCTGATGAAGAAGCTGCATGCTCTGGAGAGGAACATATTTTCTGGGTGCAAAGCAATCAGACAAACAAAAGTTCTGCTTTCTGCCTCAGCTCTGGCATGATTACAGGGACATAAGAATCCCAATACCTCTTATACAATAATCTGGAAAGAATAGAAGCTTAATTTCCAGAGATATTCTTAAAACAAGCCCCAGGCTGCCTCAATGATCATGGCTGCAGGAAGTATATGCACAATCTTCTGTTAGATATGAAGTGTATTCCTAACAGCAGCAAGGAAAAAATAAATGTTCTATTCACCTCCAGTTACCTCCATAAGGCTAATTCACAGAAAGTCCATGTATAACATTCATGCCCTTAGGTGTTTAGAAAGCATCTATTTGAGCAAGGGATGCTAGCACTGAACCAAGACTGCAAACACATCTGTGAGACACTCGAATTATCCCTCTGGCATCACCAAGAGCTTGCACAGTACCCATGCAAGGGCTGCCTGAATCCGTGCGCTCCCCTGCACCTTTGTGCTAATGCTGGTGGACTGCAAACACAGAGAGACAGTGCTCATGGGGCACAAAGTCCCCTCTCCTCACATGTCACCGGGCCCAGGGGAGGTAGAGCCGGGCCAGTGGGCTGTGGGTATGGTAGCCAGGGCAAGCCTGCACTGCTGTGCTGCTCCTGTGTCATGGGGACTCACAGCACAAGACAAGCAACTTTCCTGCATGGAGTAGGGGCTTCCAGGGTCATCAACAAAAGACCCCATCTGACAAGCTACTTCTATTAGGAGAGTACAGATCCTCTTGTCTTTCTTCTCTGTATGATAATAACTGGTGTCATCAGCCCTGTCCTCTTTCTTCTTTAAAACCAAGGTAGGTGCAATGAGTACTCAACCTGTCAGCCAATATACATACTCAGCAAAGAAATCATGGAATCATAGAATGGTTTGCATTGGAAGGGACCTTAAAGATCATCCAGTTCCAACCCCACTGCCATGGGCAGGGACATCTTCCACTAGACCAGCTTGCTGGTCTGGAAGAAGCTATTTGTGAAGAGCTTGTGTTGTCTCTTCTGGAGACAACTTTCTTCTTTCTTTTCTCTGCTTTTCTCTCTTGGTGCAAAGGAATAAATCCAAGCTGCTTCAGAGGACTTCTTCGGTGTTTTCCTCTGGATTTCTGTGAAGGAGGCAACAGGGATACAGCAGGGGGCTGCACAACTTTTGTCAGGTTGGAAAATGATCTGCACAGGTGAGGAATAGGAAAAGATGCTCAGTTATCAAGCCCAAGGAGCTCTTCCTCAGGTACAGGTGACACTAGACTCCAGCCCCTGGAAGAAAAGGTGCAGAACAGTGGCCTGATCATGGAGAAGGCATTAGCCAGGACGGGCAAGGGATTTGAAATGATTGGAATGGTCTGGAGGAGTGCCATGATTCAAAGCTTAAAGCTGTTCCTGCAGGTCCATTATCTAGGTGAAGCAGAAGTTATGACACATTATGCAGCTTTGCAGACAGGCTAGTATTTCACATTTAATTCATGGGACTATCCTGCAAAATGGCTCCTGTATGGAGCAATTTTCTACGATAGGAAGAAATCAACGAAATTCAGCTCAGATTTTCCTGTGAGAGACCTCAGTGGAGCTGACTTAGCAAATGTTGTAATGCTGGTAGAATGTCTTGGAAACCAGGAAGCCATCCTTCAGATGAACAAATATGCCTGAGCCCAAATCCCCTGTGATATGAGTGAACCCAGGAACTTTTTGGGGTATCACTGTTCAAGAGACGCCTTGAGCTACAAACCTGGGAGCTGGCTTTTACCTTCAACCCAAAAATGGGCTCAGTATCACTGACAGCATGCCAAAGAAAGACACTGGATATTGTAATGGCAAATTCCTTCAAATCCTCTGGCTGAGCTTGTGCCTCTGGATCAAGACATAACAAGCAAAGAAAGCTAAGCCACACTTCGGATGGAGATGGCTTCCTATCTGGAGCAGGAAGAAGAGCAGGTCCTATGGGACCCTTGGGGACAGATGGGCAACGGACCAGGTGTACGAAAGAAGGAGACAAATAATGAAGAAGAGATTTGGGTAAACAAACTAAAAAACATCCATGGGTAAATTCTGGAACTATCTGAATTATTTCCCTGGTATCACATTACACATATTTCTCTCAAGCCCCTTGGGAAAATAAGACATGCAATTTCTTCCTGGATCATCCTGGAAAAGGCGAGGCTGAAGCCCCCTGGATTGGGTGTGGGGGCACCTCAGGGAGGGTGGGGAGGGGGTTAGGCACTGTACAAAATCCCTGTGTCAAAGCGCCTGGGGGCCCAAGTGATGCACAAGGCACTCACTGTATGTCCGCATTGTCTCCTTCATAAAAGGGGCTGGGACTGGGAAAAAGGAGACAGTTTCCAGGATACTGGCCAGCAGCTGCTGGAATGCCCCGACCCCCCCAGCCCCTACACACTGGGGGGAGGAGAAACGCATTTGTGCCCTTTTTATTTCAGGGGTAAAAACAAGGGAGGTTTTCCTTTGAGGAGCCAGCTCTCAACTCCTTCACCACTTTTCCCCACTTTAACAATTCTCAGCTGCACACGATAAGGAATTTTGAGATGGACAATTCTTGACTGCCCAGGGTATAGGGATGAGAAAAATCACTACAAATGCTAAGGTCTGCAAGCTGCTGGAACTTTTGTCCACATCTGCTCTGGTCCAGAGACCTTTATGCACTGTTCACCTGTGGGATGGAGTGGTTGGTAGTTTATATTTAATTTGTAGTAGTGCCTTGGGCCAGGGCTGGAGACTATCAGAATATTAAAGACGGATAATTGTGATGGATGTGTGCTTTGACACCTCAGAAAACAAGGTTGGAATTAAAGGTTAAATGGACCACAGGCTGGTGCAGAAAGATAAAAAGGGTATTCACACTGTACATACAGACAGTGAGGGACCAAGAGGTAAATTTCAGGTTTGGGTTGGGTCAAAAGGTAACCCAAAATACACTGATACTTTTCCAGGAGCTCCATAAAAGTTTCTGCTCCATCCCCAGGACACAGTACTGCTGTGATCAGCTCTGTGCCTCCCCAGGGCAAGGTCACCTTGCTCTCGGTGTTGTCATCACTTGGCTTACTGTAGCCACCAAATGGAGAGCCAGCTCTGCAGCACCGCAGGTGTGTCCTCTGTGTCCAAGGTCAGGCCATGGGAACAGACTTCTTTTGTTGCCTTCTGGGAAGAACCATAAAACCCAGCCCACTCTAGTTACTGTAAAACCATCTCTAAGGCATTATTAGTTATGGGATCACACCAAGGGAAGAAATGACTCTCCAGAAGGGGTTTGCATTGGGCTCTGATGGTGGTATGGGTTAGGCTTTTTTTGGATAAAGGAAGTCCTCATGATGAGGTCTGTGATGGTCCCACCCTACAGGGCTGGGAGGATTTTCTTGGCTTGAACACACACAGAAAGGGAAGCTTTGGGGCAGGAAGGGAGAAGGGTTTTAAAAATCTTTTGTGAGTCTTCTCTTTCTCTGAGGGAACTGAAGGCCTGTTTTCGAGGAGACCTGGGTTGGCAAGCCACCAGCACTTTAACGATCGCAGACACAACCATTCAGGCCACTCTTTCTATTCAAGGAATTATGGAGTCCCACACAATACTGACCTCCCAGCATCTTCCTGTGCCACCTCCTGCTCGTCAAAAAGGGGTAATCAAAGCCATCCTCCCTCATCCAAGAGAAGAAGCACTAGTTAGTGCAGCACCATTGCTTTTGGGCACAGCTTTTTGTGCTTCTATGAGCTGTCAGAACAGGAAAGACACTTTGTTGTAGGTCTGGTTCCCCACCCAGGCTATACTGTGGTCACATTCCTTCTGGCCACAAAGAGCTGGGGCCAGGGGGGTAGGGCAGGAGGGTAGGCAGTGAAGGTGGGGTACTGCTTTAAGTACAAAATGAGGCAGCAATTTTATTTTGTGTATTATCAAAATAATGCATTTCTGGAATATTTCCATATTGCTAAATTTAGATGGTATGGCCTGGAGCTGTTTTCAAGGGGTATCGTTTTTGTTGAGGATTTGGCAATTTTTTTTTTCCAGCCCACTTCTGTTCTCCCTGAACTTGAGGAGCAGGAGAACTGGTCTAACTTGAACCAACACTGGGGCAGGACTGCGGACTTTCAGGCAGAAGAACTCTGTCTCACAAACCTTGAGAAATCTATCTGAGGGTTGGTTTGGTTTTTTTAAAAAACTAGGCAGGACATTCTGAGGTTAAATTCTATGCATTTATAGGAACTCTGGTAAAGCAATTAAGGTCTGAGATTTGACTTGCATTAGCATAGTTATAACCTGGTGGGGAATGTTTTCCATACTCCTTGTGTCTATTTTTGTAATGATACTAATCCTTTACATTTCTGTATCACTTTTCATTACGGGGGCTAGATCCCAAGCTGCTTTACATATGCAGGACAAAAATACAGACAGACAGGATGGTGATATACCTAAAACAGACTGGAAAGTGATGTGATAAATGCAATTTCTTGAATAGTTTTGACAGTCTTGCCTCCTTTTCACCCCCGTACCTGTATACTAGGGAATACAGAAACTCTTCAGGCTGCTTTCAAGTGTGCACATGTGCACCAACACACACACACCCATTTACCACAAGCTTACCTCCTCTTTCCCCTTTCCCTTTCTCAAGAAGCAGAATTTGACAATAATTATAGGAACAGAAATCTTCAGTACTGGGTAGATGTGGCTAAATTATGAAAATAAAAGAGTTTTTTAGCCAGATTTGCGAAAACGTGAATTTTTACCCCTAGGTTTTTTTAAAATTATAGCTGCATTGCTGCACAGAACTTGTGAAATCTTAAAAGGTCGCCACTGTGTAAAAAAAGCTAATTCATAATAACTTATTGCTCGTTACCACTATGTTAAAAGATCTGGGACTTCTTAGCAGGAAACATAGACAAAACTTTGCAATTTAACCAGCAAATTCCTAAGTTCAAGCTTGAAGTCCAAAACTTCCCATTATATTTAAATGAGTTGGGTACAGAAATATTTCTCTTAGTGGGAGCCTTAACATATCACCTTCAGCCTACTGAAAGCATGAAATGACTCATGACACTCGTTGAATATTTTTGAAAAGGAATTCCTTGAAAAAAGAAATTAGGATTTAAGAACTCCCATGTTACTAAAAATCAATATTAGAGTGTTATTATTTGAGCAATCTTATTTAGGCAAATGACATACTTAAAGCTCAGTATTGTCCTGTATTATGAGGAGTAAAAATTGGTTTTATTTAAAAAAAGGTTGATAATTTCCTCTGAACAGTATAAAACAGTAATCCTGTCAAATCAGTCCATAATTAGACCTGAATCATGACATTATTGTTATACAAAGAACCATTTCAGATGTATTAAGAGGATTCCATTCAGTATTAACCACAGTTTTTCTCTTTCTTCATCTTAAAATTTTTGGAGACAGGATGTTCAGGCAGATTTGGGTGTCAAGTAAATGGGAGAAAAAACAACGCAATTTTGTGATCTTAACATGTCCTCTGTGACTTACTTTTTGGTGAAATATGCATGTCACAATCCTCTCATGTAGAACTGCTGCACACAGGGTTACATGTGTTTTGTGCAAGACAGCACGAAGCACTGTTAGCTCTTGGAACGGACCGAAATATGGACAAAACACACCAATGACTTTGAAAAGTGGCATGAGCTACTTCACAAATGTACCTAAGATATCTAGCAAATGCAACAAGAACAACTTTGTTATGCTGACTAGTCCAGGAAGTGATGCTTTTAGCATTTGTGGTTAATAGGAGCCTTAGCTGTGCTTGATCACTTCCCCAATAAGCTGTTTAAACATGAGGCATTAGGCTAGAAAGCTGAGCACTTTCACAGAGGATGGGGGTTAACAATTCTCAGCACTAAATCCTGTTTGATCTGCTGAGAAATTCAATCCAGCAAGAGCACAATTTTACTTAAGAGCACAATTTTACTTAATAGCATGTCGGGAGGGGAGGTTGCCAGACGTGGGATGTTTTCCTCCTGGCTGAGGTCGGGCTGCCAGAGCTGGCCCGTATGCCACTGCATGGAGTTCTGCTGTCCCCCTTCCTCATGGTCCTGCTCCCTTTTGCAGTGTGTTTAATACATGCACGTTTATTCATGTGTGAGCTTCTTATTTTCTGGCAGCTGTTGTAGATGAGTAGGTGAATTGTGGATGCATTTTTGGAAGTCTCCCAAGGCACAGATACTCCCAGCCCACAAGAAGGAGCCTCATTCTCCAGGTGGAGGTTTCCAGCTGAGAAATGTACCATTAATGACTGAAGAGAAGCCAAGCTTTTCCCTACTGTGCTGATGCACAGGTACATTCACTGATGTGCATGCTTCTGAGGGCTACCTGTCAAAGCCAAGAGCACAAGGCAGCTATAGTGACAGTATTTTCCTCTTGTGCACATCCTCCACATGGTGATTCACTGTGTGCTTCCTTGCAGTGTGCTAGAGCTGCGTCTTGGAGAAGAATGGAAAATTTGTCAAAATGTTGCCACTTTAGCAGAAAGCTGGGTGAGTTCCCTTGCTTTTAATAGAATGTACCTTTCTTTTACTGCTGCTAATGCAGAAAGCAGCTGATCATATTCTGTGGGACTCACATTATTTTTATAGTACTTGGTCTTTGGAATAAACCAGAGCATATTGCATGTCAAGAACCACAAGGGTTTTATGGCGGAAGACAACCCATGGGTGCTGTTTCCTTCCTCCAGGCCTCTGAGAGAAGTTGATTGCTATACTGTACCATCAGAGACATAGTAGCTCCCTGAAAATAGAAAGGATTGCCATTTGTCACTTTAAAGTGCATTCAACATGCACTTGCCTATTTGAGTTGTTAGAGCATTTTGTCATGCACTTGTGCAGCACCTCATCCTAATCCACAACTGCAGCTCTTTGCTGTAATACAAAGTGATGATAAACTAATGTCTGGCTTGGCAATATTGCTACAGTCTCCAGTTCTGAGAAAGTGCTTTCATTTGGAGAAGAGAAATCAAATGGTAGATTCCACTGTCTCTCACCCTTCCTGTCCGTGAACAAGCTAGTCCTTGTTGTAAACCCTGTGTAACTTGCTCTGGGGGAGGAGGCACTATAGAAACACTCCCACCCTTAAAATAAAGGCAGTGCTTCAGTAGTTATTTCTTGAGGATTTTTTCTAGTAAACTGTTTCAAAGGGAGAAGGAATGGGTTTCTCAAAAACCAAATACAAAAGTTTCACAGGTAGCAAGAACCAGAGCAAGAAGAAGTGAAATGCACTGCAAACATGATGCTTCTTCTAAACACAAAATCACCAATACAGAACCAAAAAACCACTGTTATTCAGCTTCCAAAGTCTGGGACTGTCTCTCTACATGATACAGAGTAGACAGACAGAATCCCTAGATAACCAGCTTCATCAGCTGTGCTCTCACAAGGCAAACTCTGCTTTCTCAGGCTGCTCAGCCTGAACTCACATAACACCCTGGCTGAGACCAAGAAGATGACTTGCATTGCTCAGAAGTACCTTACCAAAAATAAACATCCACGGAGCCATGGAGCCACTTCTCTTCAGTGCTGCTCTCAAGGGCTTGCTGAGTTTCCTGGAGACACAAAAATCAACTGCCAAGTAGCACTCCTGGCCCACTGGAGTGGTTGCATTGGTACGCTCTCTTAGAAAGGACCGTGTGCTGCTGCCTTTAGGCTGGGAAAGTTTCCAAGCATGTATTTCTGCTCATGCTACAAAGAGCCACGGCAGGCAAGGGTTAGCAATGTTCTTTCCTTGGTTTTCACGTCATACAAATATCAGGGTATAGTAATGAATTCATACACTAATTTTATGCAGTGCCCTCACAGGCTTAGTAAAGAGAGTAAAGGCAGGGAGCCTCGGCAAGCAGATTTGACACCTGCAAACTTGTAGATATGGGCACAGAGCAGAGATAAATGAAAGGGGTATCCCATCATGTCTAGAAACTGCTAAGTTATAGACAGCAGAGGGACAGCCAAAACAGCAGGATATGTGGGGTACTTACATGAGGGGAGGAGTGAAGACAGTGTGGGTAGCCATAGGTTCTCTTTATATATCCCAGCTGCTGTTTCCTTGGCAAGCTCAGCTCACAGACCACAAAGTCTGTATGACAGAACAGCAGCTGGGAGATATAAAGGCAGAGATTTGAATATAGTGTGTATTTTAAAACATGAAAACACTGCAGCAGAGTCCAACCCCTCCTTGTCCTTTCCCCTGACTACCTTCAGCACCATTAATCTCAAGTTAAACCTAGATTGGTCTTTGAGCTTGGGCTTTCCTTTCTGATTACAGTGTTTGGACTACACAGTGCCAGCTAAGCCCCAGATGCTAGAGTTGTGCATCAAAGGCACTCCCATTCCCAGATGGAGGATGCTATGTTAAGGGACTGCCACCTGGCAGCGTCCTCAAGGAACTGCAAAAACACTTCACAGAGGCTGAGGTTAGTGAGACTTGTGGGTGCACCCAGGAAAGAGAGATCAGATCTGGTTGAGCCAGATTGGTGCTGGCGACTGAACTATCTGGTGTTAAGGGGCTGTTACTGTGACAAAAGACACAAGGTCAGTGGAACATATGATATGACAATCACCTTATCAGGGATTTTCCCACTCAGTTAAAAAGTTGTTCTTCCTTTGAGAAAAATCCCACTGTTTTCCCTCTCTTACTTCAAGTTGGCTGAAGACAGCTGACCTAGTTGAACTTAGTCATGGTCCCTTTTTCAGTAAGAGCAAAGCTCTTGACTTGTGAAGATATACCCAGGGAGGCACGTGTCACCTTGTCCCCACTCTTCCTGTTAAGCAGAGAAGACCAAAGGTGAAAACTGTACTGAAGAGTGGCATGGGACGAAAAGAACAATAAAATAAACCTCCCTTGGCCAAGACCTTGTAACCCAGCTTCTTTCGTTTTGAAGTCCTCAATGTTGCCTCCTTACCTGTGCTACTCTTACCTTTTTTCTGTGTTGTGACAAGCTGGCAGATGAAACAAAAGCAATCAGTGAGTAATTTCTCTAAGATTTCAGAAGACTTCAGTTGTCCTACCCTTTGGATATGGTCCTTTGCTAGCCAATATCATAGGAAACAAACTTCTATGCTTTTGTTTGAAAAGAGACCTGCATAAACAAGACATATTTGAGGCCTAGCTGAGCCTGGGAGTCTTTTGCCAATAGTTATTGCTATGCTTAGTGGGTGAAGGAATCTTGACCAGGCAGCAGTAAGCTTGCTTATCTTTTCATAATTTATGTAGAAATTTTCAGACAGAGGAAAGCTCAAGAGAGATTGAGAGCTGGAGAGATTGGGTCCCTTTTAGTGTTCAGAGCCAGCACAAATAGTGGGTTAAGGTCCTGAACCACAACACTAACACACCTTCAGCTGTGACCTCTTAGGACCATTGCTAGATGTGACAGCTTGGCTAAGCCTGCTGGGTAGAGAATGCCCTATGTGCACTCATATATTGAGGCTATGAGGAAGCTGACCAGTGAATACCAAATGAACATTTCTTTCAAGAAAGATAGGAAAAAAGCCTACTCTGCCATTTATGCAAGTCATCTGACAGGAACCAACCTGGGGCCAGACCTGTTGACCTAGATGTGAAGGCATCTGTGTATCCCACTGCAGATTATCTGTGATTCCCAGATCCCTCTATTCCCCAAACATTAGGAAACTGAATTCAGTAGGAGGACTGCTGATGCCTTACCAGTCAGTGTGTGCATCATCAATCACCAGGAGGATCTTGGGTTTCTGGGCCACAGGTGGTGTGGGGCTGACTGAGTGATCAATCAGTCCTGCAGCTGCTTGTGTGGTTTGCTTCATGGCACTGGAGATGGAGCTGAAGATGCTGGTGCCAGTGGAGGAAGAGTGCGAGGGTTGAGGTGGCTGTGGATGCTTTCTCTCCGTGGCAGGAGAAACTGGAGAGCTCGTGGAGCTGTCAGGGCGCTGCAAGTCCATCATGTAGCCATTGGGCAAATTTGCCACAAAACTACTGTCTGAGAGACGCCGCCGGAGGAAATTCATTGTTGCAGCGTTGTATGGAAACTTTCTCAGCAAGAGCAAGGCTGAACAATGGTGTCACCAGTCCTGGGGGATGTCTCTGTGTCTGTGTGGGTACCTCCTTACAGTCCAGGTAGACAGGCTTTCTCCGTTGAAATCTTGATGGAGAAATATATCTTATTTTTTCAGCTGTATTTTCTTTCTCTCCTATGGGAAGAGAATCAAAGACATATATGTGAGATACATACTGTGAGACTGAGATAAGAAAAACCCTGTTGGCTTAGATGGGTACCTTAATCAACAAGAGAAGAAAGGACTACTGGTTGCTATGCAGTATGCTACACTGGTACAGTCAAACAGGTAGGACAAAATATGTTTCACAACTCTCATCCCCCAACATTTTCTGGTCAGTACTACCAGCTTGCACTACCTTAGGGGCTAACAATTCTATAGCTATTCAGTGTGGAGAGAGAAAAAATTATTCTGATCATAAACGTTAATTTTAAAAAGAGAGACAATTTCTGGTATTTTGTGTGTTAAAAATAACACATGCTTGTTATAGAATAACCAGCAAATGATGCAAATGAATGAAGTTGTATTATCCTTGACAGGTTTGTAAGCAGGGCTCTGAACTTAAGGAATCCTAAATTCAAATAGCGTGTAAACAATAAATAGTAGAAAAATCCCTATACACCTTTTGATCAAGTGCAGTGGCAGCTTCAAACTACTCATTTCGGTCCCTTCTGCTCTCTGCACTTAAAATTTGACTCTGAGCGAGGTGCGTGCTGGTGGTTGGTTGCTAGATACTAGCAGGCTATCTGATTTTGCAAGTTCACTTGTAGGATTTTTGCAGGTACTCAAAACTAGAAGTTTGGCTGTCTAATCTTCACATATTCTTTTCACTCTCTTGTCTTTTTTTAGGAAGAAAGAGCTCTCATTCCACTCATCACTTCAAGTGAGAAAATGAACATTGTGAAATGTAAGTATTTGACTCTTCTCCCTTGACCACAATATGATGTCTTTGTTTTTACTCCAAATATTAAGTATTTCAGCAGTTAAATAATCTCATAGTTTAAAGAATTTTTCACCTTTAGGCACATCCCAGAAAACAGATTTCCACAGTAATTTCCCAAGAAATTTTTATCTGCTGAGACAGCATTTGAGTCTTGTTTGGTGAGATTTAGGGGAAAAACAAAAGAAAATTATTGCTGGTAAAAAAGATATGTTTTTCAAGACATACATATCTGCAGTAATGAAAATAAAAGAGTTCTCCCATACATTAAGTGAAATGAGTCACATGCACTCTTCGTATCATTGTTTAAATCATTCCCTAACTTCGTCAAGTCTTTTTGAATGACCTCCTACAAATACTGTAGCTCCTTGCCTTCACGCAGTTTGGTCTCCCTTACTGTTCATGCTCTTGTCCCAAACTCTCTTTGCCTTCTCATGGCAGAAAACTGTCTTTTCCCAGCTGGCCCAAGAGAGCTCAATGTCTGTGAATCTCCATCCTGGAGCTGTGGGTAAGAGCTCATGGAGCAACCAAATAGCTGTCTTATAATAAGCTCTCATTTATTGTCACGTATAGGGATTCACAAAGCTTTATAGATGGAGGATTCGGACCTGCCTATGTCCGTCCCCCTCATAGCCCCCAAACCTTTAGGGAAGCTCAGACGAGCCTACATGCAAATAATCAAGCTGCAAAGAGCCCCTTGGCACATGTGCCCCAAATCTCGTCATCCATCACCACTCCAACCCCATGGGCATAGGATTCATCTGGAGCAGAGGGCTCCCTGCTGAAGCTGCTGACATTGGCTTATTAGGGTAATTTTTCTTTTGATTTCTCAACCCTGGCAGTGCAAGTCCTCTGACTTTGCTGGAGCCTGGACTTAGTCTTTTCCCAGGGCATAGCTCAGGAAATCTTTAATGACTTCCTGCCACATTTACAGTCGATAACATATCTTGAGGCATTGTGCTGACTTCCTGCCTGGTCCTGGCACGCCCGGTGACTGCACAACATCAGCGAACACACACACACCAGTGAGCACTTTGGTAGCACTGACTTGTTTTTGCAGCACTCGTTCCAAAAAGAAGGTAACAGATAGTATCCATGAGTTATGAGCTAGCTGCTCACCTCATATATACACCCACACAGCACTTGGCCTACTCCTGTCCTACCACAGTAACTGCAAGTGCCAGCACAGAGTCGTCTGCTGTTTCCTGTCCAGGATGATCCTAGTGGTAGAGCCTACAGGGGTTTTGGGGGATTTATACACTACAGACTGGGTAAAAATGTGCTGCGCTGTTCTCTGCTCAGGAAACTGTGTGTTCTACCTTGCTTGACACAAATAAGCAAAATCCCTTCACTTGAATGACAGTCCACTTAGAGTAGGTCCAGTCTGGGTTAAGAGGAACATCCCAGAGATCTGTCTACTGTCAGAAGGGATCCAAATGAGTATCCCATTACTATATACAGCAATTACGTATGCTCTCTCCTAGGACCTTGGTGTTAACTGGCCAGACATGGGATATAAGTTCGATACTGGTCTTGGGAGAAGCATCTTTACACAAGATGCCTGCCCCTTACACGCTTTGCACTTCATCGCAGAGCTGCTGGTTCCTGCTGTGGCAGCTCTCAGCCACGGGAGGGAACCTAGCCCCAGCCATACAGGCTGGACCAGGCTCTTTTCACAAGCCTAGGGACAGGGTCCATCAGGACTTGAATGCTTCTGAAGGTGCATATCCCACACTGCCAAGTGCTTGCATGGCTGCTTTCTCCTCTGTGAGACTTGGACTATCCAAATGAACAGGGGCATCTTGCAAAGCATCAGCCAGTAAAGCTAAGGGCAAATATCTCTACTCTGCCCTGCACTGAGGGAAGAAGGGCACAGAGGCATGTGGCATAGGGTGTACCAAGGCTGGGTAGGGTCAGAGTACTCTGTGATGTGCCTGGAAGACACAGGGGTTTCCTCTGCAACCAGGCTTCCCAAATTGTGACCAGTGCTCACACTAAACAATATATCATACTTATTGCAAGTCTACGATCACTCTCTTCTTGGACCCTTTCAAACAGCAATATTTACAGTGACCCATCTTTTTTTTTTCCAACAGGGATTTAGTAGCAGAAGATGTTGCCCAAGAGACACTGGGAGCTGGCAAAATTCTCTTGTCTAGAGAATATGGGACATTGCCAGAGAGAGATTTCCTCATGACATCAGTTGCTTAGGTTTTCTCTCCTTCCTTCCCAAGCCAACAGCATGCAGCCCAGTCTTAGCAGCTAGTGGAGACAGTGCCAGCCGGCAGAGGGAAAGGCCAGACTAAGTGCAAAGTATGCAGAGGCTAAATTCAAACAGCATGACAGTGCTGCAGCAGAGAGTAACGCCTGGCTCCACTCTGGGGGTCCTGTCAGGATCTTCAACTTTAGGTATCTTAGAGTGATGGTACAGGCTGTCCTCCTCTCATTACAAACATTTTTCTAATGATCTGAGTAATGTAATTAAAAGAGATTTTATTTTTTTTAAATGAGGTTATTGGTGGCTTTGCTGTATTGATTTGTCAATTGCTATTAGTACTGCCACAGAGAAGATCTTTTCTGCAATGAGAGCAGTGTAACCTGCCAGCAGTTTACACTGCTCTGATTACTGGAAAACCTCATGGCCTGCTTCTGCATCCTGCACACTTGCTGTTATTTAACTTTCAACAGTAGGCATTTTCATACAGGCACAGGCTGAGTGGGTTAGGACCTAGTTTTCCTACTGCTTGAAACTCCCTTTGGACTTCCTGAAGGCTCAGCACGTCAGGCCAAATCTGGCTCTGTGCAACTCTCATGCAGCACTGCATCCACCCAGTGCACATAGAGAACCTATCCCAGCAAGAGAGTGGGGCTGTAACTTCAACAAAGCCAGGAGCCTGCATCTCCATCAGAAATAAGGCAGATCTGCTAAGTTGTATTTTATCACTCCAGAGCCTCAGGTAGGAGAGGTGCTGGCTCTACACCATCAAGTTGTACCTTGCTTGTGTACACCAGTGTCTTCCTATGCATCACAGGGAGGTACATCACCTACGTAATGGTTGTGCCAGGCACAAACTTACCCCCAGGAAGGTAGCCCCCTGCACAGCTAGAATACAGCCCATGGCCTGATTCCAGGCAAAGCAACAGTTCTTGGGGAGTTCCTCTAGTTGCAATACAAGCAGCTGCTTCTCACCATGCAGGAGTAATCTGCTGCTGTGTGAAACAGATGCTCCTGAAAGCTAGCTGGGAACACAGGGCATCTGGGCTGTGAAGCTGCAGGATGCGGATCTGGGCTATACTTCCGAATTGGGAAATAATAAGCGAGGCATAGCACAATGAGTGAGTCCTAAGGAAAGGGAGCAGGCAAGAAAGAGAGTGAGAGGAGGAGAGGAGGAGAAGGCATAAGCAGAAAGGGAGGAATTAAGCAGGAATCAGCTTAACCAGGAGACAGTGCAGGAACACAGAAATCCTAAAAATGTGAGCACCGCCAGGAATCAAAAGGAAACAATGTCAGCAACCAAATGAAGCAAGAGTAAGTTCAATTAGAGTTGACCTTGAAAACAACAGCAAAGAGGCTGGCACCATCAGCCACTTCCACTCAGTTAAACTTCCTGGCTGATATTTTTGGAAGAGCAAGGGAGGATATGCAATCTACTCACTTAGCACATTGACAGCAGCCAGGCACCTACCTGCTTTCTCTCAAGGATATAGTCCTTGGAGATACAAGTTATCTCAGAAAACCTGTTGACATGTGTTGGAAAACAAGAACAAAATGTTCACTTAAACCTCTTGTCGGGTTACTTTCTGATGTGCAGTAGCATCCAGAGGGAACCAAAATCAACTGGCTCATAGCTGATAGCTGTTTTCCACGCTTAGATTTCCCCTGAGCTTGTTATCTTATGCTGTTAGGTAATGAACTGACACGACCATGCCAGCTGGTGTCTGATTACTGCTCTTGACAGCCTCAACAGAGCAATGCTGGCAGTGGCAAGATGGAAAACCAACATGGGAAGATTATCCTCCCACCTCACCATAAGGGACTTCACACTTATTTCTGCCCCTTGGTGGATAGTAAGGTGAGGGGATGCTCCTCATCTGGCAACAACCATTGACTGATACCTCTCACATACATTTTGTGGATAGTCTTCAGCATACCTTCAAGTTTTAAGACATTCCCATGGGTCCTTTTCTGCCTTCAGGCATACTGACACAATATGGGAGTCAACTTCTGTGGAGGGACAGCAGTATTAGGGAGCTCTAAATCCAGCTGAATGGCTTTCCTCTTGCAGTTTATTTTTATAAAGTGTATTTTCCACATTTCTAGTATATTTTAAAAAAGGGGAAAGGAAGAAATTATTTATTATTGTGAAGATTTCAGTGTTTCACCTTGAATGGCTTCAGCATTTCCAAGCTTGCCATAGCCTGGCATTTCTTGGGAAGAACTGAAAGTAGAATAAAACAAGATATTTACCTCATTTGCCAGAGTTCTGGACTCAAGAGGCTCACATGGTATTTTTCAGCATCAGCTGAAATTCCATAAATTGGGAAATTACAACAACATGGGTTAGAAAATAGAAAAGGAAAAGGATATCCCACCAAATACTCCACATTTTTTAAACCTCAATCATATACAAAAAGCATAAGAGTCGGAAAGACTGTAAATCATCCAAAAGAACAGAGGAAAACAGAGTTTCTATGCTGGTATTCAGTTTGCTGGGAGCTTTCCCAAGCATCAGCAATGCAATACAGCTCTAGTGTAGACACTGGTTTAAATTTTCCAGAGCATGTAAAACTACATGCAAATTGCGCCTAAAATCAGAGGGGTTTATGCATCCCAGTGCCACGTACACTTCTGAAAGTTGCGTATCTACTGTGACTGACACCAGCAGAGTCATACTGTATCTTTTGAGCCGGTTACCAGAAGTCAGGACCCTGCAGATAGAGGAGGTGCCAGGGCAGGGGAGCAGAAACAGCATGCCATCAGACAATGATGCTATCCAGGGCCTGAGTCTCCTGCTGTGTGTTAGACAGTTTCTTGCCAGAATCATAGAATCACAGAATTGCCTGGGTTGGAGAGGACCTTGAAGATCATCTAGTTCCAACTTCCCTGTGCACAGGGACACCTTTTACTAGACCAGGTTGCTCAGAGCTCCACCTAGTCTGGCCTTGAACACATTCAGGGATGGGACATCCCACCTCTTCTGAGGACATCCCAGCTTCTCTGAGCAGCCTGTTTCAGTGTGTCATTAACCACATAGTAAAGAATTTTTTCCTAATATCTAATCTAAACCTACTCTCTTTTAGTTTTTCTAAACATGTGCTCTTTCAGAATTCCATTTACTTCCTAAATTCTTTATTACCTTTCACAGCAGCAGTGATTTCCTTTGGAACTGTGTTCTTTAAGGATTTTTACAAGAAGTCAGTATCTTGTGCTTTCAATTTCTCTATTTAGAGAGATCATCAGAGATGGCAGGATGTTTCTTTGTCAGAAGCAAATCACTTCACAATGTTCAACATGCTTCATTAAGCCCCTGATTCATATAAAGGTGCAACGATTCCATTGTCTTATTGCCGCATTCCTGTAGACCTATAAAAAAAATCCTCTCGTCTTGCTTGGGTGGCTATTTAACCAGAAGTCTAGGCTTCACAAATCTTATTTGTATTTTCAGTTTGCAAAGCTATCAGTGCTTTCTATATAGCAGTTTCATGATAGGGGGTTTGCTTTATCTCCTGAAGATAATGGGCGTGCACATACCAAATTGAGTGCAAATGGAACCATTTCCCAGGAGCTACACCCTGCACAGAAAATGAGTCAGTCTGTTTCCTCTGCTGCCTATTATTTTGTCATGACAAGTGAGGAAAAGAAGATGGGGTAAAAAAAAATCTAAAATGACAAAATATCACTGCAAGATGATCAACCTTTCAAGTAGATTGCGAAGGACAATGATTAAAGCCATGAAAAATAGTGAAAAGTTTTCTAGTGAAAAATAAATCTGAATATTATGATAATACTATCTGGCTTTAATATCCCCCCGAACAAATTTTTATGTACTACTTCTTGGAAACAATATATTATTTCCTCATTTTATTCTCGCTTTGGAAATCCTGTTGACACCTAATAGCTGTGGTATTCTCTCAGTGGTAATATCCCCTTGTCAAAGTGCTTATGGAGGCCTTTTGTAGCCCGTCTCTGTTCAGTATCAATGCTTGCTTATCAGCAAAGCCAGATCCAGCTCAAATGGAGCAGGCAGTATGAGGAAAGAAATCCTGTGCTAATCCTTGAATACTATAGAGCCATCTCCATCTGAAAGTCAGTTGACTTGGCATACTGTCTCCATCTCTTATTTCCCAAGAGTATTGTGGTCATTCCCACCGCAAGCAATAGTGACACTAATGCTTCCATTAAGGCTAATACTTACACACGTACACTTACTCCTCACCATTATAGTAGAGAAAAGCAGGAGACAGCAGTACAAACCTGAGAATTTGTAGAGATAAATGCTTTGCATATTAAGTAGATGAAATTGTAAGAACGAAGGCTCTAAAACCCCCGTCTCTTTCCTTCCCAAGCTTGGAGTTGATGCAGTTCAAGTTGTGTGTTATAAGACATACTCCAAGTTTCCTGCAGCAACTGTACAAGTCCTGATTTCATGGTGATAAGAGTGAAACTGGCACCAGACAGGCCATTAATAGACCAGGGATTTCCTTCAGCTGAGAGATATACTGCTTTGAAGAGTGCTGATCTGAATAAAATCAAGAAGCTGGGTGTATTTAATATGTAGGGCCTGCCAATATGCATTAGGGCTCATCCAGATAAGAGATGCCTGAGGGACTGACAACTCACAGGGTCTCAGAGGAAACTACAGCAGCTTGCCCAGTGCTAATGGAGCTCCTGTCTTGATTATGATCACATACTTTTCTTCATTGCTATGCCATTTTCTTTCTACTGTATTTCAGTTCTGCCACAATAGGCTGGTTATTCAAAATGCAGGCAAACAAAATACTTCATTACTACAGAGTGAACTAGACATGTTGCATGAAAAAAAGTGCTATGGGCTGTGAAAGGGAAGAAACAATTCACTAAGAGATTATAATGTACATAAAATAGATAATTATCAATTAACTGATGACTATAAGAAGGATTTTCTGTTTGGAATACAAATTGTATGACTTTTGATATGTTTATAAGAAAAAAATCGATTGCATAATTCCAAATAACAAATCTTCAAACACGACTTCATAATTCCTGCAATGCTTCAATGCTTTAATTCATTTTAAGATGTCACAAAAATTCCATTTCTTTCCCAGATTTTTTATGCTTCTGGGGGCTAGAAAGTTTTCCTTCAAACATCTGAAGTCTTCTAAACCATCTGTAGTGCTAGTATATTCCATCTAAGTTTTGCTGCCATTTGCACCCACTTCTGGTCTCCCTCTTGCATAATTTTCTGCCTGTTTGCCTATCCATTCTTTGTACTGAAGCTGGATGGTGTACAAGCTCTCCATAACTGGCTTTAGACACCAGAAACTTTGTTTAGGTAAAAAGTACCAGAAAATATGAATGTGGGAACCAGATTAGGTTCTGGACCCAGACAAAGTCCTGAGAGATCAGGCTAATGGGCTGGGCCCAGGGATGGAAATAAAGCCCAGTATGATTTTAACAAAGTCTTCTGTTGTCAGCTTGGGGGATGGTCACTCAGTGTCAGTGCCTTGGTTTCCTCCCTTAAGAAGACAAGCTTTCTTTTGCAGAGTGCAGGGAAATTGCAAGGCTCTGCTCACACACCTCCATGCTGCCCAGCATGAGCAGCTTCAAGAGCTCTGGTTCCCCTGCTGATCAATAGCTGAATTACAAAGCTTTTAAGGGTTACAAAATTGGTCAGCCTTATTTAAGAACCCAACCACCGAATCTTTTAAGGGCTGGCAAATATGTAGCCACCATGATTGGGAGGGAAATAAGGTTTCTTGAAGGAAAAGAATGTGTTGGTTAGAACTGTTTTGTAACAGGGAACATAAAGGACGAATCTGCACAGCTCTTGTGGGTTCTCCTTCTCCTATGCTTTCTGAACTTCTTTCACAAGGAAAGAAGAGAAGGAAGGGGAAGAGGGGAAGAGAGAGCATGTAGCAGCTCTGCAGCTGGACAGCCCAAGCAGGACACTGTGGGAGGAACTCAAGCCACACACATTGACGTGAGCTCCTTCAGGATACCCACACAAATATGGTGTGACTAACCTGTTACAAAGAGTGCGAGCATTGCAGCAGGCAGAACAGAA
This sequence comes from Corapipo altera, assembly GCF_003945725.1. Taxonomy (NCBI): domain Eukaryota; kingdom Metazoa; phylum Chordata; class Aves; order Passeriformes; family Pipridae; genus Corapipo; species Corapipo altera. The sequence goes on from NW_020884873.1 coordinate 14,044,540, forward strand.
ACAGGAACATCCTACAAACCACACACTGAAGTTGTCTGAGAGCCACACTGGGGCATCCCTTTCTGCTTTGTCCTGACTAGCAGGAGAGGTAGATTGTAGCTATTTATGTATAATTGTATGACGATACACCTAATGATAAAAGCAGCATTGGGAAGTATTTCTATTCCACTCTGGGACATCTGCATTTTTCAGAGCTATGTGGTGCTGTCCCACATGACTGAAGCTTACTGAAAAAGGCCACTTTTACTGTGGATATGTATTCACAGAAAAAAAAAAGAGTAGACTGCAACAGTAGCTGAACAATCCAAAACAGACTCCTTAGAGCTCTGAGTAACAGCTAGAGTGCTGCTTTGCTTTGCTACGTTTATTTTCACATCTTGCCCAGTCTTATTCCCTGTTCTCCCACCATCATAAAGGCCAGAAGATTTAAAACTTTCTGGCCACCTGATAACAACTGCATTGCTTTGTCATCACTATGCAGGCACAGAACTGGTTAAGAAAACAAACCAAATCAAACCAAAGAACAAACCCCAGAGCACAATTCTTAGCTTCAATATTTCAGAGACTGGCATGGATGACAAGGTGTTAACTACAGCTGGCTGAGGGAGTGTGTTTATTCCCTGCAGCTTTGCAGAAAGCTATACACTCCCCCTGGCCTCCCCCTGTTAAAACGATGAGCCAAATTCTGCCTGTGCTTACACTTGCATATCTTTTCCACAGGCTGGAGCTGAAGGGCAGAGCTGATGTTCCTGCATGTTGCAGTACAGCAGTCAGTTCACTAAAACACACAGAACATTCTTCTTTATTTCAAGACTGTACACAAAACAAAATCGATCTTAGGGGTTTTGTGGATAGAAAGAGTGGTTCCTTTCTCTATGTTTTTTTTCTTATGGACTTTTTACTTTGAACAAGTCACTAACTACATAAATAAAGCATGAAAAGGGTAAATTGGGTCAAGTCCGAGAGAGACTGAGATGTGCAGTGATATAAATGCAGATTGTAGAGATGTTCAATAATATACAAAGTAAGTACAGCAACCACAAAAATTTTAAATTGTCTACCTGAGAACCATATTACTTTTTAATATGGAAGAATACAGAGAGTTCTCAGCTCAGTTGAGTACTGCTAATGTCACTGGACTCCTGTTTCAGAGCTGATCACTGAAGAAACTGTTGTTTATATCCAGAAGGTGTTAATTATGTAAGAAAGTAGTGTATGAATGGTCTTTTATAAATAAACCACATTAGACACAACAACCTCTGTCCCCTTTCCTATCTACTTCAATTCAAAAGCAGTAACCAAACATGACGCAGTGATGGGTTGAGAATATCTGGTATCATCACTGAACTTCATCAAAGTATTGAATCACATTCACATTTTGGTGATAGGCCCTGCACATCCACATGTATTTTCCTAAGAGGTACAGGAACAACCCTAGTTAAATCACTTCATATGGGAATCCAAACGTAAAACCAGGGCAAGAGAGGATCGGTTTGTGAGCATGAATATTGTACACAGCATGATAACAAATATATAGAAGTCCTTCACTATTATCAGCTTAATCACTTGCTCTTGTCTTGCTTCAGCTCTCCATCATTAGTATCTCATTTCTGAAAGAGGATAATTGCTTTGGATCTCTTCAATTACTACTGAAGCACTGCAGAGCACTTCTAAAAAATCAAATGGATTTGAAGACTGGGATCATTGAGCTTGGCCTCCCACTAGTGCAGCTTCTGCAGTTTCTTCCAACTCCTCCTGTCATGAGTTTATCATTTCTGCTGGAAAAAACAACTCCAAGGCTAATTTGTAAATACTCACCAGCTGATCCAAACCAGTCTGGATCTAAGCCATAGCCACTGCAGCAAGAGCAAAGCAGCAGCTCCCCAAATGCCTGAGTGAAGAAAACAGTGATTCCTCCCAACTTCAGCAAGGACTGCATGAGCATCCGATACCCAGATCCAAAGACACTTGCTTAAACATCCCAGGAGAGCTCAGATGTTCATCTGTAAACCAGAAGCTCTCTCCTGGGCAGCTAGATCTTGAGCAGCAGCTGCTGACAGTGCATCATCTGCAGAGCTAGTCAGTGTCTGGCAGCAGTCCCTACCTGAGCTGATTTTTCAGTTTGTGCTGCCCTGAAAGTTGAACAAGAAACATTGCCAAGTGATGCAAGGGATGGCATCTGGTTTGTCAGCCTTGGCCCTGCCCTCTCTCTGCCTGTTCATCACTGACCCTCATGGCAGAGCTCATCCTCTAGTGTTTCTGCCAGCCTTGGCCCACTAAGCTTTCTTTGCTAGCAAGCAGCAGTGAGGTTGCTGATCAAAATGTTGGTCTTGCTGGCATCTCCATGCAATCATAGCACCTGTTTGATGTGCCTTAATACTAATGAAGGAGCAGCAGGAACCTTTTGGCAAGAGAAACTGCTGGAAAACCTAGTTAGAAACTGAGTATTCCCAGCTAGTAAGTACAACAACTGCTCTGTGTTAGCAAAGGCAAGTGAGTTTTGCCAAGAGGAAATGCAGAACCTGTTGTTAGTATAAATGGATCCCTGGTTGTATTTTGAGCTTCAGAAATGCTCTTTAGAGGCTCACAAAGATTTATTGCTGATGATTATTGGATAGGGACCTGAGCAATCTGACCTAGTGGAAGATGTCCCTTCCTATGGCAGGGTTGGGAAGTAGGGATGGAAATATATAATCTTTAAAGTCCCTTCCAACTCAATCCATTCTATGATTCTATTATTATTTCACCTCCCTCATCAGCTGCTAGTCCTGACTATACCATGAAACAGGTATGTGCTATGCTGTCTTAAAAAAATCAGTTTTTCTTACCTGCCCATAAACTTTGATGCTCTATCACTAGGCATAAAAACATGCGTTTAGGAGATTAGACAACTAAAGACTCTATTCATTCCTCACCACCTATTCTGCTGTTGGAAAATATGCTGGTCTTGCAGCATTGTGTGAAGGTAACCAGCTATTGCTTCTATTTGTCCAAGGTGTGGGAGGCTCTGGAGAAAGTTGCAGTTGTAGATGCCTCACTAAGAATTAAACTCTGTTGGTGTTCTTTGTGTTTTGAAGCCAGAGGACAACTACCTCAGAACTACCTCAGGCTCTTCAGCAGATCCCAACCATCCAACAAACAGATGGAGACAAGGGCAGACTAACAGAGGAGGAGCTGAAGGCGTAGGTTCTTCTTAACAGAAGAACCAAGATCTTTTCAGCCATAGCTATATGGGAGGAATGGGAGGAATTACAGTGCAGGAAGACATATGGAGCTGAAGTAAGCATTTTTATGCCTGTAAGAGTAGATTGAAGACCAGACTGTTCATTTCAAAGAAATCTGGCAACTTTGATTTTTTTTCTCCAAAACAGCACAATAAGTATTCCAAAATTTCTTGTAAATTTTGTTTCAAATATCCCATTCATTCGCAGGCTTTCTTTTTCAAACAAATTTTCAAAGATGGCAGTTCCAGAGCCTGTCTTACACCTGTTGAGCTGTAGTCTTACAGTGGAGAGATGCTGCACTGATATATTGCTGGCTGACTACTTCTAACAGTCGGGTTGAAGGAGCGTTATGAGGTTCAACTGCCACAGGTTCACAGCATGTTGCTGTTATTATTTATTCCAGTCAACTGAAGATAGCCACAGAACTTTTCTGTCCAAAAGATGAAATGCCTCAGCAATGCTGAAACACGTCTTATATCCTCCTCTGATTGTTGCATTATTTTTAATGGAACATTTACCAAACTGCAATATTGCTTGCAAGTTAGCAGAACAGATCATAAAAACTCGCAATGCTACTTCTCTAACTGGCAACTATCTCAGAAAGCAGGTAGTCAATTCCTTCCCTTCTAGCTCAGTCAAAATTCTCATGAACTTCAAAGGGATTCTTACTGAAATAAAGGAAGATAATCCCTCTCTCTGTCTGACTTCAGTGGGAGGCAGATGATCTTGGACAGCTGGCATGACTTTTGCAGGAGATGTCAGACTGCACAAGGTCTGTGTCTGCCCTGGCTGACTAAAGGCACTGTCCTGCTCTTTCTATGGGTCACACCTAAGGAGGGTACAGTCTGACCCTGGGGCTCAGCAAAAGAGGTGGCACTTTCAACACAGAGGCATGACAAATAAAGCCAGAGGCCCATGAACTGTGACCAAGAGTCAGAGACATCAAAGAATCTTCCCAGGAAAAGCCTTCCCGCACATTAATAGGAATTGTCAGCTCTAGCTCTTGACAGGCACCATCCTCTCCTATGCCTTGTGTTTCTTAGGAGCTGGTGCCTTGAATGGCCTCAAGAAACTCTCATACACTAAACTGGCCCTGTGGGGAACAGCGTGGGAAGCCCTGACTGAAAGGCTCTGCTGAATTATTAAGGTTGCCCAGAGTAAACCAAGGTAACCTAATATGAATTCCTGTCAACTTCTCTCAGCTTTATTATAAAGCAGCACCCTCCCTACCTCGCCTACTCCTCTCTTTTCTGTCAAAAGAAACTTCACAAGGCTGCTGGAGTAAGAAAGCCTGCCCAAAAGATTAACTAAATACAGCCAGGCCTATTTTAGATAGAAGCATCAAGCTAAATACAGCAGCCTTGAGCTGCTGGAGAGAGCGCAGTGTTTCATCCAACTCGACTTGCCAAAGTGCAATCAATGCTTCAGCAACTAGAAAGGGAAATACAGGCACTGAGTCTCATCTTTAAGCAGCAAAACAAAATCTTTGGGGCTAAAAAAGGAATAAATGCTTCCTAACTTGTCACATTATTTGGTTTTGTCAAGCCCACTTCAGAGAACAGCCACGTGCCAAGGGTGTTTCCCTGCCCACATGTTGAGTCCACAGCCTCTGGCAACTAACTAACTGTGACGGGCACAGCACATGAGAGGTGTGTGTGGTGACTCAGGGACAGAAACACACAGTCCCATCACCTTTGGAAGCATGTGATCATTCTTTATGTTGAATTTCCATTTTATTTTTCACTGCTCTAGAGCAGTGGCTCTAAACAACTGTGCTGTGCTGGTAAGTTGAGTGAGAAAACTCCTGGTTTTCTTGACTTCTTTCTCTGAGAAGGATCTGTATTTTCTAATCGCTTCCTCTGGAGTTTGTCAGCTTGTTCTGCAGAATCAAGAAAAAGTGTTTCTGCAGCCAAAAAGGTCTTTGACATGTTCCTGGGCTGTGATGCACTACAGCGTTGCTCAGCCTTACTCTAAACTCAGCAAAGTACAGATAAAAGTGGGGGAGAAAGATGACAGCATAATGGATACGTTCATTGTACTATACAAAAGAAGACAATCACACAGGGCCAAGATACACTATATTGAAAAATAACACCTTTTACCTAAAAAGGGAGTGTTACTATATTTTAAACAACAAATTTTAAAGGTCTGAATCATCTTAAAGCTGAATCTTCTGCTGCTTTTTTGATTTTGCTTTTCTAATAGCTCTGTGTTAATATGCTTGTGTTTATGAACTTAATTTAGTGGTGATGAAAGCCTATCAGTACTTCTAGATTTAAAGTATTTTGCATTGGCCTCATAAGAGATATGATGTAAACATTTCTGGCTGGTTTTTTCCACCAAGCCTAGAAGTCCTGAGTTGCATACAAGTGGGACTTTCTCCATTCACTTGGAAGGCAATCAGTTAGCTGCTTATTTGACTCCAAATAATGTGAATGGCTTTAGCTATCACTTTTACTAAAAAGTGACTTACCAGTATCCTTTCTTGAATGGCTCTGTGGTTCCCAAGGTCTAGAACCAGCAAGTTAAAAAACTATATCCTTCTGTGTTTGTGCCATTGTCAATTAAAATGAAATTGTAAACTAAAATGTAGGTCTTGGGATAGCACAATTTTGCATTCAAGGGAGCTCAACAAATAACCATTTTAAACCATGAAGACCTTGCTGAAGACACTGGTTGCCATATTTTAAAAGAAGTTGGTATGTTTGTGTATTTGCTCCTTCGTATGAGACGAAATAAGGAAGTCAATGCTTTTCCATGGTCCCCAGTTGAAATATACAGGGAAAAAGTGCTGGCTCTGGCACGTGCTGAGTGCAGGAAATGAATTGGCCAAACCTCATAAAGTTCGGCAAAACCAAAACTTTGTTCTTCAAAAAAATAGGCACACCCCTCTATCTTACTTTGTGCAGCTCTTCACCAGGCTCTCCAGTCCTACCATTTTCCTCCCTATAACATGGACTCTGACATCTTTTTCCAATGCATAAGAAAATAACACTGTTGGTGTTCTTCAGACTGGAGTATGGCACAGCACAGCAGTTGTCTGCCTTGTTCATAGCCCAGTCTGATAGTTTACAGCAAAATTTAATGTGCCTTTAAAAACTACTGCAGTTACTCTCTCAGAAGTTTTTTGAAGGCAATATTTCCAGTTTCAAGAAGCCTAGAAAGGGGGTCTTTCCCTACCCCATCCAATCCACTTTTTTCTCCCACTGCCTGCCATGCCAGACCATCACAGGCTATCCTGGGAAGGAGACAATCCTTTTCTGCCCTTCATGTCACTCTGGTGGCAATGCAGAATTCACCCCTTTGCAATGGAGGGCTGCCATCAGGACAAAAGATCATTTCCACTGAAAGGCCACATCACAGACCCTTCCTCCTACTTTTCCAAGGCCATCTCATTATTTTTTTCCCCTTTATGAGCAAGGTCTAAATTACAAGCACATGCCCTAGGCACCCTTTCCTGTGGCTAGTATAATCTGCTAAAGGCATCAAAGTCATACAGCACCCTTGCTTCAGCATTTGATCTGCCCAGACACAGTAGGATTATTCCTCATTAAACAGACAATAGCCATTAATACAGACCTCATTAGTTCTACATAATCACTTAATTTTCCTTGATATCTGTATTATAAATATATATGAGTCTGCAGTGCTGGACTGGTAAATGATCTGCTACTATTGCTAATCAAATCTCTGCTATTTGTCAGCATTCAAAAAAGCTCCTTGACATTTTCAAATCTCTAGATGAGGTAGGAGAATATCACAGCAGAACACAAAGGATGAGAAGAAGTGAAAAATTATCCAGAATGGAGAGAGGGCATGGCTTCCCCACTGCTTAAACAGAGAGGAAACCATTTCATCCCATAAATAAAAGGCACATCTAAAACTGGAAGGTTTCCAATTCATCTCACCAGGCTGTTTGAAAACTTATGATCCAGGGCTTTGTACAGCTCTGGGGACACAAGCCAGCCAAAACCACAGAGGCCTGAGGGGAGAAGAACAACCTGGGGTGAGTGAGGGGGAGGGTAAAGAAGTGACATTGTTTGACAGAAAATGCTCTTACAACAGCTCTGAAAATGCCCTGGGTGGTTTGTTTGACATTTGGAGTTATCAGTTGCACCTACCAATAGATTATCAGATCAAGTTGCTGCAACTTTTTCAGCTATTAATTGCATCTGGGCTAGGGCAGCTTTTTGTTATGCTCATCTGGGAATCCTAGGCTTATTTGCTTAGCTATTAAAGAGGTAGGAATGCGATTTTTAGCCTAAAAATGTCAAAAAAGAATTAAATATCCTAGAGTATCTACTGAAAAACCTGACACTGGAGAATTTCCAGATTGACTGAGAAGTGATCCTACTTGTATAGACAGAACAGCATCCTTCGAGTGGAGAACACCACAGTACAACATACCAGCCACCGTGCAATAAAAAACGAACTCACTTCCTCTTTTATTTTTTTTTTTTAGGGGGGATGAAAATGTTTTTTCTTGCTGGAAAGTGCAATGTAAGTGACATAAATAAAACAATTATTTTAAAATAACAAAAGCAAAAATCCTTATTACAGAATAGTTATGAAAGTTAAGGGCACTCAAATCCCATAAGAGCACTTGCTCACACATGACGTCACCATCCCCCCTTCCAAAAAAAAAAAGAAAAAAATTGTACCCTTTCTGGGGGAGGAAGGGTGATACAGAGGATGCAGTGGCTAGTTTGTTGTTTGTTGTAATTAGTGTTAACATTAATAAGGAGCACGATTTTACATCCCATCGCACCTCTCATTACTAGAGTACATAACCTCCTAACCTCCACCCAAGAAAATGATATCATTGCATGAATTAATCATCTGGACAATTAATGGTAAAAAGCGACCTCAAGTTTCCAGCACAGTGTCTGGCACCAGTGAATTGGCAATGATGTAACCTTCCCTGGGAATATGCTGGCATTTTGCCCGCTCCTGAGCCTCACTGTTGACTCTGAGGGCAGAAGCAAACAATGTAGTCACCCAACCAGCAATAACCACTGCAAGCGAACACCAGCCTACTGCTGCTGCAAAGTCAGAGGGATGCTTATCCTTCCAACTCCCTGGGTACATCTCCCAAGGAAGATGCACACCCCAAAACCAGCAAGGGCGAACGACTTCCTCTGCTGTGCAGAGAGACGGACTCTCCAGGTGTGCTGAGTATCTGCCCATTTTTTAGAAGGGAGAACCTCCTGCTCTGCCACCTGGGAGCTCTACAGCCTCTTGGAGTGTGTGAATAAGCAAGTTATTTAACTATTCCTATGTTGCTGGGGCAGAGGGAAAGAAGCTTATTGTGCTGGGGAGTTTATTTTCAGACAGCCAGACTTGCTTTGCTTCATTTCTTAGCTCACTCTGTTGCTTTTAGTGCTTTGAAAGCTGCAGTCGAACTCAGCTGTGATCATGTTTTTTCTATCTTAAAGGACCTGAAGGATTAGAAAGGTATGAGAAATCAAGAGACAAACCCCCCCTAGCTTACAGTATGTGCCTTGTCTTAGATCTGTTTTTCAGTCAGTTATTCCAGGCGGCATGAGGAAAGCCTGCATCTATCTTAAAGGAATCTGCAGCATGTTCCCTTTTTTATCACCAAATACAAATATCCTCTATAAGGTGGAGCATTTTTGTATCTGTACCAGGTGAGTGTCCCTGCAATCTCAGTTGGGGCATGTGTACAAGCTGTGAGACAGAGGGGGTCAGACTCAGTATGCCACCCCCATTGGCACGTCCCAGAGACTTCAGAGGATTTCATGGGCAGAGTGTAGACATGAGCATGGAGGTGCTCTCTGATGGGAATAGTAGTCATTCTCCCCACCTTCAGGCCACAAAGGAAAACCACAGAAAAGAAAGAACTTTGGGTAGAAAAAAGTTGACCTATGATTAAAGAAATTTCATGTCAGGGAGGAAGAAGAACTTTTATTGGCAAACAGGTTTGGTTAATCCAAGATAAGCCATTTTGTTGCTTCTCCCTGTGGGGTTTTCTTTTTACTACTCTTTTTGGAGGGACCCTCTGATTATTGCTTTCTGAGCAAACAGAAAAAGTGTATCTTCCTCAACACTCATCAAAAGAATTAGTTTCCAACAGAGATGAGGAGCATCACAGCATTCCACAGGTGAGCAACATCTTTTTCTCAACAACACTTTTCTCTGGATCCTGGCTTGAAAACAATGAGGTGGTAAAAACATATAACAAGCAGCTAAAGCTGTTAATGCCTTATAGTGAGCTGTGATCCCTGCTCCAGTTAATGACCACACTAAGATTACCCGCTTCGGGACAGCCCTGTCTTAAAGGCTTGGAAAGATGTAAGCTGAAGAAGTGTGATTATAACATCATCCCTTCAACAGCATTCCCTGTCTACATGGCTTAATGCCACTTGCCACATTTGTAATTCATCTTCCCCCACCTACCCTGTCTGTTCAGCAGTCACTTGTTATCAGAGCAAAGGCAGTGAACCAAAAGGAAGGGCAGAGGCTAATTTGCTTGATGTGGTCCTGTTCTTCCAGATAACATTAATTTGTGGGCTCTAACCTTATCCTCAGAGATGCTCACCTTTTCTTTGCATCATTAAATGGGAAATAGCAAGTCTGTGGAAACAACTATCACTCTAGCAGCAGGAACACAGGACAGTTTGAGCATCGATTTCTCTAACCAGTCAGATAACCTGTCCAAATTCCACCACATCCACCCCCCTTTGCTTTCCAGGTGTAGCTGGCACAGCAGATAGGATTAATCCACTTTCGTACTCACTTGCACTCTCCATGTTAGAGAATCTGATTACACAGATTGCCTGCAATTTATCTCCACCTGTGATGACTAATGCTCCAGTCTGACCTCCTCTTTCCCATTTTAACATCTCACTGCAGATCCTATACATACACAGACAGATGCACACACACTTGCTCTGTTTTGTTTGCAAACAGCTTACTAAGAGCCTCGTCATCTTCATTTCCAATCAAACCAGAAAGCACTACTGTTTTCCCCCTTCTACTCATGAGGTGATTTCTCCCTTTTGTCTCCTCTCATTACATTTATACTGCTTAGGCTTCATACATTGCTGCTGGATCCACATAAACCCCAGGCATCTCTGTACAGACACACACAGTAAACATGCAGTGTTATATACCCCTGCAGCACACATAAAGACAAAGGCACACGCTACACACACTAAGCAAGTGCCGCCACACACATTCCTGTTCCCTCCAAACCTTACAGGAAAAAATTGCCTGCAGAGTGCTTTCCTATAAACAAAAACAGCCTTACCTTTCCTTATTCTGCTAATCCAGGGGCTCTGGACCGATCCGCTTTCCCTCCTGCACACAAGCTGCCAGTCCCTCCTGCTTCACATTCACAGCACACCAGCAGGATTCACCGTCATCCCATTCTGCTGGATCCTTATCGCCCTATTGGCCAAAGCCAGACAGTAAATTCAATTAGGCTCCTCCTTATAACTATATTATCACAGGAACAGGAATGAATAATTTAGTAAAACAACAAGGGTGTGCAGGCTCCGGTGTCACAGACTTCACCCCGACTGTCAGGATTTTATCAAATAGAGGCAGATAAAGAAACCAGAATCTGTCTGTCACTCCTGAAAAGGAGACCTTAGATTACCCACTTGTATTTCCCATTCCATCCTTCTTGTCCTCCTCCCCCTTAGCCATGGCATTCCCTTTATATTGTTGTACTTCCATTCCCATCCCACAACACAGTATATCCCTGGTGAATGGTCACTACCATCTCAGTGGATGCAGAGATTTCTCTCCAGGCAAAGTGATACTGCAGCACATCAAACACTTTGCCTGTTCCCTGAATGTGATCTATGAGAAAAGAATGAAACTGTTTTGCAGAAAGGAGTGACGAGACAAGCAGATCATAAGGAAAAGGGGGAGTCTGCCTTGTATCTCACAATATCTTCTGTTCAGCAAGTGCACTGTCAGTCCATCAGTTCAGACACCCACAGGATGCAAGCACATGGTTCCTGAAGGAGAAAGGTTCATAGATGCACTGCCCAGGGACTATGATTTCACATGCTTGCTGTGGGAGTTTGAATCCCCACATCAAAAAAATGCACCAAAGCAGCAATTTTCCCCCAGACCAAATGACTGAACCGTTCTGGCTTTTCTTTTTTTCTGACCAGAAACCTGTAGTGACAAGTACTCACACATATATTTCCTAAGAAGTAGTTTTCCCAAAATGAACACTGCTCTTTTTCCTCAGGTGATGCTTTGTTTAAGAGTTACAAAGCATTGAAGATTCCCTTAACAAGGTCACTTCTATCTAAGTCAAGCCTCTGGCCACTTCATTTGCCTGAAGAGTTTTACCGTTATGGGACCAATATTGGAAGTGGAGGAGCTCAGTGGGACAACCCATCCCAGCCCTAAACAGACCAAGAAGGCAAATCTTTTAAATGACCATTCACAGCAATATTGAGAGCAATTGCTAATACATGTTTGTGTGCACAGTATTGACTAACAACTGTATCATTCCACTGTAACTAAAAAATAAATAAGCAGGGTGAGCTGCTGTTCTTCCTCCCTTATAGGAGCCTGTGCCCCTTGGAGTCCAAGAACACCCTTTGCCTCTGCTTCTGCTGTGCTAATATTTACTCAGTAGAGCCAATGCACCTACTATCGTAATGAAGAGAGGTTCAAATCTGCACTAAAGCCCAAACTCCTTCAAGCAGCTCCTACACCAACTCTCATCTCCCAGGCCTAGTGGGCTGAGTAGCCTCAATCTGCCTCTAGAGGCAGTGGGGACACCAGGTTGAAGTCAAGTCCAAGAACCAGCAAAGCTACAAAGGCGGACCACTGGTGACGGATCAGAAGTTTTCCTAAAGGCAATATCTTTCTTTAGGTACTGCCTTCACATTGAAATACTGGTAGAAAGCTGGGACAATGCACAGGGATTGCCACCTTCTAAATTGCTCAATCTCTAAATAACTCAGCCCCAATAAAGGATGGAGCCATGCTACCTTCCCTGGGAGAATAGGGCACAGGAACAGTGGATGCTTTTGCCTTTCTCACCAAGTTCAAGGGGAGAAAAAGTGAGAACCTTGACCAAGTTTTTGTCTTTGTTACATATTTCTTTGCCATAGAAAGGAACAAAACTGCCCTCTTGCTTCTGAAGATGCTTCACTTTTGAAGAATGGCAGCTGCTCTTTTCCTCCTCCTCTTTCCCTTGCAGCCATCTAAACTTTTAAGAGCTTTTGTGTTAAAGGAAACCCTGAATTATGCACTTGGTGATAGCTTCAGAGCAATTAAATTAAGCCGTGTGGCAAATTGCCCAATGTCACTACCAAAGCTCAGGATGTTTTAGCATCATTTATTGAGGAGCTTTTACATGATGCTTACTTAAACCACAAAAAGAGAGCAAATTAGGCTGTTGCCATGACAACTTGAGAATCTGCTCAAAATTCTGAAGATGCTGGGGAGGGGGGAGAGCTCTTCAGTGGAGATCTTCACATCATGAATATGGCCCTTGGTTATCAAATCCCTTTCAAGTTAATTCCTAGCATCAAAGCCTCCCTAACAAAGGCTTTAATAATCAGGAGTAAAGCTTGGCTAAAGAAGGCCCAAACCAGCTCTGCCAGCTCTAATGTGAATTTCACTCTGGTGAGAGTTGCTCAGCTGAGAGGTCCACAGAGCAGTCACAGAGATGGCAGCACTAGTGCATGAACACACATGAGGCAGGGTGGAAGAAGTGGCAGGGGCTTCACTATAGGCAGGCACTGAATAGAGAGGTAGATCCTGACTGTGCTACGGTAAAGATGAATGACAATTTCCACAGGATAGAGGGAGAGAAGGAAGCAGAGCCCTAGCCACTGCTGGTAGAAACCCTCTGGAAGTTGGAATAAGCTGAGCAAAGTCTTCTGTCAACCACAAGAAATGAATTAAAGCAAATAAGAGAACAAAATGGTAACACAAAAGGCGGGATCAGTGGTGTCAGAAGTAGCTGACAAACCAAGCAAATGGAAGACAGGCTACTACAGTTCTGTAGGAATCAAACCCTTGGTAGGATTGTTGAATATTTTGCATCAGAGCTGGGTTTTTGTGTGATTTTTTTTTTTTTTTTAGCTGAACATCTTTTCTGTTGAAAGCCTTCTAAGAAAATCGCTATTTTAATAGAAATTTCTCAGTCAAGTCTTTTGGTTCTCAATTGCATTAGCTGAGGTATTTTTGGCTGAAAACAAAGAATGTTTCCTTGGAAAAATTCCAGAAAGTTTTGTAGATTTCATAGAAGATCTCTCCTTTCTCATAATTATTTTTTATCAGATAATTTATTGCCAGTGGAAGCTTTGGTGTTCTCCTTTGAAATGAGAGCATAAAACCCTTTTGGATGGTAGGAACAATAAGTGGGAGCATATCCAAAATTAGGGAAAATTAAGCACCCAGCCAAATGGAATAAACTGTGAAAGTTTCTCCCCCTCCCTCTGCATCCCCAAGTGAGAGGAACTGTGGTTAGTAATGAAAACAAGAAGCAATTGAGAAACTTAAGGAGAGATAAATGATTGTATTGTTGTGAGTGTTGTATTCCAAGTAGGATACTTGCCAAGGCAAAAGGATGTATATGATAGGGATCCAAAAGTTCAAGAAATGATGAAAAAAACTCTGCTAATAAAAGCTATACATTTTCAAGATATAAGTAGTCTCATAACTAAAACTCTCATATCTGTTGTCCTGTTCATCTTTTAAGTCCCAAGATTGATTGTCAGTCTGCTTTACTTGGGATGTTGTGGCAATGTTGCAATACCTTGAGTTGTAAATGTTGATCTTTTGATGTAGTTTTTCTCCTTCTGCCTGAGTACCATATTTATAGGTTGCTAATAGTGTCAAACATCAGGTTGATTGTAACTGAACATAAAACAAGGCTTTAATTTGTTATCTACTTGCAAATGAGACTGGTTACTTCTTTTCATGCCCCCTCCCCGCAATTTTGCCAGAGCCTTTCAAAAAACACTTGTTAGCTAATCACATTGTAGCAGCAGGAGTAGATTAGGCTGCACACAACCAAGTAGGCTTATTTTGGACCCACAATAGATGGCAGAGACAAGAGGTTGAAGTGAGCTTTGTTTTTCATTTTATGACACCCTCTTTAACAGCCGTCAGTTTGGCAAACGTGCTCCTGAGATGGCGTAACAGTAGGAGAGGCATTCAAGGGTCAGGTTCCACAGAAATAAGTCTGAGGAATCTGAGGAATAAAGAACAGGGTGATAGAGAGATGAAGAATAGAACAATGCACAGCAGAACAGGAATGAGCTCTTTAGAAGTGTCTGGGATGCTATTTTCTGAAGTGGACTGCATTTGGGACAAGCTGCATTTTACCTAGTCAGATTGAGGCATTATCCTGAGTCCTCAATGCTACTACTGCATATGTGTGTGGTGGCCTCTATGAAAAGCATATTACCATCCCACTGAAAACATGTTTTTGTGTCCCAAACATGTTCTTAATTAAAATAATTTTTAATTCTTCAACAATAGTGACTTATTTAAATAAACTTTTCAAGAACTTCTAGCTATCATATCCTAACCCAGGGAAAGAAAAACATTTTTTCTACTGGCATTCTTTACTTACTTCAGTAAGTAAAAGCGAGGAGTGGCTGAGGGAGCTGGGGTTGTTTAACCTGGAGAAAAGAATGCTCAGGGAAGACCTTATAGCTCTACCACTACTTAAAAGGAGGTTGTAGCAAGGAGGGGTATGGTCTCTTCTCACATGTAACAAGTGATAGGAGAAAATGGGGTAGGGGAGGTTTAGACTGGATATCAGTAAAAAAAAATTTCTTCATTGAAAGAGTTGTCATGCATTGGAACAGGCTGCCTAAGAAAGTGATCAAATTACCTTCCCTGGAGGTACTTACAAGAAATGTGTATATGGTGCTTAGGGATATATTCTAGTGGTGGACTTGGCAGTGTTAGGTTAATGTTTGAAATCAATCTTAGAGGTCTTTTCCAACCCAAATGACTCTATGATTCTACAGTTCAGTAACACTTTTCTATAATTGGTTTGTTCATTGCAGTGACTTTGAGCTACCTCAAACACAATAGAAATATGAGGCCTTAAGAAGCCTTGTTTTATCCCACTATGCCATTCTAACAGAAGAAAATGCAAATATCATTTTTTCCCATGAGGCTCCTTGAGTGCTATTACAACCTATGTAATAGCAATAAACTTTTAAAATACAAGTACATTACTTTTTCACCAGATCCCATGCCATATTTGGCACAGCACTGTTTCAAGGCTCTGGAAGTTTCCAAGGCAAAAATAGTGCTCTTGTTTATCGATAGGACAGGTTTCCTCCTCCCAAAGGTTAGAAAAAAGAGAGACCTGCCGTAAGTCCATGTCAGCATAGGTAATATCCCAATGGTTACGGCACTGATTTAGGATGCAGGAAATAGAGGGCCCAAACCTGAACAAAGCAAACAGGATACTCACCTCTGGGTCCTCCCCAGGGCAGAGAGTAATGACACCAAGATTTATCAGCTATTTAGAAGAGAGACTATTGTTATATCTCCTACAGAAGTTATTCTACTGTACAGAGACTCCTGCAACACTGGGCCATAAGCTGAATGGATGAGCAATGGCCAAGATGCTCATCAGAAAGTAAGATTCATTTCGGTAGTTTGTAACTCACAGAACAGAGCTTTGACTTCTTTCTCTCACATCCCTGTTGCCTCTAAGATTATTTTCATCCAAACAAGAAATCCTACACTGGACATATTTAACTGGAGATGGAAACTTCCACGTTTTTGTTTCTTTCCTTTCTTGAATTAGAACAACCTACATCGTCTTCCAGAGTTTCTAGCCGTTTGACAATTGGGGAAAACATTGTGTACAAAATCTGAGGCTAAACATCATGTTCAGAAGGGACAGCTGAGCTGAACTTTTCTTTGGCTTCCTTTAAGCCAAGAGGCACTGGTCAATCACACAGGGTACCTAACGCAACACAGGTCAGCTTTCTGCACTGATCAAATCTCTTTTCTTACCTGACTTATTCTGTCTGGAGAAGAACAGTTCTGCCACTGCCGAAGGATTCATTTTAGAGTGAAACTCATATAAAATTAAAGCAGAACCATGATTCTTACCTTTGGCAGACAATCATCTAAAAAGGGCCAATGCAGATGACCTATTGCAATTGAGTAGCTCAAGAGAATCAAGAGCTGATTTGGCCAATCGGCTTGCTACAGAAAATCTGCTTCATCAGATGCCTCCATGCTCTCACATTCTTCTCCGCCTCCTCCTCCTCCTCCCTCCCTTGGTTGCCAGGCAACTACAAAAAGGACCAGAGAGCATGCTGGAGGAAACCACCTTGTAGACACTGCATGGGTTCATTTCAGGTTTTTTTTTTTCCTAGGAAATGCTCAAGGGCAAAGTGGCCTTAGCTTTGGAAGCAACATCTCACTGTGAAACATTGCTTTGCAATGGGGCAAGTGATGTATATCCATAATAACCAAAATAAATGCCTTCAGAGACTCTAAGCTTGCTTCTGATTGTTTTCTGTGGCTCATCTGCTCTCCATCAATCCCTCAGATCAATAGTCTAAAGAGCTCAAGATAGGAGTTATCAGCTTGTACAGCAGGAGGTTTCCCAATCCCAGATACCCCATACGGTTGTTGCACTGTCTCTGAGGATGACTGCTGTAACTGACCACCTTTACAGCACTGACTTAGCACTGCATCCCGTGGGGTTAATGCAAGAGAAATGCAACATTTTTGACCAGAAATGTGCTTGCTTATAAAAGCTCAGGGAGTTTTGGATGAGGAGTAACTGAAATCAACCACTAGACAGTGAAACGGAAAGCCCTGTACTGGATTCCATGCAGCCCCTTGGTGTGGGAGAGGCTGTCTCATTCTCCCAGGTCTATCTATCTTCCTAGCTAGAAGGTTTATAACAAGGTTTATGACTGAGGGATAAACCTCAAGTATGTGAATAAACCCCCTCTGGGCTCTGATGGTTTGAGCTGCAAAAAAGAATACCTACACTCTGAAATTACATCATTGGTAATTCAAAATACAGTTTAGGTTAAAAAATGGTGGCATCAACTGAACACATGTATAAAGTCAGGTAAAAAAAATACCTGGAAGATTAGACATACCCACGACTTTACTTTCAAAACAAATTTCATTTGCAAAGTCTTATCTTCAGTCCTTGTCTAGGACTGAATCTAACAAGGAAGAGAAGAGATTCTTTCAGAAACTTTAATATTACTTTTTGTTTCCTGTAATCACACTGAATTCTCAGTGCTTTTCAGTATTTCAGGCACATTTTTGAGACATATTATGACACAACAAAATCTGGTTTATCCCCCATCTCCATATATCATGGCAGGAAAGCCATCTTTTCTAAGCAAAGTTTTCTATTTCTATTGTTCTGCCTAAAACAATAAAGGTTGTACCCTGAGGGTATTCAACCTAACAGCATTCACTGCAGACTCTGAAGTCACGGTTTAGGACCATATCTTCTTACCCCTGTATCCCAAATATCTTGGAAATTTTCACAGTTTTCCCAATAACTCTTCTTCCCTCCCTGACCTTCAAAGTAGCCACTTGCTATTTCTGTATAGCCCACAGAAAATTAATTATTACTGATCTAAGTGACCTAGTCATAACTAGACCCACATATTGCTCCAGTGGAAAGGAAAAGTGTTTTTTCTTCCCCCCATACACCTCAACCAAGGTTGAGTTTTACTAGCAATGTCATAATTTCACAACTGCAAAGGTCCTACCCTGGGTCCTACAGTTCTTGTTTGAGCCTTTTCATAAACAACTGCATCCAGCCTTCAAGTTTATCCCTCGTATCAGCATAAGAGGAGGTTTCTCCTTCAGTTCTCTAGCAGTGCAATACAGGTAGTTATTTTTTTTGGTTGTTGTTTTTGTTGGTTTACTTGGCTTTGCTTTTTTTCCTGGCACATACAAGCTCATATTTTGGCTTGCTGTCTTTTTTGCTGAGGTTTGAAGTCTAAAGCAGCACTCTGTTACAAAATCTCAATAATACTTCTGCGGTTTTGGGAGTAGAAAACTGAAGTTACAGTTATTAAAAAAAAGGAAATTAGGATTTAGGAATTTTTTTTCTGAATTGTCCATTTTCTCTGTTAAAAAACCTCTTAAATGTATTAGAAAACAAAACAGATGTTCTGATTAAGGTTCATTTCAGCTTTTTAGCATCAAGGTTAAAAATACTACGAGAAAGGTATGGATGGATTATGAGTACGGGCAACTAAACCCTGCTGTTTTTTAAAATGGTCTATTCTTTTACTGGCTGTAGAGAGGAAGACCTTAAAATAAGTAAGTATGGTATGAAATTATTTCCATGAAAGAAATGGATTGGCAGGATGGATGGATGCATTTTTCTGCGTGACACAAAGACTTCAACTACATACTCTTCTGCAGCAACATTAGCCAGTGTGGCCTAGCTGGGCTCTGGACAGAGGCATATTTGACATTATCACAAAACACAGGGCATTGCAATGGACAGGGTGAGGGAAGAGGAATGAGGAGGGAGTATACAAGGGGGTAAGGGAGGAAATTGTGAAGGGAGGGGAGCGGTGAACAAGTAGAGTGACAAGCAGGTAATGTGGAAGGAATCTGGTATAGCCATGCAGGTTTCTCTTGCTTGAAGTGGTTGAAGTCTTGTTCTGTGTGGAAGAAAGGTAAAGGAATAAATTCTTTCATGAATGCAGATATCCTAGAGAAATGTTTCAAATAGCGGTCTGCAGTGGGCAAGAAACATATTTAAATACAGCTCACTTAGCAGGGGTATGGGAATCAAGTGCTCTTAAGGCTTTAAAATTAAACCACATAAAACGTTAACAGAAAAGTCATGTTTTAATTTAGAATTACTCACTGAGTGATAAAGAGGGTCAAAATATGAACATGTTCCTTAACACTGATGGCTAAAAATGCCTTTCTCTAAGTATGTTAAAAGAGAAGGAGACAGCAGCAGAAGGCTGGAATGAATTTGAGAAAGCTGGATGTATGCTACAGCACCTGACAGAATTGCTAGGACCAAATGGTACAGCCAGTGCAGGCATTGACCACTATTTCCACTCAGTACCTTTGGTATCTCCTCTGGAGTATTATAAAAAAATGTGCCTTCACAGTAATTCTGGAACTAGCCTGTTCTTCTTTGAGGATAATTTTTCTGGGATTGCATAAATCAGAGTAATCCCTAACATTTCTTAGGCTATGTCTTTGAAGCATCCAGCTCCATGTGAGGGTACCTTCAGGTCTATACACTATTCCAGCTGCCTTGTTGTGTGAGGGACAGGGTCAGCCCCCTTAGCTCAGGTGTTCCTGGTCGAGCTGATGCCGCTGCTGTAGCCCCAGTCCTGGTATCCACAGCATGGTGCTTTGTGCAATGCAAGTACAATTCCACGTTCTCATAAGGCAGCAGCTCTGGCTTTAGGGACTGTGGCACAGATTAAGACTGTCTACAACCTTAGTAGTAAAAAATGGGCTATATGTTATGTCTATAAAGCATTTAAGTGAGGAATAATGATACCTCATAAATTTTCGCTGGTTTTCACCAGTACTACCCCACAAGTACACTTAAGCAAAACCACACAGTAATCCTGCCTCTTGAACAGGAGAACACTTCTCTGTCTACAGCACAGACAGACTTTGCACAGGTCTCTACCATGAGTTCTTCCCTATTTCTTAACTGTTTTTACTTCTGCTGCTGCCTAAATGACCTCCTGCCTAAATGACACAATGACGAAAAGATGGATGTCTTTTCATATTCATGAGTTTTAAATTTATATTTAAGATATAATTCTCTCTCCAGTTTCTTATGTTTTTTGATTGACTGTATCTGGACAGATTCAAGATTTCTATACCTTCCAGACCCAGGACTCTTTGCCAGATGTCCTTAGACATCTCAGTCAAATGCTGTTTTCCACATAAGCTTCTTTTATCTTCTCCAGTCAGTAGGTTCTAAGAGACCCCAGAGAGAAGGAAATACAACACCAAGAACCCCAAATGTTGTAGCTATAGCACCTGCCCTTTCTTTGTGTACATTGCCAGGCAATCACTACCTGTTCTGTTATTCCACATAGGACTTAGAGCAGAAGTTTAAAACCACTTTGCAATATACTCCCAGTGCAACTACATGGTAAGCACTACCAGTAAAACACTCAGAGAGGTTTATATTTTCAGAAAAGAGCTGCAACAATTTATGTGTGTTGGGACTTCTTCTCCATACACATTTGTGGGGTCTGTTTACTCAAATAAAGCAATGTGTGAAATTCAACAGACACAGAACCTCAGAGAAGTCTTCTGTCTGCTCTAATTAAAGCGAGAAGGAAAACACACAAGGATTCTTTACTGTAGCAAAAGTTAAAAGGATCAACAGTAACGACTGTGGGTTGATGAAGCCTCTACATTAATGAATTATGACATGTCTTTAAGTCCTCCAGGCTTTCAAACCACTACAATACAAGGAAGTTCACTGTGGTCACTAAACAGATAGATACTGTACCAGATTATGGACTGCCAGTTCTAAGAAGGAGAAAACCAAAACAAAACATCTTCTGCTTCAACGAAGAAGAGAGAAAAAAATACAATACCTTTTTTCTCTTTCTTTTTTTTTTAGAAATTATGAAACTGAGGGCAGAGCAGCCCTCACTCTGAATTGAAGCCCTCTGGTTCTAATACATAAATCACAAGTTAGAAATAAAGAAAAAGTCAAGTATCAGGAATGTCAGTTAGGAAAAAATAAGCTTACCTGTGCAAAAGGGAGAGATTCATACTCAGGTAGAACCACTATGCTTTCCCATATTCCCTTCCATGTTGTTGGAGTTGAGGGTGGATTTGTTTCCAGTATTTAAAGTTCCTTTTTAATGAGTTGTGTGAAATCTGGCAGACACATAACCCCTTTGAACTACAAAGCATTTCCTGCATTAATGAAGGAAGAAAGAAAGCCAAGAATTAATTTATTACAACACATTAATTACTGCTTGAAATAAAAGTTCAAACAATCAGCAGAAACCACAAGGGTGAGGTAAAGGTACGAGAAGATAAAACATGCACATTCTGCTTTGGTAGTGGCCAAAATGGGTCCATTAGTACCAAACAAAAATGTAAGAAATGCAGCTGGAGTTTGTTATTGCAGCAGAAAGGAATTATATTGAGGTAACTTCTAGAAGACTTTCCTTTTGATAAAGAAACCTATTCCAACCTTATACAAAGGGAGCAAGAGCAAAGTTGAATAACCATGGCTAACAAGAGTGAGTGGATAGGTAAACAGAATTGCACATCTTGTTCTGAGACAGGTATATCACACATTAAAAAGGCAGTTGGAGACTTGCCATAAAGGGGAGTGAATTAAAAAAATATACAAAAAACCCGAGGAAACCTTGCCCTCTGAAACAAGGCTTTCAAATGGTACGTTGCAAAAATGCATGTGCATGTGTGAGCAGGAGGTATGTGTGTTTAAATACAGAAGGTACACAACTGAAGGAAGTGGTGAAAATGTCATTACTACAGAATGAAAAGAGAATACAAGCATTTGTATGCTTGTGTATGCACAAGTGGAGTTGAGGTTCTTCTCTTGCAGTGCATATTGGAATACCTCCCAGAGGCAAAGCAGCTGAGAACTGCATCCTATACATCCAAGCATCCCAGTGTTCATCACTGTTATCTCCAGTTAAATCAAAAGTCTCCACCTAAACAGGGGATAACAACAATCTTGCCCAGAGCTCAACATTTTCAGTCTTGCATTTACTGCCTGTTGCTACAGTTCTCAGACCAGAAAACAGTATTGCATGGTATGTACTTTGCATATGATGTACTGCATACGATGGCAGTCACAAGTCTTTGTAGCTGTACTGGTGCTGTGTCCTGGCTGATGACCAGGAAGAAGTCACTCAGTGCTACTTTTCCCATTTTCATTTAAAGGTTCACTGGGAAAAAGCCACAATATTGAGTGTTGGGATAGCGATTGACTGCTTTAGTTACCTGTAAGGTGGTCTGCAAATCTTTTCACTGGACACACGAGATGAATATTTGTATTCTTACTTGTATGTCTGTGCTTCTAGATTTCCTCAAAAGAACCATGGTTTTACATTAAGATTTGTGGGTGATAAAGATTGTGAACCCACAGAACATAAACCAGAGCTACAGGTGGAAGCTCTCATGTCCTGCAATGCTACTAACATTGCCCTCTGTATGAAGAGTCAATATTAGATAGAGTCATGTTGTGAAGGATGCCTTGTTTCTGGATATCCCGCATGGTAACGTGGAGTACAAATCTCTTGCTCTGAGAAATAAAGAACGACACGAGACTGTTAATGGCAAAAAGAAATGGATCAACTGAATGCAAGACTGAGATACTCAGAGGATACAAACAGGGAGCAGGTTTCCTCTGAAGGCGATCTCATCTCCTCTCCTGCTGCTTGGGCAGTGCAGAACATCTTAATGATCACACAACACAAATCACAAGCTGCAGAGACAGCCTTAAGAACTCCAGCATCCTCGGCAGTGCTCACCCAAGCGTGTTTGTGAGGACAGTGTTTCCTGGAACTGAAATGCTGCTCCCTTCCCTTGCAGCTCTCCCACTCAAAGCACTGCAGGTTGTTTTGTGAACAGCATCATTCACTGCAGGCTGCACTTGCCTAAGGCTGGAAATCCATCTCCCCCCCCTTCTCCCTCCTCCCAGCCTGCTGCTAGTTTTGATGGGATATTTTTCTCCCCACATTAGCCTGCTCTCTGTTTCCCTCTCTTCCCGAGCTGGTCCTGTTTCCTCCTCCTAATCATTCACGCAGGAGAGCAGATGGCAGGGGGAGTGGATCTCTCATTTGCTAGCTCATACAGACAGGAGGTTTTGCCACACAAAGGGGGAATAATGCCAGCTGCAGAAGAAAGCAAGATATTCCAGAGCCTGGTTCCTAGCATCCTCCCTACTCTTTGTTCTTTGTTCAAGCACGATATATTTTGGGAAACACCATTCAGTTTTCAGTATGCATTTATGTCAGTTACATCACATCATGCTTTTTCTTTCTTGTTTTAAAATTTTAATTAAGCTGAGAAAACAATTCACAGCGTATCATTTCTCAAAATGAGCACAGATTTTTCATCTCAAGAAATAGCAGTAATTCAATAATCACAAACATTTGAGAGCACTGTTTTCAAGTCTGCAATGGACGCACCAGTAGCCCTCTGCAAAGATTCCATAATCAGACCATGCAGGTCAGTTGTGATGAGGTAAGTGGGACACAGGCAGGATCTTTCTGACCTGAGGGGAGGACATTCCTATGTACACCTTGCTTGCAAACTGCACTGAGATACTCACCAACCATCCCTACACCTGGTTCAGTGATGAAGGCATTGCTGGAAGTGTTCCCAATAGGCAGACTGTACAAGCCATGCTGTTTTGTCATCCAGCAGTATTTACAGTCACAGAATTAGGCCACTCCATGCCGGTTGGCCTTGGTATCCAGAGAAAGTCCTGGACGTGTATAATTTATTAGACTGGATGTAACTCTGCTACAAATACCTACACAACTCTCTCAGGTTTGCTGGCCCAAGTGACCTTTTTATCTGAGTGCCAAATTGTTGCCACTGGAATGCAGCTGCAACTATCATTGATACAGCTTCTGTTGCAGCTACTACCATGATCAAAATAAAATGCAGATGAGAACATATATATACTTACCCAGCTCTTGCAGTCTGGCCAGCTCTAGCTGACAAACCACTATTAGAGACTTCCCAGCAAAGCTACTGTTGTAGCTTCATGGATAAAGAACAGAAATGCTTTACATGAAGTCTTTCACTGAAAATTTTGCCTGGTAGGTTCTGTAGCAATAACAAAGTGCAGTCGCCTTTTGATTTATAGTGCCATTCCATGGGTACCCCAAGAACAGGACAGAGAAGTCATTGGTAAAGGCCACTGGGGTCTGTGTTTTTTTAATTGAAGCAACAATGCCGTCTTTGACTGCTACACAAGTACTGCCAGACTTTTAGAGTTTTTGCTGGTTTTCAGAAAGCCTGAACTGAAATGACCTTGCAGAAAACTATATGCAACTGAAAACAGCTATTCAGAAAGAATGGACAAGTCAAGCAAGTCCAGATTTTAATCTGTAGTTTCAAAAGCTTCTCTCGTGCTCTAAATTAAGGTAACTACGAGGTGTAAATCAACAGAGCTGCAGTGGGGGAAAGCTGGTGAGAGAGGACATGCCTGATGTTTATCACACTAAAGCGAAATCTCTATTTCAATTTTATGTCAGGAGAATGAGCAGCAGCAGTCAATGGGCTTCCAAGCAGCAAATGTACCAGTTTATCAAGGCAAATCTTCTAGAAAAAAAGATAGCAAAGAGACATGAGGGGAAAAAAGCCCCCTGTGACAAAGTAATTTAAGATATTGTCTTCAGACATCAGAAAAAAATGTAATTAAATCTCTTACTAATGCAAATGTCATTTTGCTTCTGTTTGTCATCAGTGATGCTAGACTTTCAAGGTAACACAGACAAAGGAAACTTAAGAAATGTGTTTTTGTTACATGTCTCACAGACAAAAGCTTTGGTAGTTTGAACAGAAATAGGAAGAATTAGAACATTCTCTGGTTTCATCATATGTAATATGCAGTGCATGTACCTCCCTTCTAGGATGGTTTCTTCGTCACTATAAAACGTAGACTACTGTGGCTGTAATTGCAGCATATCTCAAGTTGGGAGGGACTCATAAATGTACCTACTAATCAACTTCTCTTTAATTGGGTCCCTACCAGGAGTAATCGAGGTGTGGCTTTTGCCATGAAGTTAATAAATCTTTTTTTCACACTACAACAGATGAAGTGCATTCAAAGAAGGTAGCTGTAAGAAAGGCAGACTGAATAATCCTTCATGATTCAACAGGGAAGCATGGACTCAGCTCAGCCATATTTTTGGTTTATCAGTCATACAATAATCAATCAATCCATCAACGAGACATTCAGTCCCCTGAGCCCAAATGCATGATGGACTTCTTAACTGCTTTGGACTCATGTCCTTCCAGCCCAGTTTAAGTTGAGACTTGGCCAAACACTTCAGAGTATAACTGTTTTGTTGAATTGGGAATTTAGCCACGGGATTATGAAAAAAAGTTTTTTGTGCAGTACTGTTGTAAACATAAAACCTGGCCTTGTGTAAAGCTGTTTACTGCAATAAAGACGTGGAAGAACATCAACAGTTTTCAGAGTCAACTAGAAGGTTCCTCTGAGCAGTTTTAAGTTATATTTACAGAGTAGGATCTTGAGAAACCATTCTGAGACTCTCGCTTAGGGTTATTCCAAGCATTCAAGCCCAGTCACATTAGTACCCAAAACAGCTTTCCAGTCCTATCATCATTTGCTATTTGTAATAGCTGCAGGCAACCCCATGCCACCCCCTTGCTACACTTTTATAACTTGGATTTCCTCCACCCCCACTCCCAACTGTTGTTGACTCACTGCCAGTGTTCTTCTTCTAGTTTGCTCTAATTGCTTTATGCTGAGGCTCTCTTGATGTGTCAAGGATGTGTAAGTGGGGGAATTTCTTGACAACTCTGATGCCCCAGGTCTCTGCCTCCTGGCAAGCAGGCATGGGGGAGTCAGATGGACAGAGGTGTTGGGCCAAATCTCAATTCCTTTTTACTGAACACCATTTTTCCTGCACCAGCACCACCATCACTACACTTTACATAACCTGACAGAAGCATTTTAAATATACTGTCTTCAGGCAGCACAGCCCTGAGCACAGCCACATCGGCTTTCACCCACTGTTTCCTCAAATATTGATAGTTTGAAGGTTACCATATGTTTATACTGGCTCATGGCAATGACCAGGGATCTTTGGAAATTTCATTACTTGTTAATGAAAGAGATATTCTGTTTGTCATTAATGAACTCACATGGTTCATCCAACCAGCCTCCTACCTGATGTCAAATGCTGAGGTTTCCCTAGCCAACCTTCCAGCCATGAAGGCGACAGCACCTCAAACCTTATTATTCCTCAAATCTCTGGACTGGCTTTGTTGTGTGAATGCAGTTAAAGCTGGGCCCAGCAGAACACACCAAATACTTGCTTCTCTTTGTATTGGACAAATCTCTTACACTGACAGTTCCTGTGATGTCATTTTGCCACTCAGTGTAAGAATTGTTTGTGAAAATGGATTAGTTCTGTGATTGGCAGTGCTCACAGTATACAAGAAGAGGGATTTGATAGAATTTGAAGTCTGTGGTGGTTCAGAAGGCAATTTTGATGTGCACCTAAGCTTTGGCAAGACATTCATTTTCTGGCCATGTAATCTGCATTGCAGTCAGTATTAGAAGAAAAGGAATAGATGAGTGGGTGTAATAAGGCAATTGCTAATGGGATGTGCAAACATAGAAGACACTTTTATGTTCTAGCTTGAAAGATTTTTATGAGCAGAAATAAGGAGGCCTCACTAAGTTAACATAAAAGAAACACTAAGCCTGTTTGACTAGATTACAGACATGCTCCTGTTAGAGAGCAATGTTGGCACTGAACAGTACACTTACATCACAGGGGATTTTTCACCCCCCATGACACTAAGATTTGTTGTAACACCCAATAAATTTGATTTTTCTTATTGTGACTTAGAGGCTGAAGACCTTATATTGAGGTAACAGCACAGGGTCTCGGGAATTGTCTGGACTTGTCCCAATGTGAGTTTATTTTAGGATATTCTAGCAACAAGGAAACCAACTGTTGCTTATTTCTGTTTTATTCTCACTTTAGAGCAGTAGCAAATAGTTTTTTCTACATAGACTGCTGTGTCGTTTGCACCTTTCCCCACCTCTGTGCTATCAGTAATCTGCTTTCCTAAGGCTTCCTGTTTAAGACTTGCTAAGAAGTAAGAGGCACTGCGCTGTGTTACTTACCACAATGTCCTCCAGTGTGCAAAGTAACTGGACGTGAAGCAGGGAAAGCAAAGAAGCTTGTTGGTGTACAGACATTCTCAGCAGATGACCATGCAACCCTTGAGGTTCCACCTTTGCTTCAAACAGGAGCATAGCTCTGCTTCCCTTGCCACTCCTGCTGGCAAGCGTTGTAGTTGCACTTTGCTACCTGTAATACACAATACTCAGTAGGTTTATTACTAACAATATATTGGGTGAGCAGCTCCTTTCCCCTGGCTGCCTAATTTACCTCCTTTAATACAAACACCTCAACGCTCAGTTTATTTTATTCAGACCCCTCTAAATATCTCCTGGCCTGAAGCCATTTTCAGGTAGCAACACAGCTGAAATAGAGTGCTGGTAGCACTTGGGCTGTCATCATGCTCTGACATCAAAAGGCTTTTGCAACTTGAACCCGGTTGTTTCAGCACCAAGACTACAATGCAAAACATATGACTCTATTTGAACAAGCAAGAACAACCCAAATAACTCTACACAGTTATATACAGTGTTAGCTATCTGTCTGCGATCAACAACCTCTGGATTTCTGCTAAACTCAGAGCATGGTTCCCTTTCCCTTTTGAAGAGCCACTGGCAATGTAGAATGTTCCTCAGGTTTTCCTGCACCCAGTCCCCAGATATAGCAGCTTAGTCTGACTGGGTACATGACAGCCTGTTGTCATCCCAGTCCCTCATCCTTGAGAAAGTGGCCACCTCTAGCAGAGACAGAACTACTGCTGCCCAAAGGGGATAGGAATAACTCGGTGTAAAGCTCTCTGGGCTGCCTGTGTCCCTGCAGTTGATGACCAGTGCTGCCCACATACAGGGCAAAGCCAACAACCTGGTAAGGAGACACAGGGTGTAGCAGTTTCTGCACCAACTGTACTTTCCAGCCTGGCTAGACAGACTAAGACATGGGAGAAAGGAGCCTGCTGGGTCCCTTGAGGGGTAGAATTGCTGTAGATTGTGCCATGGCCATTTCGTTCTATCTTCACAGAGGCTGGGGGCAGGTATGTTTGCATGGCATACACTTCTGCTTGTGAGCAAAAGGCACTATAAAGTAGCAATGAAGAACATGGACAGCCAATCAAGGTGGTAGTAATAACATAGAGATCCTAAAGCATTAGCCAGGCAGGACTTGCAACTAACCCAGTGTCGTGGCTTGACCCCAGACAGCTGCTGGACCATTCTGCCCACACTGGGATGGAGGAGCTCCTATTGTTCTGCTAAGAGCACATTTAGAGATAACAATTAAAAGACAGCATGGAAGTAGAGTGATTAAGTGTGAAAAATAGTCCAAACAGCAGGCTAAGACTAAGGAAGAAGTGGCTACCAACACAGTACACCTATGAGCTAAAAGAGAGGAGTAAATAGCCACAATAATCAGCACAGCCCTTCTGCAGAAAGCCTCGGGACTCCGGCTGCTCATTACACCCTTCCACTCTCACACACATACACTTTTCTACATTAAATTTCAAACTGTAATAATGAGGTTTTTCTGTATTAGGTTGGATTTTGAATGTAGTGTTGTAGCAAAGCTAACAGATAAGATCAGACAACGGTTAGAACAATTGCAATTGCCATTCTTGCCTGCAACTTTTCTGGTGTGGAGACTGGAGACAGTGGCGAGGTTTGTTTCCATGACACTGGGCTGCAGCACATTGACCAATTCAGGCTCTCCAGGCTGCAAGGGTCAGATTTTCACCTTTGTTTCTTTTTCCTTTCCTGTTTCCACAGCTTGCTTAGATTTACAGCACAGGATCTGGCAGTTTTCTATCTCACTCCAGGAAGAGATTTTTATCCCTATTTGTAAACAATGCAGGTATTTTCAGGAACATCAGATAATCTTCATCTTGTTATAGGTATTGTAGCTCAGGGGCTCCTATGAACTTTTAAAATCACACTGCAGCCCTGAAAAAAAAGAATGCTAACCCCTGGAATTATCAAACAACTTTTCCGGATCTGATATTATTAGCTATAGTAAATAAGTGGCAATTCTGGAGTAATTAAGTTAGAAATGATATTATGAAAACACACAGTTAACCCAGAACTTAATCCACAGTGAATCTCTAGTTGTCTCTCTATAATCATCATTACAGCACATAGCAAAAAAATCCCCTTGTTCCCCCAATCCATTTCACAGAGTAGAAACAAAAAAACCCCACCAATAATAGAAAGATCTTAGAATCATAGAACAGTTTGGGTTGGAAGGGACAATTAAAGGCTTTCTACTTCTTCTCGGCAACAGTCTTAATCTTGATCCTAAATTGTTTCTGAATTTTCACATGAATTACATTAAAACATCAGGAACTTGGGTATTTTTAAGAACTGAAATTTAGGTTGAAGTCTGGATAGAAGTAACAGTCTTGCATTAAAACTAGAGCCAATTCTCAGAAGAGTTTGAAAGTACAGTTTTTCAGTCTTGTATTTGAGAAGATTTGAAGTGTCAACCCTTTACTTGTCCTTTGTCAGAATGAAAGATGTAATTTCTGATCAAAAGAATTCAGCATCTCTAATTTGAAGGCTTTCAGAAAGCGTTTTCTCTCCGTAAATTTCTACCTCTGTGGACCAAAGGAGAAACTATTTTTTAAATGTTTAAGCTTTCCAGGGATGAAAGCTGTTTCTGGACCAGCTCTACTGAATACGTTGTGTGCCACTTGATCTTTATGCCAGGAAAGAGCTTTGAAAACACCTTTTAGATACACAGAATAAAGGCACCATAATTCTGCTCTTTGGTTGTGGTTTTTAGCATAACATAGGGTTGACACGAAACCGAGAGGGTTTACATCAGAAGTGACAGATGGCAAGATGGTTGCCACCACTATCAACCCTGTCCTGTCACCAGCTCTTGAATCTGAACCTACCTGACACCAGGACAGCCCCAGTTTATAGCTGTTAAAGCTGAAAGGATGTATTTTTCATGTCAACAGAATGGAACAGTTGGTAATTTTTCCAGAGGAGAGATTAGAGCAGACTGCCAGGCAGTCATCAATTCTGACATGCTATTCGGAGAGTCCCTGTTGCTGTGTACCAAATGTCTAATCCACAGCTCAGGAAAGAACTGGAAGGTGGACTAGCAGTTGATACACATATAACAAGCTGGTATTTCTGCAGCATGATGATTTTTCTAACAGTCCTTTTAAGATGATAAAATATGCCTAGCCATTAGCTGAAAATGCTGAGATTCAGCCAGGATTTAATCTCACATATACACTGACAAGAGGTAAGCATTCAGGTACCTACACTGAACAACAAGTGCTTTGGATACTTCAGTTAATGTAAAACATTTAACACATTTAGGTTTGGAAACTGAAAGACAATGTTATAAAAAAGGAGTACAGTAATTTTCTACCCTTTTTCCCCTTTGCAGGTGGGGAAACAGTGAAGAAGGTTTCTCATTAAAGGGCAAAACTGGGCAGGGTGACTATCCTTACAGAAGCCTATAGTTTTGGCTAGGGCCTCCTAAATGTTAAACCAAAGCCACATCATTGTGCCTGAAGTGAAGGCTTGTTTCAGCCCTGTCAGCGAAGTGCTCTGGTACACTCTGATACTTGGTTAGCAGGTTGCAGCTAGAAGAGAATGCAGCCTGTCTAAACAGCAATCACACCCTCCCTGACCATCTTGTTGCCTCAAGAAGGCAGCATTGCCCTTAGTAGGTCACTGGATCCCTCTCCCATGGAGAAAAAACATCCCTCAGGAAGCAATGTCTTGGCTGTTGGTTGTTTGGGCATGTGTACAGATAACTCTCCTGCTCTTACCCTCAGAAAGCCTTCATGAGGCTGATCCCTACTGTTCTGAGCCATCTGGATACATCAATTCTAAAGTACTGCAACAGAAAAGCAGTCCGTAGTGTACTAGAAGACAATATGCAGTGTTAGCCGGGCACCAGAGATGAGGAAGATTAAATATTCCTCAACAGTTGTTGTGTGCCATTTGTACTGTGAATATAGGATGTGTGGGTAATTAACAGACTCGAAACAAGACCTCATTGACCAGACTGTTTTACAGTTAATTAAAAAAAATAAATCCATATAAACCCGTGATTAACTCATGTAGTTCCCTACTGTGAGAAAAGTATTAGGTTGAATAGGTCGCTCGCTACACCTTAAAGGTCTTGTAGCAAAACTAGACTGCAGGATTCCCATGGCCATGGTTCAAGCCCTACCACTGACAAGACAATCATCATAACACTAGGAAGGATAAAATTCCAGCAGCTATTATTTTTCATTCTTTACTTAAGAAGATGACCCACCATCTAGAATTAGGCTAAGATAGCTTAGCTTGAAGGATAGTGTATTAAATAAACTATGTAAATTGCATGCCTGCCTTTGAGGTGTTCAGGTCTCATAACCAAGTAAGAAGGGCTATGCAGTTCCTGTAGGAAGTTAGCTCTTACTCTGTTATGTGTCTGAGCCAATTCCCCACCTCTTTAACAGAGAGAAGCAGTGAGCATATCCCAGGCCAACACTCTGTGTGATATAATTCCAGCCAACAATAGAGAATTATGAGATTACTCTAATGCAAATACATCAGTAGAAAAAACAGTCATCTACTGACTCCCCTACCATTTTCTTCACAGCATTTCTGTCACCCTGATTTGCTGCTCTTCTATCTACAGAAGCAAAGGGTAATCCTCTTGTGCAATTACCTCCTTCTCCTGTAATTAATTTGTTGCTTGAAGGAACAAAACTAAATGATCTTTAATTTTATTTTGAAGTAAACTGTTCTTTGCAACTTCTTTTGCAGAAACTAGAATGAGCTGATTTTCCTCTGGATTGTATTGTTCTTTCTTAGCATTGTGTGCTTGGTAAATTATATTAGCACAGCATGAAGTTGGCACAAGATATGTGATGCAGTCTCAACTGTAAAATCAAAACAGTTTGGCTAGAAGAATAAAGGATATTGCCTCCACCCCCTCTATCCACAATATTCAGGGAAGAGGAAAATCATAGCTTGGCTATGTTTCCTAATTTGTCATTAAAATACATAGATATATTCTACAGCAAATTCCTTTTGACTGATGCTAAATGCCTGACTAATTCTGTAGGCTGAGATCAGAAGTGACAGATCTACAAAATTTGCATTAAGTCAGTTTTAATATGACGTATATTGTACTTTCTTTTCCTGGATCAGAATCACCTCAAAGACATTAAAGTTTTGCTCAACTACTGCTAAGAGTTCTGCCAATTGTATAGACTGGGTGGCCAACAAAGAAATCCAAGATAATTGATTCAGGATCTAGCCCTGATATATGGCCTGTCAAAAGGAACAACTTCAATACTTTTTCAGGGTAGGACCTCTTTACTGTGTCTCACTGGATAAATTTGGCCAAGACACTAAATCCACTGAAGAGGTATGTTGACAAGAAACACCCCTTTTGCTACTCCCATGAGTCAACTCTGGATTTCAGATAAATTCAGAAGCCCTGAAGGAAAAGATTTTCATTAAAATACCAACATTTTCTTTTGGATCAATTTGATGCTAAATAAGTGTTTTTCTTGTTCAAGATTTCAATGGACAAGAGCGTTGGATATGATGAAATGTCAAGCAAAAAGCATTAAAGGAGCTTTTTATCATTTTTATTGAAGTTATCTCTGAAACCCTCTACTCTATTATTAAATCTAGCTTCAAAACTTACATAGTGATTATTTCACATGGCAGGGCTTCCTCCATATTGAATATCATAAAAATGTAGTTAACTTAAAGGGACACTCCATCTTATCTTGCTCATCCTACCAATGAGTAAACTTTTCTGCAACAGGTTTAGAAAACTGTTAGCTGAAGTTACCCATGGCACCAAACCTTAAATTCAGCTGTTTTACCTCTGAGAGAAGCTCATGCTAGAGAAACTTGGAATTTTACTGAGACCTTTGATACCCTTCTTTCAATATCTTAAACACACATGCATAATTATAAAGCAGAGTAGGGCAGAGGAGTCCCAGATTTGAGGGAAACAAAGTGAGGATTTGGCTTCATTTTAGGTAACAATTCATAAAGCAGCTTCCTGACTTTGGGCAGGGGAACAAAGGTCAGTGAGTCAATGGCCCTAAGCAAGCAGCCGCCTTCCCACATATGAACACACACATGAACTGAGTTGTGCTTCTTCCCAAAAGAGAGCAGCCTGTGAGGTTTTCTTGGTCAGGAAGACTCCAAGAAGTCCTTGTCAAAACTCCAAGAGTTTTGGCACTAGCAATAAGGATGTTAGAGAGCAAGTATGGAGAGCAAAAGTGAATGAAATATGAACAAAATTGCCAGGTTTAGTAAGATGCTGCAGTAGCTGCAATGTACAGGCAGTGAGGTGAAGAATATTTCTTAACCACCACAGCTGTAAACTGTTGCCAACACGTTAAGTCCACGCAAGCATAAGCAATATGAAAAAAAAAGGAAAAGAAAATTAAGGCATGTGTAGTCATAGAGTTACTACTTCTGCAACATGATAGTACATGGTGATAAATGTGAGCTTTAAAAAAAGAAAGGAAAGCAATCAATATTATAAACTCAATGGATTGGAGATATCGAAACCATAAAAGGCCTTCTCAATGAATTCTCAGGAGAACAGCTAAAGAGTACACTGAAATGCTCTAGAATTTCCTAGGTGTCTCAATCTCTTTCTTTTTTTGATAGCACGCTTCAAGAAAACCAAAGACTCAGTTATTTTGACAGTCTGGTCCTTATTTTTAAACCTCAGCTTATTCACTAGAGAGGAACAATTAACCTTCCAGCACAAGTACCAATTCATATACTTAAGAAATTGCAATGAATGAGTGATGTGCAGTCTGAAATTAGACCACACAAAGGTTTTAAGCTCTTGAACAGAATACTGAAAGTAATTATTAGTATAGAAAGACATTCATTGAGAGAGCCTACTGAACTGATTGTACCAGTCTAGCCACAAGAATAGCCTCCTCATTATGTATTGTAATATAGCACAATAAGCTGGCATCTAGTGAAATAGACAACTTCAATCCAAAATACTTCTAAAAGATGTAACTTTTCTGAAGACCTGCTTTCAGATTACATTCCTTTCTATTAACCTGTAAAGCAATATGGTCAAATAGCATAATTAAGCAAATGGGATCAGAGATCTGACAAATGCCTTCAGTCCCATGGCAGTTTACTGTAACTTACTTGGTAAGAAATATGGAGAGCTTAGCTAATATCTAGAGTCCAGGTTGTAGTTTCATCAGCACAGTTAGTCATGGCATTTCCAAAAGGACTTCACCAAACTTGAGAAGAGCTATTTGTACTGCAGGGACTACCATCAGTGAAGGCATTTTTGTCATTCAGGAAATCACTTCATGCTGCTGATGTGAAAGTTTTTAAGAAGGCTTAGACTGATTTTTTCTTTTTGTCTTGTCTTAGAGCAGCACTTGCCAACAGTGTTATGCCACAATCAGGGGGAGTTTGAGAAAAAATTTCCATATCTGGTTATTTGCAAGACTTTTGCAGAAGATTAGCTACAGTTGCGTACAAAACCCTGAGGAATTTTGTGTCAGAAGGAGATCTAATAAAATACACATTGAATTTCGAATTCAGGGAAATACATCTTTACCTTCCCTAAGAGGGTAAATAAAGTTGCTGTCGCAGCAGAATGTGTTGGTGTTCTATTTCAGAGTTATATGCAGAGAGACTAATGTTATCTTTGCAGATGCTTCAATAGTAAGCTGCCCAGAAGACAGAAAAATAGAGCTTATGTGGGACTTCATACACACACAAATTTAAATTGCAAAACACCTGTAGAAAAGTGGCTACATTTCAATTTTAAGTAGAAAAATCAATTCCACAGACTAGACAATTATTCCCATAGGGTGAAGGCTGGAATATTTTCTATATTTTCATGCAATATTTTCTAAACTTCTGTTATTGTTCTGAAAGATGACAGGGGACAGAAATGCTTCAGCATATGCTTGATATTGTTGTTAATGATGAAGAAACTGAAGAACACACCACATTAGTGCATTCTGATGGACTCTGTGGGCATGGGTAGGGTACTAGTTTGACTAGAAGTCCGAATCCTGGCCTGCTTTAATTAGTATGAGGAATTTAATTACTCTCTCTTGTTAAAGGGGGTATGCAAAATTGTCCAATAGACTGAGATCTCCATACTCAATTCCCAGAGCTAGGTGAGAAAACATTACCTAAAGCATGATCTCTCTGAAACGATATATTAACAAAAACTTAAAAATCTAGAGCAAGGACTAAAAAATATTGAACCAAAGTGACCTTCAAATGAGTAAGTGAAACTCTAGATCAGTACCATCAACTAGATAATAGAGATCAGTTTAACTTGGTTTAAGATACAACAGCTAGATGTGAGCTATACCCAGACTATTTGATGTGAGTGCAAAATCTGCTGTAATAAAATGAAGTAGAAAGTTTTTGAGGGCAGTAGAAATTTTTGACACTGTGATTAGCTATTTTCCCTACTGCTGCTTCTACAAATCAAAATTATAAGCAATACCTTTTCCTTAAATTAAAGCTCCCCCAGAAGATTCTGTCTAGAAACTTCCTTTTCAGAGGGAGTTACAGAGCATATCAATACCAGGTACCTCCTTTGCTCTGACCTTTAGATACTTATTATAAAGCTTCAGATCAACTTACTTGAAAGAGATGTGAAAATCAGATAAACAGAATGGGTAAAAAAAAGAGAAAATCTATTTCTCAGTTTTTGAAAATTGCTTAAAAACCTCACTCTCCAAGTGTCAGATGCTAAGCTACATTTTCATGGATCGCAAAAATTAGACATAGAAATTAAATGCTGAACTTCATCTTTACTTTAGTTAGACTTATTTTCTACTAGCGCTTCTTAGTCACTGTACATTTCTGAGAATCTGACTCCTCATTTGCAGGGCACAATGTCCTTTCTTTTCCCCCTTCATCAGTTCCCACACTGAGTTCCCAAAGGGGAAATCAAACACCAGCAGGCTCACCTGAGTACACATCCTCAGGCAGTGAGAACCCTGCTCAGCACAATAAGACAGCAGGACACACACGCCTGCCTGCCTGAGAAGCAACTTTTAGTTTGCTACAGCACTTTACAGAGTAACAGGCTTTGGGATACTGCTTTGGCTTTGGGCAGTTGGGTTCTGCACCCAAGCTTCACCCTTGGAGGCCAGAGGTGCATCAGCACCTCTTCTCAGCTTGTGCTGCCCTGTCACATTGACTGCATGTTTACTGTTCTGGGTGGTAATTTAGTACTATAGGAATACAAATATAAATTATTGATGACAAGGATTAATATCACGTCACACAGTACCAAATTTTTAGATGCTATTTGCAGCTTGAGTGCATTTTGCTGACCACTGCTGGGACAAGCCAGGATGGGACAGCCCTGCAAACATGCCAGGATAACAGAATAGGCAGAGCTGCAGCCTAGTTCATGTACACCAGAGTCAAGCTAGCCATGAAGGAACAGGGTGTGTGGAGGACTAGGACTTGCTGGGCAGGGGAAGATAAGAGCATGCCTACATCCAAGGATGCTACTAGACCAGAGAGAGTGGAAGAGATTATTGTTCTACAGATGAACTCAGAGAGAGTAGCTAAAAATGGGCAACCTACATACTTCAACCGAAGCAACAGTCTAAGTATAACTATCAAGGTCTATCTGTACCCGACTTTTCAAAAGAATGACAAGAAAGAAATTCATAACTCCTCTCTCTTCCCACCCTGGACAAGATATTTGGCACCACTGTCAGGAAAAAGGGAGCAGGCTGGAAGACAGATTCTACTCTTTCTTTCTTTCATTGGATTTGTAATGGAAATGGCAACTATTGATAAATGTGTTGCCAAACACAAATCTATTTACTTATTTTGGTTCATTTGTCTCCATGGAATCCATCAGAGAAAATTAATCTCCTAGCTGGAAGCAAGCTGTTGTCAGAGCCAAACTCCTCCAGCTTGCCTGCAGGGAATTCCTCGCCTTTCACTATGATTGAAGGCCTGTACCACACTACTAAGCTGCACCTCATTAAATTAGCACTGAGCAGACTTCACAGAGCTGCTTCCTTTCTAACACCACGATAGTCAGAGCTTGCTGTTGCTGTGAGGAATGAGCTGCTGAATATTACAAAAACATAGACTTTTGCTGCAGCTAGAGTAGCTGTAATTAGAAGACACACAATTAAGTCAATAATTTCAGTACTAAATTTCTCTGCCTCCCTCTCCTTATGAATAAGAAAGAGATAATGTTCTCATTTTGGTTTCAGCAGCCTGGCTTGCTTCTTCTAGTTCCAGATGACTTCCATTAACTTTGAGAAAAACTGGGCACATGAAAACTCTTTGAATTAGACTTGGGTCAGTGTGAAAAACTTCATTAGCAAAGCCTACCTCTTGCAAGAGTGCTCACGCATTTTGCATTAAGGCACATATTTAAATACACCTGCAGACTTTATTCCACCAATTGTGTAGCTTTTAAAAAGATGCTCATCTTTGCAAGCCAATCTTTCCAAATAAAAGGAAAATAGCCTCATGAACAGTTACTGACAGCAAGGATAAAGGTAAAGCAGTTTCCTGTATCCAAATCCAAGTGTAAAACCTATTGTTTATGAGGCTGAGTAGTGCAAAGTAGCAGACAAAAATGTTTTCACTAGTTGCCATTCAATGGGTAGTCTGAGCTTAGAGTGATGTAGCTGGACAGCCTGTAAGGAAGTGAATTTCAGACTAAGTGATGCAAGGATTATTGCTGACCTTAGGAGTTTAAGATGAGCTCTTATCAAACTCTTCCTGGACAAATGTCCACACTTCAAATGGTAGGACAGGCAGTATGAGGGTGGAGGGGCTAATTAGCATCATTATCCAATCCAGAGATGGAGCCTACCATGGGAGAAGAGTGTCAGATCAGTATGTGACAGCTCTGCAGTTGAAAACAAGCAGTTTGGTGCAGCTCTCAGTGCAGCAGATCTGGGGGCCCTCCCTGCTTCTCACTTTGTGGTATACTTTGGTATGCTTGGAAGGGAACACAGAGAGCTTTAAAAGGCAGCTCTGGAGATAGAAACCTGTTCATGCCATATCCCATGTTAGTGTCCAGTTTGTTTTCTACATCGTGACTCAGAGCCCACCCTACATACCTGAGAGGCCTGAAAAGTGAGATACTCTGGTACGGTACTGCACTGAGGAGTCTCAGTAGGACTTTATTTTAAAAGGAATAAACTCAGCTGCAAATAGATGATTTCACTTGGCCTAAAAACATGGCATTAATGAGTTTCATTGCATATTGCTGCATCCTTGCTAGAGCACAGCTCAACCTAGAAGGATGGAAAAGAAAAGAAGAACAAAGGCTTGTTGTAAGAAATACTAAAGTTTTCTTTCTGTTAAACAGTGTTCTCATCCAATCAGAAAGATTAGAGAGGACTTGAACACCTTCAGAATATCATTGGAGATTTATCCTTGCAAGTTGTGACATCTCCTTCTAGCAGTTGTAGCTACCACATGTTAGCACTGGTCACACCTCCAGATCTGCTGTACATCCAAGGACAGGCAACCAAACACTAAGCTACATGCAGGCTGTGAAAAATGAATGTGCCATTTTTACTACTACTTTGTTTGAAAGACCACATTCAAAACTCCAGAATTTCCCTCACTGAACAGCCCAACTGTTACCTCTGGTCCTTTTATCAGATCAGGCCTTCTGAGATTTTTACCATCTAGTGGAAAAGAGATGAATTGTGAAGGGCATCCTACATTATCCAACACGCAGCAACAGCAATGCTGTCTTCCCCCAAGCTGAACTGAACTGAGTCTGTTAAACACAAATGAAAGCTGAAGAGTAGAAACAGACATGATATATCAAAAAAGCATAACCTCATATTAAAGAGAAAGGAAAGAAACAGCCAGAGAAGAACTTTACTCGTATCCTGCCTTGTGGCAATTACTGCATCTCTAGTGCTTTGGGAGCCCATTTTTTTATATTACGTGAGATTAATTCTTCCGTTTCATTCATTTCCCACCAATGTACTGACTACAAAAAACCAAATTGAGCACTTTCTGAAGTCCAGGAAAAACACATTTTTGTATAACCTACTACCATAAAAAAAAAAAAAAGGCAAAGAAAATAAGCAAGAGGGACCTTTCAGCAAGAGCTGGGGAGACAGCTCAGCCTGTGTGGGCTGCAAATAACTTTTGGACTTGCAACATGCCCAGCTGAATTACACTTATCTCTCCACCTCAGTGGCATGGTGCTGAAGAATAAAATTGCCCTGGTCTCTATGGACTGTTTACTATTTAGAAGTTAGGACCAAAGTGCTCATATTTAAGTTTTATCTTTTTCACTAAATTCCTAAGTGCGCCTTTGCTCAGCCAATTTACGACTTTTGGTAAATGGGCTATTTGAAACTAGCTGAAGTTTTTAAGTCAGAATAAGGCTAAGGCATCTTCACAGAAAAGGTTTTGGGCACATGTCTTTTTTGAAAGGCTTTAAACCAATATGTTCAGCTATTGGTTCAATCAGTTTTCAAGGTTTTTGTGATGCTTCCTTATTGGAGGAAAAGGAAAAAAACCCCTATATTTATGTGGGAAAGTGAGTCTTTTTTCAGATTACTCTCAAAAATGTTACTGGTAGGAGCCACAGTCCTTTGGAGCCTGTTAGGAAGAAAACTGTGGGCTTGGCTCTTCTCACCAGAGCCTTGCTCAGCATAAAGTAACATAACATGCGGGGTCTTTCCTGCACTGTTTTGCCAGCCTCAGTAACTCAGGGTAAATCAGCAGTATCTCCATGTACCATGGCCAGGCCACCAGCAAGGCATGGGTCAAATGTGCCTTGAAGGTTGAATCCCCAGCTATTTTGGTGCAGTAACAGTAACTGGGTCCCAGTTACTGTTACTGCAGTAACAGTAGCAGTCCCTACTACTGTTCCCAGTAGCAGGTGCCCTGCTCCTTTCTCCCACTTCCTATTCTGAAGCACATCTGTTCAGCAATTCGAGTTGGTGGGTTTTTTTTGGTTTTGTGGTTTTGTTTTTTGTTTTTTTTTTTTTTGTTTTTTTTTTTTTTTAAGCAGAAATCTCATGCTGTATTAGTAATTTCACAGGGCCAAAACCATGACACCAGTAAAACACATCCAATCTGGAAGCTGGAAGGTGAGAGCCAACTTCACAGCTGCAGGGAAAGGAAATTTTGCCAAAAGACTCTGCAATTTTGAAGAGTACCATAAGATATGAGGAACAGGCAGGTTGTGAATCATTACAGCTTTCCTCCAACAACCACTGCACAATCAGTTTCACAGAACTTTCTGCTCCCTGTAACATCACTCAACAATCTGCCTCCTGCCATGACATAAGCCAGCAGTTCCACAGAATTCATGCAACTTATGGTACTTAAAATAAAAAATATTTTATTTTTAG
Source organism: Corapipo altera (assembly GCF_003945725.1). Lineage (NCBI taxonomy): Eukaryota > Metazoa > Chordata > Aves > Passeriformes > Pipridae > Corapipo > Corapipo altera. The sequence continues at coordinate 14,084,973 of NW_020884873.1, forward strand.
AAGTATATTTCTTTAAGGATGAAGACCCTCCCACACCACGCTTCCCTTGCTCCCTTCAAGAAAACTATTTTCAGAGACAGCTTAAGTATCTCTAATAACTACTTGCTTATCAAGCTCTACTGCTTTAAGTATGTGAAAAATAGGGTATAATTAAGTCATATAACATGCAGAACAGCACCATCATTAACACTAGGTAAAATTTTTATTATGCATATCACATTTTTTTAATGAATTTACTTACCCTCTCATAATGTAGTGCGTTTCTTGCTGGACAAAGCCTCTGCAATGGAAGGAAATATGTTGGAAGTAGGAAAAAAAAAAAGTCAGTGTTGGTTTTTAAAAAAATAAAAATAAAAAGGAATTTGTACTCACATGCTTCACAAACAGCATGTAAAGAGAGATTTACTAACCAGGAAGGAAAAGGATTTCTGAGAAAAAAGTTAAGAAATATGAACATGTCTTAATATGTGCTTATTAAAATGCACAGTATACTCCCAAGGTTATAGACACTTGTAATATACGACATTAGCAAGTGAGAGGAAATTACTATATCAAAAGTAATATAACTGGGCAATCACAAGTACCACCATTTTGAAGGAGTGAATTTCTATGACATTGTTACTCTGAATGCTCTTGCACTGTTCTTAGAACGAATATTTTACGGGTCCTCCTCCCTTCAGGTTTTCCCGTCATGGACCTCATATCTAATTAGAATATCATCCTATCCTTGCATAAAAAAAATTGTTTAAGAATAGATAATTACAAATACTGAATTTCTCTATGAACAGAGAAGTTCAGTTTGGCAGGCCAGCTCCCATGATTTCAAAGGGACATGTTCCATTTTAAAAAAATACACTGGAAAGAGACATCAGAGGTTTTCTTCCTTCACCTAATGGGACCATGATGCCCAAGATCCGTGGGGAGGTCAGTTGTAGCTTTGAAGACTTAACTGACAGGCTATTAATTCCATAGTTTCCACATTAGCTGCTTAAATATCTAATCTCTTGACACTTAATGATATTGCTCACTGCTGAAGGTTTAGCTTTCTGAAGGCACTTACTAGCTGCCCAGCACCCTGCTGTTAAGTCCAAGCAGAGTCCTGTGGGAATCCAGCAACCAAAGAGTTAAAGCTGAAGACAAGTGGTGCACACACGGTAATTGTAACTAGCCCTCATTTAGGCCTGTTTAACAAGCATAGCAGATTATTTGTGACACAACCTCAAGCAAGTGAAAAACCCCAAATGAATTTGATGCATTCCTATATGGCATGGCTAGGCACAGAGGCTTTAGCAAGCTTAAGGAGAAACGTGAGAAGGCAAATGGGGTTAAACAGCTTAGATAGCAGCTGTTCTTGTCCCTGAAAAGAAAATGTGTTCAATAATTCATGTTCAGCTTAAACTGACAATGAAGCCAGCTTCAACAGAGCAATTTTTCTGCATTATTCATATCATGGAGAGAGCAGAGTCTCTGCAATGAGGTGTTTTTGCAGATTGATGAAGCCTACAAATGGTTAAGAAGCTGGACTTGTTCATAAACTCATTGGGGAGTGTGTGTATGTGTGTGTTTGATTTAAATATAAAAAAATCCATTGAGTACTCTGTGAGCAAATAGATATGGCTTAGATCATCTGGAAGTTATAGAGACTTAGAAACACTATTGAGGTAAATTTTCAATTAACAGAGAATCATGGAATGGTTTGGGTTGGAAGGGACCTCAGTGATCATCTAGTTTCAAGCCCTCTGCCATGAGCTGGAACACCTTTCACTAGCCCAGATTGCTCAGAGTCCCATACAGCCTGGCCTTGAAGACTTCCAGGGCTGAGACATCAACAATTTCTCTGTACAACTTGTTCCTGTGCCTTACTACCCTCACAGTAAAGATTTTCTTTGTAATATCTATTCTAAACCTACCCTCTCAGTTCAGAGGCATTTCCCCTTGTCTTATCACTACATGCCTTAGTAAAAAGTCCCTCTTCAGCTGCTTTGTAGCCCCCTTCAGATATTGGAAGGCGCTATAGGGTCTCCCTGGAGCCTTCTCTTCTTCATGTTGAACAATTCCAATTCTCTGAGCCTTTCCTCAGAGGAAAGGTGCTCCAGCCCTCTGATCTTCTTCATGGCCCTTCTCTGGACTTACTTGAGCAGGCTCATGTCCTTCTTAAGCTGGTGTCCCAGAGCTGGATGTAGCACTCCAGGTGGGGTCTCACCAGAGCAAAGTAGAGAGGCATAAACACCTCCCTCACCCTGCTGGCTGCATTTCTTTTGATGCAGCCCAGGTATCATCAGGAGGAAGCAGTGAAGTTTACATCTCAGGTATTTGGTCATTGTATCTGTTATTCTGTAGGACACAGCAGAGAAAATCCCTTTAACGAGAAAATCCATTTAATGTAGTGGTTATTGTATCACAACAGGCTTTTGTGCTCATTTATGTTTAACTGAAGGGCCAAGGAATCTCAGTTTCTCCTAAGACCCCAGCTAGTCTTCAGACCAGCTTCAGCAGACAGCTGCGTATCTTTGCTATGACCCTCAAGGAACTCTAACAGCTGAGCTCTTCTAGCCATCAACAGCTGTACACCTGCAAAAGAAATATTTCAGAGGCTCTTTTGTGAATACGACTTTTAAAGAAGTCTGTAAGCATGTTTTGGCATCATATCACTTACTTATGACTGCAGAGCAGGGCTCTCCTGCAACAATTATAGTCCTGTTCCGTGGAAGCACTGTGCCATCATAAGTTCACTGAAAGTAGGACCCGCACCTATCTGTCATCCCTTCCATTCTTCTCTGAACCTGGTGTTCTTCAGAGTAACATCCTGCATGGATGCATTCATTAGACCCCAAAGCTCCCTGCAAAAGTTGACTGCTTTATCCAGAGTGTAACAGAGAAACATAGTAGGACTTCAAGCAAGCCAGACTGAGCTCTGTTCTGCAGGCAGATATGCTCTGAAGTGCTGTCAGTACAGCAGAGGAGAGAGTTTTTCAGGGAACCTCAGATGGCCCTCAAAGTGGTGTAGACTGAGATGGTTTCCTTTCATTCCAGCTTATTTTTCTGAACATCACCACAACTCTGCATGAGAAACCCTGCCTCCATTTTTAGTCTGAGGAAAGCAGCTATACAATAAAGTCTGATTAGTAAATCGCACTATTATCTGCAAGCCAATACAGTCTCACTGGGCTATGCCATTACATTTATTTATAACCGCAGTTGTGCAAACTCAGCTACAAATATGTATCTGAGGCAAGCAAGGAGCTCTGAATTCCAAAAAGGAAGCAAATAGGGAGAAAACAGACCACTGACTACACCTCGAGATGCAGTGGAGAAATCTAAGTGTCCTACTATAGATAGATATCTGAATCAGTGAGCTCACAAGATAATACTTGCCACTGCAATGGAGAGAGAATAGTACCAACCTGTAAGACAACAGATGACAACAGCTCCTTTTAGTACTTCGTGTTTCATGAAAGACCAGAGCCAGAGATAGTGCAGCCCTGTAATCCACATCGGGGATCTTAAGCTGACCTCTTGCAGCCAGTGTATGCCAGTGTAAAACCCAAAAGGCACGGCAGAAGTCTTCCACTGCCTCCTCTGCGTTACTCACCTCCAGTGAACGCTGCTGTGCACATGCTTTCGAGAGACTGGTGTCACTGTGCAAAGTTCATTTAACCCATCTCAGCCTCATACATGTCATGTAACAAAATCCCTTATTCCTACTAAGGTGTCTGCATAACCATACTTCTTACCAACTCCAAAGTTGTTCTTTTAGAATTACTTTATTCCAGAGGCTGAAGTTCGCCCTCTGCAGAGCAGACCTAAAACTTTAGCGGAAATTTCTGCATCCAGTCCAAACCCCATCTTTCGGATGCAAAGCATTTTGAGAGTGAGAGCCAGGTTTTTAATCAAGATTTAAGTCACAGACCTCATGCTCTCCCTGCAATTAGTCACCCCATTAACCAATTATCCTCACTGCTGGGAGCTGGAACTCAATTTTTAGCCAGACTTTGTCTCACTTCAGGTGCCAACCACTGTGCATCAGAATTTTCTCTTGGGTTAGAGAGCCATCTAGCAGTGGACTCATCACTTTGTAGACTCCAATAGCACATTAATCTTTTTACATATAAGCCAACTAAGCATGGACTTTGCTACATACATTTTTCTGAATTAATCTCATAAATATTTTCTAAATCTTTCCAGACCTCTTCTACCACCAATTACCCCTTTTTGAAATGTAGGCACCATAAACTGATGAAATAAAAACATTCAGAGACTTAATAAGAGGTGACAGCGTTACTGTTTTACGGGTTTACTGACTTGATAATTGCAGGGTTGCCTCTCACTACCCAAACCAACTGACTTTCAGAACTTTATGTGTTTTCACATCATACGTTCCCAACATGCTACACAGTAGCTTGATTTTTCACTTTCATTTTTACTGGAATCGCAGTATTCTGGATGAATTTTCAAAGTTCCACCTGAAGTTTATGGAAGATATTTTATGGAAAATGTTTTACTGCCAAGAGGAACCAAAGCTAAACATAGCAACATCCTGTCTTTGCATGTGTACCACAGGAAAGCGCACACCCTTCCCTTGAGGGCTTCTAGACCTGGCTTCTCCTCCCCACCAGCCTTGGCACAAACCACAGCACTGGAACACGGTGGCAGAGCATGACCTGTCCTGGAACCAAGGCTTTCATCCACTGGCAGAAAGTACACTTGTTTTAGCAGCATGATTATAATAGCAGAAGAGTAAGCACTGGGGAAAGAGGAAAAGGGGGAGGAAAATATAAGTCAAGATCAAGAACAGAGCTGAACCCTGGTACAGTGAGAATAGGGTCAAATACATATCTTTTTTCAGACGTACTTGTCATTTAGACAACTGACAGACACCAGTCTGGCTTTATTCATAGTCTTTGAATATACTCATTGATGTAGGTAACACCAGACTAATGCAAGCCAGAATTGTTGTCAAGCATTTGAGAAGTATACCTGACAATACACCAGTCCTCAGGCAGACACAGACCTGATGTGAACAGCAAAGCAGAGGGCAATGCAGCTCTTCCCCTCCTGTGCCCTCATCCACTCCCTCGTTCCTCCATAACTGAAGACAACGTGAGCTGCCAATGTTGCCACAGAGGACCAGGGGATGGTGACAGTAGAAAAGTAAAGTCATTATGGCCCCACAGCCAGAAGCTCAGACTTGTAATAGGCACCCAAGCCACAAGTCTGGGCTACCCTGACCCCAGTTTTATTATGTTGACAAAAAAAGTTTCCAAGCCTTGAATTTTTTAAGAACAAAACCAATGCTCTGACAGAAGGTTATGAGTGCAGGAAATAAAAATATTTTTTTAAAATGTAAAAACATGTATGGTGATGTTCAAGATGCTCAGAAGTACTTTTTTTTTTCCTGCTGGAGGGGATACTACCAATTTTTTTTGCTTGCTTTGTTTTAGCTAATATTGCTACATATCTGAGTCATAACTTCTTTGTATGTGCTTCCCTCTACGTTTGGCTTATTAATGGAATAACATAAGTCTCTCAGATTGTTAACAGGCCACAGGATCAGGGATCACTTCTGCACCTGTGATTCACCTAACTGTACAGGCTTCTTGCAAGTGTAAGCTACTAAATTTCCATCTTTGCTGAAATAAAAGAAACCACATTTTACACAGAATTAAAAGTTCTTTCTTCTCTCTAAAGCATCTTTTCTTATTGGAGCTCACTTAACAGAGGTTAATGATTCCATAGTTTAGTGTCTTTTAAAGAAGAAAACAAACCAATTTCCACTGGCATTTCTGCTGTACAGCTTTGCCTGCCCAGATATGCACTCACTGCCTGCCCATGTAACCTAGTCTGAGGGGAGGCAGAGACTGTGCAATCCACCCATCTCACCTTCATAGAATGATAGAATGGTTGGGGTTGGAAGGCACTTTTAAAAGTAATCAAATTCAATTCTCCCCTGCAATCTTCAAATAGATCAGGTTACTCAGAGCCCCATCCAACCTGACCTTGAAAATTTCCAGGGATGGGGCATCCATCCACCTCTTTGAGCAACCTGTTCCAGTGTTTTAGCATCTTCATTGTAAAAAAAAAAAAATATTCCTTACAACTTGTGTAAATCTACCCTATTTTAGGTTATAACTATTGTCCCTTGTCTTATTGCAACAGGACCTCCTAAAAAGTTTGTCCCCATCTTTTTCACAAGTCCCCTATGAGTACTGAAAGGCTGCTACAAAATCTCCCTGGTTCCTCCTCTTTTCCAGTCTGAACAATCCAAACTCTCAGCCTTTCCTCATAGGAGAGGTGCTCCAGCCCTCTGATTATCTTCATATCACTCTACTCTGGACCCACTCCAACAGGACCACGTCCTTCTTATGTTGGTGGCCCTAGAGCTGGACGCAGCACTCCAGGTGGGATCTCACGGGAGCAGAATAGAGGGACAGAATTCCCTTCCCTGACCTGCTTGCCGCAGAGCTGTTTGTTTTCCTGGATTGACATCACTGTTTCCCCAGCAATAGCAATCCAGAGGCACCATCTAGTGGTGCCTAGAAAACCCAGTTTTTCATTTAGTTACAGGTTCTGAAACCTACTGAAACAGTTTGTGTCATATGCCGAGTGTACAATTTCCACCTCCTTCCAGACAGGGAATCAAACCCAACACAGAGCAGACAGAACAGACATGCAGAAAGAGGTATGACAAGCAATTACTCACAAGAGTCACGGACATACTATAGACTAAACTAAGCTGCATAAAAAGACTGAACTAGGTGTTCAGCTGGAAGAGAAGAGCACAGCACAGAGGTGTTACTACCAGACTCTCCCCCGGCTTCCAGAGCCACAAATGGTGCTCCCAGACTCAAGATCTCCCTTGTCAAGACAAGTGCTTGAAAAAAAAATGAGATACTCGTACCAAATCCTGACAAAAAAAACCAGGTAGCTTTGCTAAAAGGAGCAGCTTCATTTAGATAATGTGGTCACTTAATGCAGAACTCAGTATGAGGACAATATGACTCCCATACTTTTAAAAACCTCAGCTTTGTCCTTTGACAGATACTTGTATTCCTTGTCCTATCCCTCTTCAATTCAAGAGAGACTGGAAAGCAGATGCTGATACAAACTTAGAAACCAAAGCTCACCCAATAATTAGTGTTTGCTGTTTCGCTTTAGTTGCAGGCACTCCAACAAGTTACTAGGAGATAAGTATGCTGTGAACTTAATGACTTGTTATTCTGTGATAACACATATAGGTTCTTGTTCCGTGATAAACATAAGAATGTTTTGTGTTCAGGAAACAAGTAATGAGCTAACTTCATGAGCTTTTGGCTAGCAGTCCATGCACAGCATTTGCTACAGTTATATGGTACTGTGGAAGTTTTCAACCTTTCTTGCCTTCTAGAAGCATATTATCATATCCATCCTTCATGTTCACTTCATTTCTCCCATGGGAATTACCAACAAGGCAGTTTCCCTGCAAACTTGCTGAAGGTCAAAGCCCCTCCGTAGGCATTTACTCAGTTTTTGACATACCTTTCCAACCACCAAGTCAGCCCTTCCCCAAGAGCCTCAGAAATACTCACAGTAATGTAAGCTCCTTCATTATTTTTGCTAAATGAACACAACCTCTAACCCAAAAGGAACAGGTCCCTCTTGTACTTTTAGAGACATCCACCACACACATCAGTGTGAGTCAGCTGTGACCCAGGTCACACAACACAGTCAAGGCTGTGCTCAGTGGCCATCAACGATGCTGGGCAGCAGTTGGGTCTTAAATTGGGAAAATCCCATTGCGGGACACCATTGAGGTTCAGTTCTCTTGAGGTATATTTAAAAGCAAAAGAATCAGTATTCCAGAGTTTGGATGTGGATGAGGTTAATTCCTTTGTCACAGGCCTGTGACATCCTTCTGAATAGAAACTACTACATCTTTCAAAGAGTTTTATATCCTACAAGCACTTTGCAGTCCAAATTATATCTCACCCAACTTAAGGAAGATGACTCACCAACTGAGAACCTGTAACACAAGAGGCAGCACTTACCCAACCACTCCCTGGGCTTCTTAAAGGAGTAGAAAGCCCTCAGCTGTAAAAAATAAAGAATTTGAAAGATGCATTACCAAACCCTAACTGAAATCAGATCTGTTGCTGGGCTGCAGCTGCCAACACATCAACCAAGGGATCATGAAGCTGTGGGTAGTCTCCAAAGCAGGAATGGCTTTTTAACTTCGCTATTGTCTCTCCTATACTTGTACTGACTCTCTATCCAAACATTGTAAGAACTATATGTGAAAAAAGACTATGAAAAATATGTGATAGTAGTCGTGGTAAAATTGTGAACTGGTGTTTGGTCTGTGGTCTGGTAATGACATAGAAGAAATAACTCAGAATTCTTAAAAGGCAAACAACACAAAGAACCTGAGTGCAAAGTGATAGAATAAGGGTTCAGCAATTTTTCTTCTATTTCACTTCTGTGTGTTTTTTTTTTTTTTTGGAAGAAAGCTAAGAGGTCAAGCAGGACTATGCATAGATATAAAATGATCAGATGGACATTGATCTGTACATTCCCAAGCTGTTCCTCAGTTGATGAAACCACTTTTTTTTTTTTCCAGATATCTTCCATGTACCAAAGTTTATTTTATTATACAACAGTTGCTGACAGGGAAATGAAGGAAAAGGAACACATGCATCCTTAGCACAACTGTATTAATTTCAATAAAAGTTCACCTGGGCAGCATTTGGCCTAGTACCCATATACAGTGATTACAGTGAGCTTTTTGTTGTAGCTGTTATCAGATAAACCATGTTTTTATCCTTAAGAGGCAAGGCAAACAGTGGAGAGAAACAAAGGTGTTTTTGGAGAATCCGTTTGGATAAATTGAGGCAAGAGGGAGCTGGCAAAATAGTTTATTGGCTATAGAAAGGAAGTGGGTCCAGGGAAGGGCAGGATTGTTGTAGTCAGCTTGGTAAGAAGCACTGATTAGGAAAGGAAGCTCATGTTCCTCAGTGTCCGTGGGGCTATTGCAGTGTGCAAGGGCAGTGGGGAGAAGCCACACCACCTGCAGAGAGGTTACTGAGTGGGCTTGTTCCTGCCGCCAGAAACAGCAGGAGAAAGCCAGAAAACTCAACCATGTCATACCACTTTTAGGTGGTCTGGAACTCTTAGACCTGGCTGGGGCTCCCCACTCTCTCTGGAAATCTGGACCAACTTCTGTTGTCATCAGAATCTCACCACCGTAAGACTAGTCAGAGAGACATATTGACCCTGAAAATAAGTGGTACAGCAGGCTTAACTCTGTGTACCCCTGGATGAAACCATGACATGTAGAAGGATCTCTCTGTGCCCAATACTGGGGGATGGGTAATCCAAAATTGCTTTGAATTTATATATTAGGATAAATCAGCTCTGGCCAGAAAAAAATTGATCCTCAAAGGTCAAAGGTAAGGACAGATTACTAAATCCTCCATGTTGACAAGGGAGTCCAGGTGAAATTTTATCCTGTCAAAAGTCTGTATTCATGGTGATATTGGGCAAAAAAAAGACTGCCTTTTTTTCTACATGTGCCAGACAGTGATATCTGTCTTTTGAACCTCTGCAATACAGCTGTAAGCTCCATATTCAGAAAAAAAAATCCACCCCAAAACCAATTGAAACCTGAACACTGTATCCTCATTGATGACAATGTAGCACCCAAACAAACAGATGTTTTTGACCAGAAGTTGTCTGTGCCTCAGTTCCCCATAAATGAGCAGGGGCGACGCCACCTTTTCACCTTGCAGGACTTTGTGGGTACCAGGTGGTGCTGGATAAAGTCTCCGCTGCTTTGGTCAGAAGATATCCATTTCTATGTCTCCAGAGCCAGTTTTGCATGAGTAAAACACTGGCCACAGGTTATTCAGGACTGAAGAGCCACTCATGAGTGATCTCTTTGTGCTCAGTCAGATAAATATCATGGGCAAAGTATCTCTTGGCATCTCCTCCAGTTTTCCAGTTTTCAAAGGGTAAGCTGATCCAGACCCTAGGGGATACTGAGAGATGGCTGTTGTGTTTTTTTAAATGTCTCTTGAGAGCCCTGTGGAGAGTGGGAGGATGGGAATTGTCTGGAGGCAAGATCATCCGTAGCCAAATCACTTTTTGTAGAACTCTGCTTATAATAAGCCTAAAACCAGCTCCATCAGGCTATTTTCCATACAAGATAAAGTAGACCTTATCCTAATTTTACCAGGAAAAATTGCTTTTAAAATTGCAGTTATTTCCCTATATTTCTTCACTAACTTTTTTTCTGCCATCCGAAGCACTCCACACAACCGGCTTTTTAGTCGCCCTTGCATTTGCCTTTTCCAGCTGTGAGTATTTTACATATAAGCCTCCTTTAACAGAAGAAAATATACTGCTCTATAATTATATGACACTGCACAATACTGGCAATAAAGTTTTCCACACTTACTTGTTTACTTTTGCTGTTCTCAAATCATTCAGGGACAACAACACCCAGCTTCTTTCAGTAATGCTTGAGTCGAGAAAAGGATTAAGAGTTTTCTTGTAGGTATTTGCCTCACTTTGTCTCTCAGTGAAGGGCTGAGCTGGTTTTGCATATGTCTCTGAGTGTTCCGTCACTTTTCCCTTATCAGGGGTTTACCCCTTTCTGGCACAGTTAGCACAGTTAGCTACCAGCACAGTTACTCTGGCCCTTACTCTCCATACAAAGAAGAGAACAGCTCCTTTATTGTTTATACTCTCTCTCCAAAATCCATTTTCATCCTGTAGATATTCTTTAAAGGAATATAAAAATAATTGGCATTTTATCACCTGCAACTATGAATATAACTTTTTCCTTTCCAGTGTCCTCTGCAGATACTGCACTAGAAGCACTCTCAGGTTAATCCAGTTTTTGTCCAGAAACGTTTGAAAATCAACTATGACACTAATATTACAGCTACACTTTGAACTGCTTTGAGTCAGACTGATGCCTCTACTAGAGTAAGGAGCCCTTCAGTGATAGCTGTTGTGATCAGCAAGTGGAGGATCACAGCACAGTCAGAGCAGGAGGAACACAGAGATGTTGGGTGGTGCCAGTGTGAGAGCTAAGCCCAGTGGCTAGGTCCAAATTAAAGACAGGAGGAAGACAGAGGATGGAGTGGGAGCTTATGACTCCACCCTGGGCTTCTTGATAAGCACTAATATGGCTTTCATTTCAGCACTAACAGGGATCATGTGTCTGGACCATGGTTATACTGGGAGCCCTCTTCTAGTATTAAACTGTGGTCAAAAGCAGGACCACTTCAGGAACTGTGGGTGTTGAAAATAATAAAAAAGGTTATGCGGTGTATTTAAATTCGTATTGCAGGGGGGAAAAAAAGCTGCACATATTTCTTTAGGATGGCTAAAGTAAAGGTCCAGGATTGCCTCCCCAAATCTGTTCCTGCAAGAGAGTTGAAATAGTTGGGCTGATTCTGTGTGGACTATGTTCAGCCAGAGGCAGGTACCCACCATGGAAATCAGCAGCTTAAACAATCTATTGACGTTGAAAGCAACAGAAGACACGTAGAGAATAACGTCAAGAAACCTTAACTACAGCTGTTACTTCCTGAGAAGCCTATAATTAGATACCAAGGTAGTACCTTATATATATTTTAAGATACAAGCCAGAATACATTTTGCTTATTTTCCCATCTCTGCATTCCCACCTCTGCTCTTTGTGTTGTTGCTTGCCAGCTTCCTGACAAAGCAATATGTCTGTGGCTGATAGTTGATAGGAACCATTGTGAAAAATGTTTGCTTCAAAAACAAAGTGCTATTAATTTTTTTCTCCAAATAAGTGCTGAGAACAGTAAGGTTTAATTTCCTGCCTTCCCACTTTGCTGACTTCTCTTGTTAACCTCAATTTATTTTTTCACCTCAGCCTGTAAGAGAGCTTTACAAACCATGGTGTCATTTCAACATTTATTTTTCCTTCTGGTGCCTGACTAGGAAAAACACCAAGTTGAGTATTCTACATTTATTTTTTTAAAAAACTCTCTTTTTTTGATGCTTAAGCACACTTCAAGAAGCTTGACTTTAGGCAGCCATTTTTGGGTAACATGGCCCTAGCAAAGAGGTCCTCAGACTCTTATGTCTGAGTGATGACTATGGCTTTTTTTGGATGTCAAGAAACACAGCCACTGTTTCAGGACACATTTTCAGTCCCGCTCTTTAAACCCTCAATAGGGAAGGCCCAGAAATTGTGTGTCAGCAAAGGCAGCTCTGGTGCACACCCCATACTTGCCTTGGGACTGCATTTGCACATAAGGGCAAAGGAAGAATGTGACTGAAACATGCTTGTCCCTGCCCAGCTCAGATGCTGGCCTGAAAGTGCCTTGGGTAGTCCATACAAGAAGTGACATATTACAAGGTTAATGAGAGCAAAATGGCACCAAGATTCACAGACAACCACTTGGGACAGCAGAGGGAAAGCTGTAGTGGCAGGGTGGGCTTTGGGACAAGTCCACTCCTACGAGCTATTTCATGCAGGCTGAGATACAGGGTCGCAATGCCATTTCCAAATGAAAACTTCTGCCCAGCTCCAGCACTAAATTTGGTTTTGTTACCATGACCAAAACCACTTTAATTGCAGTGCAAGCTTGTGTCTCCTGCTATGGCTGCTGACAGGGCACTAACCTACCCTCCTTGAATTTGCTTGTGTGTGGCAAAGTAATGGCTTTACACTATCAAACAAACCAGAGATGGATTTAATCTGTCATTCAAGGCTCTGATAAAAGATGAGTTTGTTATCCCCAGCTACACTTAACAGATAACAGTCAAGAGGCAAAGCCGTGAGCTGCCTTTTCATCTCACTGTCAGCCTCCCCAGCAAAAGATGTCTTCAGTTTCTGGAGATATTAAACCAAAACTTTCAGTTAACTATTAAAAAGTCCCTACCAGCAACACACATATAATAAATTACTTTGATTTCTATAACTACTACACAAAGCTAACTTAAGTGTGGAACTTAATCCAGGTATTTATGAAGTAATAAACTCATTTGAACGTCTACTACAGGTTTTAGTTGAATGGGGAATGAAAGAGTTAGAAAGGCCTGAAATGTTGGCCTGTTATTTCCTGCTGCTTTATTCTAATGAACTTTCTGTATGTGTTAATAAAAGTTTCTTATTTTCCTCACATAAAATCCTTAACGTATTTGCAATTGTACTTCCTTTAGTAATTTTTTTGTAATATTGGTTTCTCTTTCCCAGGATTTAGTTTGGGTGAAGGATGTGAAATATTGTTAATTACTAGCTTGTAGTGCTGACACTGTAGTCAGCCCTTTCTTGGGGACATTTCCAATCAAAGATGAATATTCTGCATACTGAGGAGAAGTTACAGGTGCGTAAGTAAGTAACTGCATTGTCCTCTTTGGTAGCTACTGAGTACTGTCCCTATGAAAGTGCCTATGGCACCTTCACCAGTCATGGGATGACCTAGCTCCCCATCTGCCCCTGCAGCACTCCTACATGGATGCTCTAGATGGTGATGTGCAGGAATTTTACCGCCTTAAGAGCTCTGCTGTAAACACCATACAGGACAAGAGTGTTTTGTCTTCTTGCCATATAACATTGGCACTGAGGGTGCCTACTTGTGTCCCCTGGTGCTTACCTTCAATTGCCAACTATAAGATCATTCCTCCTTCAAGTGATTTTTTTCTTTCCTCTCTCTCACTCTCTGCAGATAGATGACTGCTCTCTCTACTGCCATATAACAGGAAGCAGCAGTTTAACCACTCTGACCAGCCCATACCGGAGGTCACTATCCTCCATTTGAGAGGGAAAAAAACCAAATCCACACACTTGGGCTTTTTTAGGCACTTCATTTATCTTCTACAATGGGAGAGAAGCGTGTTAGTAACTTTCCTCCACACACTACTTGGAAAATTCTTTAGCAAAACCCCCTTCTAGGCACATAAGCTGTATTGTGATGGGAAGATTTCCCCATAAGGGTCTGTGCTAGGAGGAACAGGATCCTCTGCAAGCTCTTACCACATCTGTGCATACACATTAGCTTGTCATCCCTGACTAGGCTTCCCCTAATCATCATGCTGCAGCCATGTTTTACATCCATAGTGGGGTAGGTTAGAAGGTAGTAGTAAATGCAGGTTTGTTAAGCACCTTGCAGAATGTAAAGCAGGAGATGGATACAGAAACATCTCAAAACCCAAGATTTACCCTAAGAATAAATTCCCAGCTGATCTCTTCTGTCCATCACAACCCCGATCCAGGACTCAGGTCCCATTACCTTTCTCTCTGTTCCCTGTCCCCGCACAGAAAGGTGACTTTGTATTACTTGCCTGCTCTCTTTTTGTCTCCCACAAAAAACTGATACAAACTGAGTAGAAGAAAACCCACTGAAAGAAAGGGCTTGGGTAGATGGTACTGTGCCTTCTGAGATGGCCATAATACAACATAGACAAGAATCCTCATCTCAAATATGCCAAAAATGGAAAAGAAAAGAAGTTAAACATGCAAAAAGAGAACTCCAAAATGGCCAACTATCCCACAACGGGCTAAGATGGCCTGGATGTCTTGTAACACTTCTACCTCCCTCTTTTACCACTGCTGGGTTGACTGCTGCCTCTGCTGAGGATGTATCATGTGGCCAAACATCCCATCAGAGGCAAGGTCCCCATTATCCCCATACTCAGGGTGCAGGAGCCAACTCAGCTGATGTACCAACCTGGCTGCCCAAAGAGGTGCAAGTATTGCACCTGCTGAGGTGGGACAGCCATGTGATGAAGTTCTGTGATCTCCCCTAATTAGTTGATGGTGGAGCTTGAGTATGTATATCAGACCTGGTACTACCTTCATTCAGGGTTTGCTGCAATATCACCCTCTTCCCCGCTGCTGGGGAAGGCAGTGCACTGCACATATATCCCTGCTGCTGATGAGATCTTTTGTGTCCTGGTGGAAATCACCCAGGTCTCCTTAGTTGCAGCCTCTGTGCCTATAGGCCCTGGATACAGCGAGCCTTTGGCTGGCTTCTCCTCTTCCCCGGGGCTGCAGGAACCAGCAGTGATGACTCTGCAGGGTAAGTGTGGAACAGGGCTGATCCTGAGATGGAATGTGTATGGGTGGCGAGCAGACTGGGGGAAATGTGCCCCACCCTGTCCCAACCCCCAAGACAGCAGTCATCAGGCTCTTTCTTCTTTCTTCTTCTGTCTTTTAACAACTCACTTATGGTAGTGTAGGCTTGAAAGAGAGAATTTAACCAACTGATAAAGTGATATTACTTGTTGGCTGAAGGCTATCAGATGAGACAAGATGATACAGTCCTATGGTGAGTGCTTCTTTTTCAAGTGTCTGAGTTATGAAGCCATATCACCTGTGTTGGGTGTCTCAGAGGAAAAGTGCTAAAAGGCACCTGAAAAAGTCATTGCACCTAATAAAAACTGGTGCTGTTTTGGGGTAGTAGCAGAGAGTACAGCAGGAACTAACTTAATATTCAGTTCACAACCTACTAAAAAACCAGTGAACATGTTGAAGGTCTGACTGAGCATTCTCCCTCTTTATGTGACCTGATGTCAGGTACAAAGTTCAGAGAAGCAAACCATGGCAGTAAAAATGGGTATTTCACCACCAGCCATAACAGTACAGAAAAACCCAGCAGCACCTTTACTAAAGATCAGTAGATTTGTGCATACACTGGGCCATAAGCTTGCATCTTATGTTAAAACCCAAAAAATACCTAAAACAAGCAAAATCTGTGCTGAGGAACAACACTGCTGTCTCTAATTTCTAAAAATATGAAAGCAGTTTTAAGGTCACTTTACCACTGACATTTGATGGAAGAAATCTGCAGCCAGACCCCAGCCCAAGAGCTCTGCTTTGCTTGACCCATAAGAGGTACAGAATAGCAGAGTTGTTGGGTTTGGAAGGTACCTCTGCAGACAGCCTTGTTCAACCTTCCTGCTCAGACTGTAGTCACCTAGAGCACCAAAGCTGCTCGGGGTCATGTTTGATTGGGTCTTGAGTGTCTCAAAGGGTAGAGACTCTACAACCTCTCTGTGCAATCTGTTCTAGTGGTCAACCACCCTCAAACTGAAAGAGTAGAGCAAGGATTCATTTGGAATGGACAAATGACAACAATCATCTAGTCCAACTACCTGACCAACTAAAGGCCTGATAAAATTAAAGCATTGTCCAAATGTATCTTAAACACTGACAGGCCTTGGGTACTGATCATCTTTCTAGGAAGGCTGTTTCAATGTTTTACTGCCATCTTGAAAAATAAATGTTTGTTAATGTCATTGTTCCTCCATGGTCCTGCCATGGTCCTCCAACTCAAAAAGGACTGGGCAGTCCAAAGTCTATTAGTATTACTAAAGACTTGAGGCGGGGGGAAAGTGCATACTGAATGTCTCACACCTCTTCATCGCTGTCAGGTGGATGCCTTCTCTTCATAGTCATCTGTAATCCTCAAAAAGAGTCCACTAGATAAATGAATTAGTCTGGACCAGTTCTCCCACCACAAAACAGGGGTAGGAATGTTTTTCTTCTTCTGAGTGTGGCTGAAAGGGAGGAGGCATGCTGTGAAGCACCCAGACACTGGAGCAATGGCAGAGTGTGGGCCATGTGTCTAACATGATAGATGCTGTGATGAAACAGTTGTGGTGCTGCCCGTGGGAGCTGCTGGGTACAGCCAGAATGAGTTCTGGTGGCACCTCCTGGTATGCTGTATCTGTGACACAGCTGTTGTTGGAGCACCATTGCCAGGTTCTGGTTGTCATTATTTTGATGAATAAGATTCATACATCACCTCCTTGCTGGAGTTTAATTGACATAAGGAACAAAATATGGAAGAAATCCATGCTGCAGAGTGACCCAAAGATATATGGGGGCATACTTACAAGCTCGTGTGAAAAATGGGAGAATAATGACACCTATTTCACAAAGTATTTGACTTATGGGCCTATAACTCTTAAATCTTGGCAAACGTGCTCCAGAATGAGTTGGAAATATGAGAAATTTACTACACACTAAGCATTCTTCCCCTAATGAAAGCAGTGGGGCTTCTCACACCTCCTAGTCCCTCCTCCTGCCATTCATCACCAAGCAAAGAAAAGTCAGAGGCTCCAAAGCACAGAGGTAGAAATATGATCCTGACGCCAGGTTTTACACTTCAATCTGCCCCTTATTTCAGCAAAGGCTGCTTTACAATATCAGCCTATGCATCAGTCCAATTCACATGATAGAGGGTGCAAAGAGGAGGGAAGAGATGGGATGTCAGCAAAGGTCTGTTTCTGAGGAGGTGTGAGGGAGGAGTAGTTTTCACAAAGTGGTTTGTAAGTGTGGTGCAGGGCTGCTGTCAGGTGGGGACTAAGGTGACACAGACTCCAATTATTCATGACAACCAAAAGCACAGGACATGGAGCCCAGCCTTTTGCTGCTGCTGCTACTACCACTGGCTCCTCAGAGTGGCTTCAAATGCTGCCCTGTGTTCCAGGGATGGTATCCAACCAAGCTGGCTGGGTCTAGAGAGGAGAAAGATCTATTCTGGGAGACAGCCAAAGGAAGGTGGTCTGAAAAAGCTCTGTGAAAGCATTTAGAGATGGAAAGACTACAGATACCTCTTAGGAAATTGGAACCAGTAAAAGTAAGATGTAAGGCCATAGGGAGAGGAACAGAGTGAAAAGGTGAAGGAGTGCAGGCAGAGTGAAGATTTGTTTGCTCTAAATTAATGAAGTATTTTGCCTGTACAGAGCCAGAGGACTATAAAGTTTCAGTCTGCACTTGTTTTTAACGCTTATTGTTTCTTGCCTTGGAAGAAGAGGCCTTTATAGCTTGACAGAAGAAATAAAGGGAGGCATGAACTGCAATAAGAACAAGGGGAGATCTGTTTACCAGGTAGGATAAAAACATAAGTAATTAGCTTACTAACAGACAGAGACTGCTCAATCAAAAGGCAACATGATGCATGGAAGACATTTACTGATGGACACATAAGAAACTATTTCAAGGAGATCAAATTTAAACTCAGTTAACAAGAATTTAGTGATGGTCTGTCATTAGTAATTTAGATAGCTCTTATAAAAGACATCACCTGCATTATCCAAACTTTTCCAATCCATTTTATTATTCATAAAGTATTCATCTGGCCCTTTGCAGTGAACCCCAGGCTGACTGGGGATGCTACTGATTAATGAACATCCTGTTCAGACTTACTGTGGATGAGAGGTGGCCTCAGGCAGAGTCACAAAAGCAATTCTGTGATCTTAAAAAAGGACTTTTTCAGATAAAAACAAACTGTAGATGAAGGTCAAAATGCAGGTCAGGATGTAGAAGTTAAGAGACTGTCAGTTCTGATCTACCAACATCCTATCTGACACTCAGTAAAGTATGATCTCTGCATGTGTTCATTTCAAAAGCTGAAATAATGGTAATAGTTACTTAATTCAAAAGGTCATTAATCACAAAAAATGTTTATAGAACACTATCAAGTTCTTGGGCAGAATACATCAGAGAAATGCAAAGTATTGTTTACAATCGCAGAGGAAATAAACTATGTTAAAAATATCAAGGTTGCAAACTCAAGCATTTGAAAGCTGGAAAATTCCAAAATGAAGTGTATCATTAAAATCTTAGTTTAGCTTCTCTGTTTGCGTGTACAATCATAGAATCATTACAGTTGTAAAAACCTCCAAGATCATGCCAACTATGCCAAATAAACCATATCGATGTGTCTACTCATTTTTTGAACACTTCTGGGGATGGTGACCCTGCCATTTTCCTTGGGGGCCTGTTCCAATGATAAACCACTTTTTCAGTGCAGAAATTTTTCCTGATATCCAACTTGAATCTCCCCACCTCAACCTGAGGTCATTTCCCCTTGTCCTGCCTCTACTTGTCTGGGAGAAGAGGCCAACCCCCACCTGGCTACAACCTCCTTTCAGGTGTTTGTAGAGTAAGGTCTCCTGAGTCTCTTTTTCTCCAAGCTAAACAACCCCAGCTCCCTCAGATGCTTCTCATAGGACTTGTGCTCCAGACTCTTCACAAGCTCCATTTCCCTTCTCTGGACATGCTTCAGCACCTCAATATCCTTGGCTTCAGTGAATGGCCCAAAACTGAACACAGGATTTGAGGTGCGGCCTCACCAGTGCTGACTACAGGGGGACAATCACTACCCTGGTTCTGCTGGCCACACTATTTCTCATATAGGCCAGAATGCCACTGATCTTCTTGGCCACCTGGGCACACTGTTGGCTCTGTTCAGCTGCTGTCAACCAGCACTCCCAAGTCCTTTACCACTAGGCAGATTTCCAGTCACTCTTCCCCCAGTCTGTAGCTCTGTATGGGGTTGCTGTGACTCAAGTGCAGGACCTGGCACTTCACCTCATTGAACCTCATACAACTGGCCTGAGTTCATCAATCCAACCTGTCCAGATCCCTCTGCAGGGCCCTCCTGTACTCCATCAGACCAACACTCCCACCCAACCTAGTGTCATCTTCAAACTGACTGAGGGTACACTTGATCCCCTTATCCAGATCATTGATGAAGATATTAAACAGGACTGGCCCCAAAACTGAGCCCTGGGGAACACCACTTGTGACTGACTGCCAACTGGATTTACACCCACTCACAACTCTCTGGGTTTGATCAGTGAGTTACAGGGTATATTGCAAACATGACGTGTCATTTCAGGAGAGTATATGGCAGCAGCAGAGCAAATGCTCTCCCTCTATCAACATATACATAGAAGGCATCATGTATATGATACATACAAAGGTGACAGGCTCACTTGTGGAGATGTGAGCAAAACTGGCCAAAAGCCTAAATAGCCACAAAACCAAGAGTTTTCTATAAACAAAGAATTAAGTATTTAATGGTGTGTGATAAAACATAATACTGGCAATATCCATCCTGTTGTGTGTATGCTACACCAATGGAAAACAACACAACATACAGTAGTGTTATATACATTGACTAGGAGCACTTTGGCACTCAACTTTTTGTTAGAATTTTGTTTTTACTAACTCATTCTAGTGTTGCTTTTCCTTCTATTTATCACTTCTTTTGTCTTATTTGTGGCATCCTATAGTGCTGCTTTTCAGTTTCTGTATTTCTTCTTTTATTCATCTCCCTTCATCCCTTCTGATTGTCCTTCTTCCTTTTCCTCCATGCTTTTTCCTCACACACACTTTCAGTTCTTTCTCAAAACCCAGTATTTCTCCTCTCTTTTCCTCACTTGCATTTAATCTTACTGCCATCTCTGCAAGAACCCCATTAATGCCCTTCCACTTCCCCAGCCCAATGCCTTCAGTTAAAAACCAATTTATCTGGAAAGAACTGCAGAACAGATTAGTATAAGTTTGATTACAAACTGCACTGTGGAATTGAGAAGAGATCCAAACTAAGAGAGAAAAACAAGAGATAGAAGAGGCCAAGAGGGTTTGCAAATACCACAGATCTCAGTGAAGCATCTCCCTGAAGTCCTGGCAGTCGTGTAGCCTGACTGGCTGTGTGGCAGTCTGTGCAAACTGGAAGTAGGGTGCCCAGAGCTCTGCCTCTTCTTCCTCCTCAGTAGGATTTCTGTATGGAATTACCCACAGGAAAGTTAGGCTTTTGGAGAAGAAATACAATTTGAAGTCGAGTGTGCAGTGAGCAAGCTTGATAAGAAATATTGCAGGGGAAATGAAATTTCGAAGAGAGAAATGGGTTAGTGATAAACCTCTCACACCTGAGCAAATTTTTCATGTCAATTAAGTTTGGGGTAGGTCTAATAGGTTTCACTGGAGTTACAACACTGTACACAACATCAGAATTGTCCTATGGTATTTTAAATATTATCCCTCCTTCCCCATGCTGCTCTCCCTGCAGCATGAAAGTGTCTGTCTAAAGGACAAGAGTCACATTTGCACGACCCAAGTAACAGGATTCAAAGTGTGCTAATGATCCAAGCTGTTGCATTTGGCATTTTGAAAGGGCAATGCTAGGATCTGAGAGTATGGGCACAAAGACAGATTTAAGCAAACCAAATTCTCACAAATATTCCCATATAGCTCACTAACTTGAATTACAATGTTTCCAAAGGTGACATTTAGCTAACTACAGCATTTGGAGCAAAAGGACTGGCTTTCCTAAGACAACGTTTTCTTCGACTGCCAGAAATGATGGGCATTCCCAGGACAGAAGGATAGAGCCCACTGCAATAAATGAAGTGGAAACCTCAGTTAAAAACAACAGGTTGTTTCACATAGAATTAAACATTTCTTTTTTTTAGAAGAATACTGGCTTTTGTGCAGGCAGGGAAATCATAGTGGGTCTGAGGTAAAACATTGATTACATTGGGCCACAGAATTATCCAGGAATAACAAATGCAATTTAGATCCACAGTCTGTCTTAGCTTACTCTAGGCATGCAAGTAACTAGAAAGCATCACAAAGCATATTTACATTTCCAGGCTTATACGCCCTTCAGCCAAGCCCATTGCAGAACTCCTCACTTTTGTTTCAAACATGAGCAAAGTTTCTGTCAATTGTACCAGTTAACCCAGCTGTGTTATAGTTTTCTTTGGGCTGGCTGTGGAGATGGGATTTTCAATGAGCCAAATGAACTAATTCCTGATTGGTTCAGTTTCCCCCCAAACATTACCACAATAACCTGTGTAAAGCATGTTGCAATCACTGCTTAAAGTACTTGTGACTTTATGTTGTCTGTAGATAACCCAATCATCTGAGGTGAAAATGATATAAAGAGCTTGGGACACCCTGATCTAAAGAGGTGTGCTGTCCCTGTGCCACTGATGCATGTAATAGAGACAGAGAGGCAGAGGGACTGAACCTGTTTCCCTTTTCTTTTTCAGAGAGAGAAAACTGAGACAAGGCTCTGCAAAGAATTCTCAGGTCAGCACATCCTGAACCCTGATCTAAACTGTCCCTTATTCCCACAAGAAAAGGCTCCAGTCTAGTTATTCTCAAAGGACTTGACTGACAAAACTCAGTCTTCTCCCTTTGCTTCCAGCACAAGAGCAGAAACACAAATTCACGTGGGTACCTCATCCCAGAAACATCCTCCTCATTCTGGCACAGAACTGTTCAAAGGTGACAGATATGGGACTGCCAGCCCCTAACGGGTACAACTCTCAGAGACCTTAACATCAGCACTTTTATTCTCTGACCTGAGTATATGGGAAGTGAATGAAGCATTATGCTCTACGTACTGTTGTGCATAAGCATACAAGTTCTGAAGTTCATTTTACCACCAACATGCTCCAGGCTGGGCTTCCCAAGTTACCAGTTATTTGAGAGAAAGTAGGCCCACACTCCCAGAGGAAAAGCTGTTCAGTCCTTGAGTCCTTTGCTAAGAATTTCTCTTGGTTAACCTTATCCCCAACCATAATGTCAGTCTGACACATTACTCCTTCAAGTGTTTCCAATTCGTCCTTTTGAGATTTCACTGATAGACTTTCACCTTGTTTGGTTTATTAAACCTGCTGTAACTGCTATGAGGCACTCAGGAAGGTGATTGATACTTTCAAGGAGTCTCTAGTGGCAGAACAGTGGCTATAATTAACTATAACCTGTATTTCCTCCTTCTCCCCCTCGCTGTCACTCTCAGTGCATGCAACAATGCATATCATAAGTGTGCACTGAAGTGTGACTCCAGATGAAGCTGTTGTCTTTGCTGAAAACAAAAACAAAACCCAGCCCAAAATGCAACAGGAAAGAGCCAGATAAAGTTTCAGATAAAAAGAAAAAATTGTTTTACTCATGATTTCCCCAACAGTATTATTTTCTGTTCCCCAAGGAACAGCTGTTTTCAGACTAGATTAGCATCACTCTGCTGGCTGACCCTTCAGAGTAAAGTTTCAGGGCAGCAGCTTCTCAAGTTCTACGTGATTTACCATCTACATTTCTGTTGTTGTTGCCAATCATCTTGAGTGCAAAATAACACTGAGCAAACCACGGATTCCTGCTCAGTGTAAGATCTCCCATCTGATTCTCCAGGTATTCATGTCACACAACCATCAAAGAGAGATGCTAAGCTGAGAGCAGTGCATCTTAACTTGGGGAATTTGGGACTACAGACCATGTTCTCTGTTATGTCTCCAAGGACCATCAACTTATGTCCCACAGAGGATAATACTCAGAGACAGAGATCAACTGATCCTGTCTCTTCTGCTTGGCTGGCAGGAGCAGGATCCAAACCACTAACAAGAAATATTACTGTATAAAATAAAGCCTCAGTGTAGCCTCTACTTCACGACACTAGTTTGGAAGTTTGATCCACCACAGGAACACCACCATTAATCACAAAATAATGTATCTCTGTAACAAACAACTTGTTATCAGATTGTAAAGCAATTGCAAGAGTGTCTTGATTTTCTGTATAGCTAAGCATAGACACTGAGGGGTATCATAGATTATCTGAGGCTACTGCAGTGCCAGATATGGATGGTTTCAGGCCCATCTTAGGATATGCTGCCTCTCTTTCCAGGATTTTCCTTACAATTGTAAGCTTCAGGGGGCACTTCCTCCCAGCTCATTTAAGGTGACTGAACTGTGTCTCACTTCAGGGCTTCATGATAGTTCTCTGAATATGAGATACTTAAAAGTGACTTTGTCTCTGTATTTGTCCAGCTCCATTATCCCTGGACATGGTGCTACAGGTCACCTGTCAGTAGGCTCCATCTGGATGAGAACTAGGTCCTCAGCCCATATAGCAAGGACCTTCACCTACAGTAGTTCTTTCCTTGTTGAACATCTTTCACAATCTTTTTGCCAGTAGTGTCTTGAGATGCTTTTCATCCTCTTTTCATCCCTTGCTCTTCTGCTAGGTTTTTGCTTCTTGGCCCAGTTTTGCAGGCTGACACCAGTATGGGTGTTTATTTTGGTGATAACTGCTATGTCTATTGCAGTGGTTCCTGCAACACTATGTGAGGAACATTGTCTATTGGTTGCATTTGACGAGTCATGCCTGCTCTGTTTTCATGGCTACTCTTGCCTTCTCCCAGTGCTTGGTTGCTTGGCCAGCCAGAGATGTCTACAGTGTTTCATTGGGGAAACTTTGGAAGTTGCATTGAATAAGGAATGTAGTAGCCAGTAGTTTTATCTGGCTCTGAGTGTAAGCTATTCATATGTCAGGAAATAACTTCCAACAAGTTTTTTCTCTGTGCTCTTTCTTAACTTCATAGCCCTAGCAAAAAATCTTGTGCAACTTATCAGAAAGCAGCATAAGCCCTTCTGGTGCAGGGACATGGTGCTGGGCATGGGCAGAAGAAAAAGTCCCTGGGACTATTTTGACTGCTAATGCTCTGTTAGATGGGAACAACTCATAAAAAAGCAACTCTATTTCCATTCTGCACCCCTGAAATTTGGCTTACACTTCGCTTCTTGTTGTTTGAGAGATCCATATTCTCCTGGGAAGGTACCAGCTCTCAAAGGCCTAAACTACAAAATGCAATGTCTGTCATGCAATGTGGGAAGAGCACTAAAGGCTCTTCTTACGGTGTTCTTTTTTAATGCAATGCCACTGAATACAATGGGCCTGTGCCCATCAGGGAATAATGTCCCCAAAACTTCAGCAAGAGCAGAAAAAGTCATTAACCAGTACACTGAAAGTAAATAAAACCGAGAGAAAGCTCTTTCAGCTTCCTGATTACCTTCCTCCAAAGGGATGCTGCTCTGTTTATCCAGCATTTTACACTGCAACAGTTAAAATTTGCAAGCTGACTTGTTAAAAACACTAGCTAGCATTTGCACACAGTTGCTAGCAGAGTAGGCAAAGAAGTCCCTTACATAGAGAGGCAGTAACTTTTGTACTGAGAGAAGAGGTAGACAAGGCCACAACTACACCCACAGGAGAAAAATACGTGAGACAAGGTGTCATATACAGAAGGGTGAAGTCAGACCCAGCTGCCACCAGAGGAGCAGGAAAGCAGAACCACTGTTGAGTAATGCACCATGAGGGAAGGAGAGACTGTGAAGAGCAGGACAAGAAAGCTGGCAAAGTCCCTCCATAGGCCCATCATCACCCACTTGGAGCAGCAGCCAGCAGAGGGCAATGCCAGCCCATGAACACATCACTCCACTTGCAAAAGCAAACAGTGGCCCTGTTTACCAGCCAGTGTTCCCACATTGCCTGAAAACTCTGAATTAAATAGGACATTTCCCCTTTGCAGACCTGTGACACTCTAGCCCTGACTGCGCTTGCTCTTTCACTGATACAACCCTGAACATCTCTGTGTGCCATGGCACTGGGAAACAGGGACCTGAAATTGGCCTATTCAATACAAACACTTTCTATTTTTAATCAGCCTCACAGCCGGTGCAATTGGCTTTCCTGAACCAGTTGCTATAACACAATGCTATAAACACAGTGCTCTGGGTTATTACCTGCTGTCTTTCAGCTATGAGGCAGGTAAATGCTAAGCAGTTTTGTGCTGCATAATTTCTCTGTACTTTTAGAGTATGCCTGGTTGAGTCTTTAACACCGGGCTGTGCAGCTTGACATCCTTACTGCCTTCAGAAAGGTGCCAAGCAGAACTGCAGTGTCAACCAGCAGGGCACAGAACAGAGGTGGATGTGAACTTACCCACCTAGAAGCTACAGCCCTGGGTCATTCTCTCAGCCTATTGACTCTCCCATCAGTTGTCCCCAAAAGTAGAGCAGTCAAGTTTTGAACTGTTGCAAAAGTTTTCATGCATAACATGATAATAAAATATTGCCTGTCTATGACTATAAACTTCAGGTCATGGCATTACAGACTGCTTTAGATAGTGACAGGAACAGAGCACAGCTTAGAGATACAAGGGAATGAGTGCTTGGTGTGCATGGAGAACACCTGAAAGAGCAGGAGAATGCCTGGGCCTGCTGGACTCCCAGAAAGACCTGTGATTGCGGAGCCAACAAGTAAGCAGTTCAGCCACGTGCTTGGGGAGAGCAGGACTGTGATGGGTGAGAGCTGCAGGAATTTCTCTGTGGGTTGGATGAGTTTCAGTGAATCAAAGAATCACTTGAGTTGAGAGGGATCTTAAAGAATATCTGTTTTCAACCCCCCTGCCACAGGCAGGGACACCTTCCACTAGACCAGGTTGCTCAAGGTTCTGTCCAGCCTGGCCTTGAACACTTCCAATGATGAGGCATCCACCAACACACTGCGCAGCCTGTTCCAGTGCCTCACCATCCTCACAGCTTGCACAGAGGCTATGCACTACTGCATAGTCTTCTTCATAACCTTCTCCTAGACACAAGGGGTCTGTGGTCAAGTCCCTTTTCCAGACTGAGCAAGCCCAGTTTTCTCATTTGCTCCTCACAGAGTGAGAGCTCCAGTCCCTAATCAGTTTGTAGACCCTCCCCCGAACTCACTCCAGTTTAGCAGTGTCTGAGCCCAAAACTGGATGCAGCATTTCAGATGTAGCTTAATGAGTAAGACAATCCTTTCCCTTGACCTTGTTGGCTGTGCTGCTGTTGATACAGCCCAGGAGGCTGGCAGCCATCCCTACTGCCAGGGTAGCTGCTGGTTCACGCTCAGCTCACTCCCACCGGGACCCCCAGGGTTTTTCAGCAGAACTGCCCTCCAGGTAGGCAATTCCCAGCCTAGGTTGCTGCACTGGGCTCTTCCTTCCCAGTTGTGGCACTTGCTCATACTGAATTTCCTAAGATTTCTGTAAGCCCATGCCTTCAGTCTGTCCAGGTCCTTCTGGACAACCACCCAGCCCACCATCGTATTGACCTGCTCAGCTGCCATCACCAGCTTTGTGTCACCTGTAAACATGGTGAATATGCACCTTGTCACCTCCTCCAAGTCACTGGTAAAGTTGTTAAAAGGGCCAGGGAAGACCCCTGCGTTATTCCACTTGTTTCTGGCCTCCAGGTGAATTATGATCTATTAACCACTTCATTCCACCAACCTCTCAGCAAAGGCTGGTGCATAGGAACAGGGACTTCCTACCCTCAGATGTCTGGTGAGGATGCTGGACAAGCCCCTTACCAGTTTCTTCTTTTCATTTCCTTTCTTTCCCCCCTCAGTCTCTTTTGTAGAGTAAAAAGAAAGCAACCACACTGAAGAAACTTAATAACCCATTGTCAAAACCTGTTTTTTTAAAATGTAGAACAGCCTGGAGATAACATTTAGTAACACTTCACCCATGTCAAATATGGATTTTTAGTATAACTGAGGCACTTCAGCTAGTTGTATTTTTACTTTTCTATTACTGACACATTTAAAAGTCACTTAACCTCAATCTGCTGCTTCAGATAACTCAGTTGTAAAATGGGCTAAGCCCTCTTTCCTACATCACAGGATTCCATGTACACGGAGTATGTATGTTCAGAGGACACTAAATATTACAGCCTTTAGTGCAGGGTTTCAGTATTTGCCTCATCTTGATCCCATCTCCTGAACTCTGCAGTTGGGACAGGTACAGGAATGAAAGTACCTGCAAAGGCCATGCCACAGCACTGCCATCCTAGTAGTCAGCAAACTGCTCCTTCCTGGAAAATATGGCATGGCATCTCTGCCCCAAAAGGATGGATCCAGTCAAACATTTCTCACCTTGTCACAACACATGTACATACACAGTTCTGTGCCTTTCTCTTCTAGTCAAAGGGAAACAGAGATGTGACACAGGCTGAAATATTTTCCTTGTCAATAACCAAATGCTCCAGCTCCTGTGCCCTCACCTTTTCAACAGCTTGTAAAGCAAACTGGAATCAGCAGTAGAATCCCAGCTGATTTTTTTTTTTCCAAAGGAACAGCTGGGTTAAAAATCTTTGACTATCAAGTTTTCACTGCCATACTAATCACTTTTCTTAATCAAATCAATGAACCATCCTATTTAAATCTGTTTCTCATCAGACATTTCACAAAGATTCAGGTGTGATAAGTAACTACCAAACTTGAGACACCAAGCTGAAAGGGGTCCCCAGCTCCTGGTTCCTGCCTTTTCTGACAGCCAGAGACTTGAAGGGAACAGTCACCCAGCTCAGGGTCAGGGCTGTGGCTGCTCTTCAGTGTGCTGGGGAAGGGAAAATAAATTGTTAAGCCTCTGATGTGTTTTGTTGTAGCTGAGAGGAGTAGCTGCAGCACTGCAGCAGAAGGACTTATATAGGCTCCAGCTGAAAATTAAACATCCTGTTGTTATTTTAAAGGATATTGGAAGTTAAGGTCCTATGCTTCACGCTTAATGGGAATGAACAGAACTGGTGGACTGTTTCTGTTGCTCAGAATAAACTTACCCTCTTAGCAGGGGGAATACAATAAAATTAAGCCAGACCATGAATAGGCGGACA
Organism: Corapipo altera; assembly: GCF_003945725.1. Taxonomy (NCBI): domain Eukaryota; kingdom Metazoa; phylum Chordata; class Aves; order Passeriformes; family Pipridae; genus Corapipo; species Corapipo altera. The sequence continues at coordinate 14,113,213 of NW_020884873.1, forward strand.
TTCCTATAGCAAGGCAATTCCCAGTCAGAGAAGAAAGCTCTGATCCATGAATTGCTACAATATATGGTACCAACCTCCCTGCTATGCTGGAAAGCAAAAGCATGATGGTGCTGTGTTAACGGGTTCACTGCATGGGGACATAGTGACACAGATTTGTGCCTCTGCTTTCTCCCTTCTGAGTAAACCTAAGGAAACTGTGGAGCCTCACTGAAATAACTTGAGATTTCTCACACCCTCTGCAGCACCTCAGAGGGACATTGAGCAAAAATCATCTCTGTGAGTGCAGTAGCACACAGAGAGCAAGAAGAAATTGGCCATGGCAGTTCTTCTCCCCACTCTTGAAATGTCCTGTGGTTTGTAGGTTTCCAGCTTACCCATATAAAAGCACACAGTCTCACTACCTGAAGAGCCACTGCATTATGGAAAAATACAAAGAGAAGTGAAGAAAGGCTGAAAGCAGTTTCTCTAAAACAAGAACTGAGTTCCAAAGAGGAACATTACTTAAGGCTTGAGAACAGGTAGTGTTAGGTTTAAAAAAAAAATAAAAGATGAATAAATAAATGATGTCATTATAAAGTGACATTTCTGGTGCTTGGGAGCTGTCTCTGCTGTTTGATGGAGCAATGCGGCAGCCTTCTGAGTTGTGATGCTTATTCCCCTATTAAAGTAATTTTGGAACTGAGTTGACTGATATGTGTTAGGTGAACATCTCATGTTTATTTCCTTTCAGGACGGTGTTTCTTTGCAGAAGACTCTGAAGATATCCATATAATACCATTCCCAAAGAGACAAAATGAATGAAACTTCTTGAGCCACAAAGGATTTCTCAACAAAAGATTGCCATGAAGATGGAAGCTCACAGACTTATGCCACAGGAAAACAAATGTAAAGGCTGGGTGCCCTGTGACCCAGCTGACATACAACATGTTGTGGCTGGGGCCTATGTGCCCTCACAGGAGACCATCACACATCCCCACCCCTGTCCCCCAAGATTCAGCCGCCCTGAGCAGCCTGACAAGTGCTGCTAAAAAGCCATAACTGCCTTAACACAGACAACTCCTGTAGTCCTTGCAGGTAATGTTTCATGTATGCAAGGAGGCAAGTTCCCTATTTAGGGAAATATGGCATTAACCAAAGAATCAGTTACAAGATATTAACCTGGCTGAGGTGCTATTTTCAAATCCGTAAGACAAACAACATTCTGGGTAATTAAGTGACACCTATGATGAGCCTGCAATCTGATTCGGTTGTTTGCCTCTGAGTCTCCGGATATGGCTTTGTTCCTTAAAGCTTCCCTAATGGTTTGTCCAGGTAATCCTGATAGATAAGCCTAAACTGACAAACTTCCCCTGGATTACTACAAAACAACACATCAGTAAGATATAGTAGTAGTACAATCTCCCAATTTCTTTACCACAAACCTAAGTAAAATTTTCCCAGTCGCTGCAAATATTGCTCAAGTTGAGCAGATAATGAGCAGATGTGTGGGTGGGCACATGTGCTCCCCCAGAAAGGAGAAAGAGTAATCAGCTGAAGAAAGGACAAGGATTTGGGTCTCTCTAGAAGCAGTGCTGAAACTAACAGGGTGGTAACAGGTGGGCTGCTCCCTGGAAACAGCATGAAAGAGCTCTTCTCAGCAAGAAATGCATGGGAATCCTCAAGTGCAAGAATAATCCAAGGGCATGATAAAGGAAAGGCAACTGTGTACGGATTCTCACACTTGCCTATGCAGTTCAGGAAAGAAGAGCAATTGCTTTTAAGAACTGTTGTTATGCCCTGAAGCAGAGGATGAATTGAACCCATCAGAGTTGTTCAATCTTCTCTCTGGTGGCCACTTCAAAACTGTGGCTTTTGTTTAAGAAAACGTGTACTGCGCTGATAATTGCAAAAATTAACCTTCAAAATCAGAACACAACATAACTGAAGATGCTGTATCAGCAAAAGCCTGAAACAAGAGCTTCGAGAGGTTATTGCCATTTACCATCTGAAATTGCCAGCTCTGGAGTCAGTGGTGTGAATGTCAGCAAAATCCCAGCCTGGTATACAAAGGCTATTCAGTGAACAGCTGATGCTACAAGTTTCACCACAGGCAATATTTGGGTTAGTACAACTGACACCCCCTTTTTGGCTTTGCTATGAATGAGGTATGCTTTTACTTATGTTCAAACACAAAATTGCCGAGATTAAAGTTTTCAGGATATCCCAGCCTTTGGCTTATGAAATCCAAATTTTGATATGTGAATTAGGTTCTGATTTTTCTTTTCTACACAGATAATGGATATTTTAAAGCTATCTTGACCATACAGGTCAAGGTTCAGCCTGTGATTCATATTACCATCATGCAAGAGTTATTCTTGAGGTATAATTTGGGCAAGGGAATAGCACACACAATAGGCTGTGCTGTTGTGTGACAGGAAAATGAAGAAATGGTAGCCAGATTTGGTCTGTAAAAAACCTGAGATGGAAACTCAAGAGGCAGACTAGGGAGATACATAATCCTCTTTCATGCTATTTTAATGGCTAAATGTGTGGCAGAATTCTCATCAACATCTCCAGCCTAACACCTGGCTTTTGAGCAGTGTAAAATACCCCAAGGCAGCAAACACGCACACATCCCACATCTGTCCATCCAATCCAGTCACTAGCTAACTCCTCTTTTAAAGCAGTTGGAGGATTAAAGTAGTTACACCAGGAATCACAGAGAGAAAGAGACAGAGAGAGAGAGAGAGAGAGAGAGAGAAAGAGAGAAAGAGAGAGAGAGAGAGAGAGAGAGACAGCCTTGGGGAGACTTGGTACAGAAATGGGTTAATGCCCCTTCACTGCTTCAGTCTTGGGAGCTCAACATACCCCCTTTTGATGAAACATCACTCCAGACCCCAGGCTAAACACATCATAATCTGCCCTACTGCATCTGTCCTGGAGTATTAATATTTAACATAAATCCTAAAGGAAGCATTGCTCTTTACTACTGATTTGTCAGAGGTGGATGGATAGGAAGGGTTGTGGGTAATATGGAAATGGCATAGGCAGAGGATCCCTTCTGGGAGCCTGATTATTGAAAAGCGACTGCTATTTACACAGTTAATGTCATTTAATTCTTGCACCTGCTCAATCATTCATTTCCCAGAGCAAGCCAGCTTTGCCTTGCTGCAAAGTCAGGGAATTTAAGGGAGTTACACCTGCAGATTCTCTCTTTCTCTGCAATGATTGTGAAGTTCAGCTTATAAAACTCCCACTTGCACATTTCCAGCCCTTCATCTTCCTTTTCTGTGAATTCTTTTTCTACCTATTTTTATGTATATATACTTTTCCAGGTATTTATATTTCTGATAACGTAACTAAAACCTTTTCTTTCCAACTCTTGTTGGACTTCCAGCCTCTTCCTGCACCAGAAAAAATCTATTTGATTCTGTAATTGCCTAAAAACACCCAAGAAATTCAGTTAGTTTTCCAACTTATATTAGTTTTTGTTCATATTCTATTCAATTTTTGAGAAAGGCTCCATATCCTACATCCAGGGACATCCTATTCTTTATGATGTCCCTATGAATGTAAATTCTGTGTTGTCATTCTCAGCAAATACACTTTTATAGTAGAATCTACTTTGAATTTTGTTTAAAAAGACCAAAACAAACCACAAAAGCTGACCTGTCTTCAATTCGTGCCCCCATCTCCTTTCTTGATAACAAAGTTCTGCAGAAAGGCCTTGGGCCACCAAGTAGAAAGGAAGCAGGAAAGGAGAGAGCTGTAGTCCCTTGGTTCTGCTTATTAGTGCTAGAGGATATACTAGCTGTAAGTTAGATTAGGAGAGATGCAGTTGCAGTTCTGAGCACCTGAAAAACCTATCAGCAAGGGTTAAGTAATAGAAAAGTGAAGGCTTCTGTGTTTTGCATAGTTTTTTTCTATTAGCAAGAGAAGGACTCCTATATAATGGAAAATCCATGGTGCCACACAGCAGATAAAGCTTTTGCAATACTAACCTGTTGGATAGATTTGCTCCCATGGTGGTGGTGAGCTGTCATTCATCGTAGAGTATTCATCTGCTTGTTGTCATGCTTATGTATGAACTGAATAAACTGCCCCCATCTGCCAAAGTCTTGTCTTTGATTACAGAAAGACAACAGCAGGAAGAAGGTCAAGGTCAAGTAAAGCAGATAAACATACGATTAACTCAGAGGAGATGATGACTCACCTGTCTTCAGTGGGAACAGCCTTGTACTAATGTGTCTGATTGAACCAGGGTTGGAGGAATAAACCAACTTAAAGGGAATGACAATGCAAAATTAAAAGCAATAAAAAGTTTAAAGATGAAAGCCAAACAGTCCATGACTTCTCTCTTTTTGATCCTGTCTGAAGAAACAACATTTTGTATGCTCCTGAAACCAGCATGTGTCAAGTCAGACACTGGAAAGGAATTGAGAGGATTATTTCACGAGTTTATTGCACAACTGAAAATTAACCTTTTTTTTTTTTTTCAAGTATTTACAAGTCATTTACTTTGCACACACAATCTAAACAGCATTTTCCCCGATAGAGTTGTCATCTAGAAAACTTACACATGGACTGAAGCATGTGTGTAAATTAAGCGTTTTGTGTTAAATGCAAGTTGCCTCAGTCTGATCGTGGAGGAGGGAGGTGCTTGGGAGATGGGGCAGGAGAAGGAAAGAAGACACACTTTTCTGTTTTCTTTCCTGAAATATTTCCCTAAGCTGGGGAGAGAAACAAAAGAGTTTGGTATCAGTTGAAGCAGAAAGACAGCCAACCAGGTAATATGCTGACAGGGTGGTGAGCTGAACATTCAAAACCCTTCAGTGCCACAAACCTTGCGAGAAAATAACAAATCTTGTTTCATACCTGGTTCACCCTAAAGGTCACGACATTCCAGTTTTTCCCTGGAGAATGTAGAATCACCTTGATCATGACAGAAAAGGAATGAGGTTTGAGTCTTAAGAATGAAAAACACATGAAAAGATAGTGGTGAGTTTTTTTACCCCTTCATTCTCATAGCTTTCTTACCTGCGTTTTTGGAAATCTGCTGGCTGACACATTGAAAATGGTGCCCCTGCTCTCTGCATAGTACAGTGCAAAACCTTGCACAACCTGGACAGCAATGACAGGGGTAATATTCTAACCACCATAATGAAGCCCACAACCTTGTGCTGAAAATGAGTGCTTTCCTGGCTGTAAGCACAAGCTGTCTGTCACAATGTGTAGCACAGTCTCTGGAGTCCACAAATCACTCCCCTCCCATGGCTGATCCACCCACACATTTTCCATCATAGAGATTGTTGTTCTCAAGTTTGTCAGCTAATATTGAGTATAAGGCCTTGTAGCACTTACTGCTTAGTTTCCAGGGGATTTTGACACCTGCAATCTTAAATGAGTAGGTGGTAACTCTACAACTGATGCTCACTGGCCCAGATTTATCCCGTGTTACTTTGGGCAAGTACACACTCGAGGCATCTTGCACGGGGACCGTCAGCACTGTAACCTTTTCTGATAGTCACAGAACAAAGAGTGATGTGGGGCTTAAGTGAACCGAAATGCCCCCTTCAGAAGTCCTTCTCACTACATTGACTATCAAAGGGAACTACAGGGTCTGAAAGGGTTGTCAAGCACTGGAACAGACTCCCCAGGTAAGTGATGGAGTCACCATCCCTGGAGGCACTTAAGGATCTGTAGATGTGGCATTTAGGGACATGGTTTAGCGGCAGACTTGGCAGTGTCAGGTTTATGGTTAGACTTGATGATCTTAGAGGTCTCTTCCAACCTAAATGATTCTATGACTCTGTGACAAACTCCCACTCTGTGGGTCTCAGACGTCTGCCAAGTTGCATGGGCTTAATCTGGGCATGAATGGTTCCAGCTGTGCATCTAAAAACCTAAGGATTCCAGCATTGCAAGGTACATTTGGTATTTAGAACACTTTGGTGCTACCTTTCTTCAGGTACTCTGCTGTAGGGAGGAGAAACGGATGCCCAAGTGATGCCAACATGACCTACAGTGCGTTTGGAAAGAAAGGGACTGTTTATAGACTTGGTTAGTGCCTGTCCATGCTTCGAAACCATTCTACTGGGAGACGGCTTTGTGAAAGGCAATCCAAATGCTTTTTGCATTGGACAATCCAAATGGTTTTTGGACAGAAAAAGTGAAACCCATGGTTCAGACTAAATGATCTCTGCCAAGTCTTCTGAAGTCGTTGTTTCTTCCAGAGCCACACATAATCACCATTGTCATCTTATGCATGGTTACCAACTCTTAGTAATCTGTCAGGACCTAAGCAACCTGATCTTGCTTTGGCATTAGTAGTATTAAAGGCCTAAGTCTTTCCTCTGCTCTCTTCCAGAAGCCCAAGTATTTTTTTCTCTTATTTTGTAAACATGTTCTTGCTGGTTTAAGAGAGTCTGTTTTCTATGTAACAGTTATAATCAGATCTCAGCACTGTGAAAGCTGTCTATACTGTCTTTAAAATACTTGTCAACACCTACCTAAGGCTGATATAAACATGGATTTAGGGGTATAGCAGATAGGAATGTAGAGAAAATGTGGAAAACCCAAGAATGGGCTGGCTGAAGAAGGATCATGAAATGGAGCCTTACAGAAATAGCAGGAAATCAGTACATAGTAGAAATCTGTGCTAAAATTTCTGGCTTGAAAAGATTACTTACCCTCATAAATGCTGCTGATTTAGGTCCCATTGGACTATTTACAATGACTCTCTTCCTCTCAAAATGATATTTTTCTAGAAGATCTACTGGTGTCATGGAGAGCAGTCAGAACAAAATATGTTAAAAATAAAACAAAACACAGTGAACCCATTGTTAGAGCTTCAAATTGGTGAATTTTCTCCCAGGTGTAGTCTTGAAGATTAAAACTGAAAAAAACCCTGCAGAATAAATTTGTGTGGAGGCCCAGGTGTGATGCCAGAAACATTGCTCTAGTAATGAATTCATGCAGTGGTCTGGAATAAGCCAGTAGACTTTCACACTTACTGGAAGAGACACTGCTAAGATAGAACTAAAACCTGTAATAGCACAAAGAAAGAAAAAAATCCCCCAAGCTACAGGAAAGGCTGTTTCTGCACTAACATGGTCCTGAGGACACCTCAGCAATCCCTCAATTCTATTTTCACCACAGACAATGCTGTAATGTTTTCAAGCCTGACAGATGCAGAAGAAAGCTGTAACATACTAAGAAAATAAACAGAATTGAATCATAGAATATCCTGAGTTGGAAGGGATAAGGATCATCAAGTCCAACTCCTGGCCCTGCCCAGGACAGCCCCAAGAACAACACCATGAGCCTGAGAGTGTTGTCCAAACACTTCTTCAACTCTGTCAGGCTTGGTGATGTGACCTGGGGAGCCTGTTCCAGTGCCCAACCACCCTCTGGGTGAAGAACCTTCTCCTAATAACCAACCTAAGCCTGACATAGCTTCATGCCATTCCCTTGAGTCCTGTCACTGGTTACCAGAGATAAGAGATGGGTGCCTGCTCCTCTGCTTCCCCTTGTAAGGAAGCTGTGGGCTGCTGTGAGGCCTCCCCTCACGTTTCTTCTTCTCCAAGCTGAAGAAGTCAAGTGATGTCAGCCACCTCTTGTATGGCTTCCCCTGTAGACCCTTCAGCATCTTTGAGGACACTCTCTAACAGCTTTAGATCCTTCTTATATTGTTGCACCCAAAACTTCACAAAACATTCAAGGTCAGGCCACACCAGGGCAGAGCAGAGCGGGACAATCCCCTCCCTCAACCAGCTCGCGAAGCTTTGCCTGATGCCCTCCAAGACACAGTTGACCCTTCTGGCTGCCAGGGCACTGCTGACTAATATTCAACAGTGAATATAAATATTTAAATTGAACAATATGAATAAAAAAGTTTTTGCAAACTTTCAATTTCACATATGAAAATGTAAATCAAAGCAACAAAACAGAAAATATTTGTGTCTTGCGTGATCTGATTCAGAGAGTTGCTTGTAGTACATACATTTGTTTTGCTCTATGAAGTATAAGCAGAAAGAAGACAGTGGTGCCTCTATTCTCCGCATTCATCACAAAAGTTGGCAGGTGAACTTGAAAAATATTTTGCACTGGTGACTCTCTGTGAATGCTAATCCTTGTGGATCCTTACGGAACTCATAGGGGTTTTTTTGTTTGTTTGTTTTTTGTTTTTATTTTTTTAATTGACTTTGCTATTCTTTGAATAAACCTGAATGGTGAAAAACACAAAATGTAAACTTTCCATGAGCCATTTGAACCCATACAGAAATATTCATTGATGTAATGGACAGAAAGCATAATTTTGCTTATCTGTCTGTTCTCTTATCAACACAGACAGCAGAAGCTTACTGTCCAGCCCAAACACTGAGTCTCGGGTCAGCTGGATTAATTGGTGCTAATATAATTAGTGAGCACTGTGCAAGGTAACAAGGGAGAATATACACATCTCTTGTTCTCATTCTGAACCAGCAAACTGCTGAGTCCCATCTTTTCCTAACCCCAAGGGGCCTCTGCCACTCACAGCAAGTATACATGTAAAATGCAGAAAAGCTGAGAAAAGTTTATCATCAGAATAATAGATTTCAGACTGAACTCACTATTGCCTTCTAAAAAAACCCCAAAAGCAGACAGTGGTGTCTCTTCTTTCCTGCTGCTGGTGGTTAGTTCTGACTGGATGAAGAGTTCATGGATCAATCAGCACTGGAGAGTTTTCCTTTCCTTATAGCATCACTGGAGAGTTCTGCTGGAACAACAGTTCCACAGGCAGATCAAAAGGAGAAATTTAAGAACCTCACTAACTCTAGCTTTGCCCCAACTATTGACCTCAGTGCTGACAATTTAAGAAAGTTTGGGTAGTCAGAACTCTACTGTTATCTTTGCTATTATCTTTTTTCTTTTTTTTCCTTTTTTCCTGAGCACCAAGAGATCAGTGTGGGGATCCAAAGAAATGAAACAAATTAAACATCTTTGAGCTGAGAACGGTTTAATCTCAGTGCTGACTTTCACGAATTTTACAATCCAGAGAATTTACTCCAGGTGGGCCACATTGGCCAGTGTTGGGTAAGAAATGCCGCAAATCCAGAATGAGCTTAGTCCAACCCACAGATCCTATGAACAGATCTTCAGAGGGACTTCAGAATGCTTATGTCTTCCTCATTCCTCTGGAAATCTGGCTACTTAAAACAAACCCCTCATACCTCCAATTATTTACTCAATTTTTCAGTGCTTACCTGACAAGACTGCTGATAGCCTCTAGAGCGCACCCAGTGATGGAGCAGACATGCTTGGACAGAGCTGGGATTCATCACTCTTGCAAGTTCAGATGTTAGCATTCATAGGCTGGGGGTGAGTGCTACAAGGCCTCTGAATGTATAATTTCCATCAGCTCCACAGGACCCCTCCAAATAAGAAAAGCTTGTAGAATGGAACTGCAGGTGTTCTGCTTAGAAAGCCTGAGAGCATGGGGGATAACTGACTTTCCTAAATCACAGTTTATACCTATCCTCTGAAAAAAAAGTCTCACTTTGCTCAGAATCAAGGCTGCTATCATATTATGAAAAGCTCAGTGAAAGCAAAAATAAAAAGAAGTATCACCTAGCTGCTTCATTCACCTGAATATAATTCACTTTGTGCATAGAATGAAAGAGAAATCCTCTAAAAAATCCTTGAGCAAATAATTGTGTACACTGTCCTATTACATATGTGCCAGGGGACAGCAAGAAGTTGTATGAGCAAATCATTAAGTCCACCAGCAACTTGAAATTTCAGATCCTCCAACTTCCACATGGCTGACTCTGCAGCCTTTGCACAAGTCTTGTGATATAATGGCTAAAGTTGAAAATTCACACATCCAGCTGACTGAGAATTATGTTGCTGTAATACTGAGAAACAGGCTTAGCTTGGCTTGAATTACTTAGCCTTATGTGTTTGGGGACTTCTTGAATATATCTGGTGGGGGTAGGGTGCCTAAATCCCTTGTCAGAGAATTACCCCCAGATCAGAACTATTTCTTCTGGAATGAAATCTTGTGTCTCATGGCAATGGACCATGGAGCTCTCAAATGCAGCCTTTGCTACCCGCACAGTGACTTCCACAGATCCATATTGCAGAATTTTAGGACATTTTAACCCTTCAAAAATAGTAATTTGCTGGGAGCAAGGAAACTATTCTCCTCATATGAGGGTAAACTATACAGAATGAATGAAAAGATACTAAGCTCTTACCCTGGACTTCAGATCTTTTGCATCCTGACACCCTCAATGAGCTAACACTTCCACTGGAGTGTCCACTAACATGTCTGAACAAATATGTTCATATGATCGACAAAACAAATAAATATTTAGCTGGCTTTCTAATTCCCCGACTATTTTTTCAACTCATCATAATAATTCTGCGCTGTGGAGTAATAAAACCCTAAATCCCAAGTGGGGGTAAGAGAAAAACATTCCAGCCAGCCGACACATACATAGCTCCTTTTGAAATTCTCAAGGACTTTGTGTTTTGTTTTGGGAATGTATAACTGATGAAAACAAAGTCCTACAAAAGCAAGGTATTTCCAAACCCAGGTTTGCAAGCATTTCCTGAGCCATAATTTGCTGTGCAGAGCCAGAAGCTTTTCCAAGCAATTTTATATTGTGAAACAAAGTAGCAGTCTTCAAACAATCCCCAATATGACGAAGTGTTTGGATGTAAGCACATCATCTAAATATACATTATGAATTACTACTGTAAAAAGAACTTTATTTAGCTATCAATTCTTCTGCATTTTCAATACTGCAGTGGAAATACTAGATTATTGGCTGGCATTGCCTACTAGTGACTTATTTGTTCCAGTCTCACTCACTGGAGCTGAAGAAACTTAGATGCTTTTTTTTTCCCTAAAATTGAAATATTTTTTTAGCTAACAATGATACATTCTCTTTTTAACACTCCCACCATTGAATGTATTAGACTTGGTTGAAGTTCATAAATAATGACACTCACCCTACTTGCTGAGTTGCTGTGTTCTGCTGTTGCTGCCCTGAAACCTGAGGAACACCCATACAGTATCTGGCAGAGTAGGAACAAATGTCCTGAGCAATGCCTAAGAGTAATATCTCTGCTGATTTGCCAGGACTCCCAGTGCTTCTGGTCATTAATCTTCCTCAGCTGAAAACAGATGGGGCTATTAGGCAGGCTGGAGTAATGGGGGAAACTGGCAAGATAGAGAAGGAAATGCATTATCTTCTGGATAGAATTGCACATAAAAATGAGAACATTAAAAATGTATTTTTCATATTTAATTAGACGATGCACGATTATACCTACCAGAAAATAATGTGCAGTGTGCTTTGTGCAGGGCATTTATAAAACTGTTCAGCTGTGCTAGGCCCTTATTTTTCCCTGCGGAGAGAAACAGTAGCTACAATCCCGACAAGGTTTTTGTGCTTCTCCCTCTAACACAGAGCTTACTCTGCTGCAACAGCTACTGCAAATAACACTATGAAGTGTCTCTGCTTGTTGCAGTAAAAGGAAAATGCAGTTTATGATTTACCAACAAACGACATGAAGTCTACCAGTACTTTAGTGAGTATATGTCATATTCAGTCTAACAAAAGTGATGGAACTTCAGGTACAGCTGCTAAATCCTGATAAATCACAGAGTCCAAGACAATGATTATAAATGGAAAAAATCCGAAAATTGTGAAGTGGAACCAGATTGCTCACATAGGAAACTAGCAAGCCTGGAAGGAATTATTAAAAGTAAGGATTTGGGAAAAAAAATCTGATAGACATTAAGGACTACCCAGGATAAACAAAGACATTTTCTAGGTCTGCCAGATAGGCAGATGGTAGATGACCCTTAGCTAGAAATTAATAGGATGGAAAATACAGCCAAACTTTTGAAGGTGTTATATATATATACTGTGACAACAGAGAAAAATCATGGAAACCTACTAGAAGGTTACAATAAGGTATTAAATAAAGATAAGTGCTTTGCTCAAAACTTAAACTTGGAAAGCCTGTTATATCAAAGGGAGAAGCATGAAAACAAAACCAGGAGGACTGGGTGCCAGGCATCAGATTATTATCTGGAATAATAACTAAGCCTGAAATGTGGTGGGATGTCAAAAGGTGCTGGGAAATACACAGTTCAGGCTTTGGGACTTGAAAAGTTTTGAGTGACTCCTGTGTTTCAATGTTTTGTAATGGAGAGGGAAAAGGGAGACACAGAACAAAATGTGTCAAGATAAGAGCCCAAATTAGAGGAACAAAAGAATTTTTCTGATCCCTTGATTAAGAAAAGGTTAGCATTCAGAAAGGTTAAAGAGGAAAATACAAACTTTCAAAACCTAGTAGGGTTAAATTCAATATAAATTTAAAACAAAAGCCCTCTTTATCTTTTTAAAGGAAGAATTCGTGAGCCTAATTAAAAAGAACAGAAAAACTGAAATCCTCAAATTAAAAATGGAAAGGGCCTTATAAATAATCATGGAGTATTGTATCCCTTAGATGAATGGAAGACAAGGAAATGCTGATATTACTCAATTGGAAATTTTAGAAGTTATTCGGGTCAAATAGAAAACCTTCAGAGAATGGAAATAAAACACTGTAAAGCTGAAAGGAAGGTATGTAATAGTTAAGATGGAGTTTGAGGAAGCTAAGAGGGAGTCTGAAGAGCAAACAGTAGGAAGTTAAAGCTGAAAATGCACATTTGCTCAGTACACAAAAGCAGAAAAGTGGAGATATCTGGTAGGCCACCCCAAACAATAAGTAGAAGAAACAATTAAAGACAATAAGGACAATGCCAAGAATCTAAATGATTTATTTGCATCAGTCTTCACTGAGAGGGTGCTGGAGCGATACCTAAGTGAGAGACTCACACTTTCCAAATATCAGAGATAAGGAGAGGTCATAGACTGAAGACTCAAGAGAGAAGTTGGTGGAACAAAGCAATAAAACAAAGGCATTAAGTCACCAGGTTTTTCTGCTATTTCTTGATGATTTCAGGAGAAAACTGATAAATAAGTAACAAAATTGCTAGCAAATACTACAGCAGAGGACTGGAAGACAGTCAGTTATAACTGAGTTGGGGATTTTTGTTGTTGTCAGTGGTGTTTTCTTTCATGGTGTTGGAGCAGCCCTGGCAGTTACAGCCAGACTAACTCACTATTAGGTAAATTGGATGAAATGTACTAAAAAAACCTAATCCCCACACCTCTCAAATTATGAAGCACAAACATGACATGACAGATACAAATCAGTACAGTGTCTTTAAGGAAAAAAAAGGGACTTTTTGTACCTACTACCAATCTTTGAGCTGGTTACACCAGCCAGCACACCTAAACCTACCCCGGAGGTCCCAGAACTCAGTGTACACTCAGGCAAGTAGCAAATTATTACCTCCCCACTCCCCCCATCCTCATCACATGATCAGTGAGAAGAGAATAATGAGAAGAATGTTGATAATGGTACATACAAATAATATTCAGGTCCGTGCTACAGGCTGTGCTGCTGCAGGGTAAGGAGAAATGTACATCTGGCAATGAAAGTTTTTAATACTCATGAAACATAATGGTGGCCACACTGAAGCTCTGATTTGAGATTTTATGTAGGTATAAGCAGTGTTGGACTCTCTCAGGTCAGCTTTTGGTATCTTTCTGCACATCAGCTAATCAACAGGACTCTGTGCTGCAGGGTTCTTCTCATTCTGAATAAGCACAGTGACCTGAGCCCTTAATGGTGAATAATACGGGATCTGGGGAGTTAAGATTTTGGTTTTTTTAAAAGAATATATCTTAGCCAGAACTGAGCACTCACTTCTTCCCCACCCTTTCTAGCTTTTTATGTAAATCTTTACATGAAGCTATTAGGAAGAGAAAAAAAGCTCTTTGGAAAATTATGCAGTGATATATTCTTACGCAGCCAACACTCCCAGGAGAAAAAGAGAAAACTACACATGACTCCCGCCCCTTTTTATTTCTTCTCAAAGATGTTGCCTTTTTTGGATTTTCTTATATATACAGAGAATGATGAACTGGTATTTGTAGTTTAAATGTCTGGTTTAAACTGCGTGGTTTCCACCGTAACAGAAAGCTCTCACAAAATGTCAGGTTAGAAAAACCAAGCTCTAGAGGGATGAGATGGGGAGGAAAGTAGAAGGTCCAGTGGCTGAAAAACGAAATGGAAAAAAAATGAGCAGAACGCAATGTGGATTCATTTCCCAACTCAGGCAGTAGTATTGGTATGTGCGGTTGTACGGGGATCTGGGGTAGGGAGACAGAACACATTTCTCACTGAGTTGTTTCTGCTTTCTCTATTAACATTGCAACAGAAATTACAAATAGCCCTGCAAGGGGTAGTGCATTAAACCTCATTTCTTCATCCCATGTAAACACAACATTAATACTGAAGATAAAGAAAATGGCAAAAAGTCCAGTGTCTTGTTTTCTGCATTTTGCTTGTTAGGTTTCCTGTTCGCCCTCCAGCATACTCCTGTGTGTACCGATGGTGAACTTGACCAGTCCACGTTCAAGCAAACACTCACTCAGATTCCCAACACATTCTTTTCTCCCCCTCGAATGGGGAGTTTATTCCTAACAGTTCTGCTCCTTTTAATTATAAACTCCTTTAACGAAGTAGTTCTGAGACCTTGCAGCAGGCAGCAGGAGAGCACCAAGGCTACTAGTTGCCTTTTTACTAGTTTTTATTCCCTGTTCAGCAAAGTAGTCCACTTAAAGCCTAAGGCCCAGAGCCTTCACGTTTGGGCAGCACTGAAGTGAGCCTACAAATCAATATTCCCCTGGTACAATGTGCCTTATAGGTAAAATCCGATTCTTGCCTGAAAAAGATAAAGATAGAACCAGACCCTTTATCTTAAGTAGACACATGTGAACAAGTTGATCTGGTGAAAACAGACCTTACAGTGACAAGTTTTGTTCACTTTCTAACCGAGCTACTGATCTTCTTTACTGGTCCACCAAAATTGAAGATGGGGAAGAAACACAAGGGAGACATTTCCTTGGCAAGGAAAGGAGCAGCATTTAGGAGTGGGGCAAAGGCAGGGTGGGGTATAGGAGATTTTCCTGATAAAACAACTAATTTGAGAATAAAAGACCAACCGATATCATGTATACACCTAAACCAGTAACACAGCTTCTCGGGAGTGCAGTATTGTATAAGCGTCCCCTGTGTTTTCAAGGCTAATTCAGACCTTTGGCTCATCCTGCATTAGCAAGGTCATCCATGTTAACAGGGCCCCTGTGAAAGTTCACAGGTGAAAGTTCCCTTTTAGAGTAGTGCAGATTTGAAATTCACAGGACAGCGACCCGAAGATCTTCCTTTACAGATAAAAAGCATGTCAAATTATTAAATAGCAACATGAAATTCTATGTTCTGAAGGTCTGTCTTTGCTCTGCAGTTAAGAGAGCGGAGTGCATTCCCAGTCCCTGCCCAGTCCCCACCTTCAGTGGCATGGAGGGCGCTTGGCCGGCCCTACACGCAGACACCTCAAGAATGCTAAAGCCAAAAGGCCTGGGGTAATTGGGGAAGGGACAAATGAGCACAGTCCGAAGACATGTCACTTCAAATTTCTACTGTTAGAACTGCCAAGTATGATATAAAAACAGAAAGTATTTCTCAGTTCAAAATTTGATGACTGGGCCCCACACGATGAGTGGCTCTTCCCTCCGGTGTCCCTGTTTCCCGTACACGGGTTCTGTGGTGCTAGCTGTTGTTCTCTGCCGTGAGATATTTGAGGGCTGCAAAGCCGTAGTGGCGCGACATGTCCTGCTGGAACTCCTCCTTCAGGGTCTTGAGACAGATGCGGTATTGCTTGTTGGAGCGAAACTTGGTGATGTCGAAGCTGGGGGCGTGCGGCATGTGGATCATGTAGGCGTTGGGCAGCACCGTGAACTCGTACTCCTGGGGGAGAAAGACACTGACTGTGAGGGTGTTCCCCAGCCCTCTTGCAACGCATCTCTCCTGTACCTCCACAGTCAAACATGCTCCATTAAGTAACAGTGCAGTGTGGGTCTCAAAAAAACCAAACCCATGCAGGTATCTCAAATAAGCCTTTTTTTTTTCCAAGTAGCTTTTTCTTTGTTTGATGAAACATCTACTTTTTCTTTTTGTAAAATCTTAAGATGGTTTGGGTTGGAAGGCAACTATAAGGGTCATCTAGTCCAACTCCCCTGAAATGAGCAGGGACATCTTCAACTAGATCAGGTTGCCTAAAGCCCTGTTCAACCTGACCTTGAATGTTTCCAGAGATGGGGCATCCGCCATCTCTCTGAGTAACCTCTTCCAATGTTTTACCAGCCTCGTAAAAAAACCCAACTGTTTTAAAACATTTTACTTCATATAAGCCAAATAATGGGGAAACAGTACCAAAGGCACACCTGAAGCCATGTCTGCAGCACACACCTTGCAGTAGTGTGCTTGCAACCAACACAACTGTGACTACACGGCAAGGGTCTCAAGTGTCCGTGCAAAAACCTGGCTTTGTCCCTACAAATTATCTTGCTTGGGATGCTGGAATAAGCTATATTTACAAAGGCAAAACTGCACAACATATGTTGCTTTGCCTATATACTAAGATACTTACAGAGACAAAACTGTCCAAAACTATTTATAAACCTGAAATAAGGGGAGAAGATGGTATCATTTACAGGCGATGTGCGAAAATGAACCTGCTAATTCCATATGCTTTGAGATGGTTTTATGTAAATTAAGTTTTTCATGAAGTCTGAGATACTGTGCTACTTCTCCTTCTCCTGTAAAACTACTATACTAATTCTCTTTATTTATATCTGACCAAGTTCTTTGACAATTTTTGTTGTTAGAAAACAATGGTTCATTTAAGTCTCAACTACTCCTGTCAGAATCTTTCTATTTTTATAGTTAAATTATTAGAGTAAAGCTAGAAAAAGGCTGATCCTTAGACAGGATGAAAGTTCACTAGTTCACATCCTATGATGTGTAACAGGCAGGTATCTCCTGCAAGAAACTGGGTAGAAAAGGAATGTGAACCTCATTACTCTGTAGCCAAGCAAAACACTAACCACCAGGACGCTACTTCTTTTTTCGTACGGAACTTCAAGAAATCCAAGTTGTATGTGATGCAAATAACAAAGAAACTTTGAATTCCTCACAGGCAAATTTACTTTTGTTTTCACACAGTTTCTATCTACAGCTGTTGCTGGATTGACCCATTAACTATCTCTGCATAAGACAATGGTCAGGGAAAGAACAGCCACAGAGTACGCTGGCTTTAAAAGAAGTGGTGCACAACCTCCCCTGTTTTGCAATGCCCAGTCACCTGTAGATTTAGGAGTCTGTGCAGAGACACAGAGTATTTACAGTACCGAGGTAGAGTACTCCAAAATGTTTTAGTAGGGAAAGAGATTGTTGGGAGACAACAACTTGTGCTAATAAACTTTAGTGTTTCACCTGTCAGTCTTTCTTCACCTAACAAACTATGATCAAGGCACAGAAGACTGAAAGCTGCTGCATTATAATGCTACCAGAAACCAAGTGTTTGAGCAATACAACCAAAAAATGAAGCTAAATTAAGACAGGAAAAAAGTGAACAGAACACAACGTGGATCCGTTTCCCAACTCAGGCAGTGGTATTGGTGCGCCCAAAGTATAGCTAAGGCTGCAGTGTCTTCCCAGAGTCACCTATAAAGCAGTAGCATGTGTTGGACAGCTAGGAGCAGATGCCATATGGGTGCTCCTTTCTCCATATGAGAATGCCCATTACCTGACAGACAGTGCTAAAGAGGTAAGTCTTCGTGCCAATTTACAATGTTGTCATAAATGGGAATGGGGCACTGAGCTTCTGTATAACAAGAGCAAAATAATCTCATGCTCACAGGCAGAATTTATTTAGTTGGAAGATGCTTAAAACTAATGGGGAATTAAACTCAACAACAAAGGCTGGCACCATGGAGTGAGGAGAGCTGATAAACCACAAACTATGTCTCTAAGGGACCTTAAAACTAAGAGCCAAAGCTGCAGAGGAAGATGCATCCCCCTCATACAACCTTTTCTTTGTTCCCTGCTTGCACCTCAAGTCTGTAATACTGCAGGTCAGGGAGTGTCTATGCTCTGCAGTGCAAACTGTTCAGCACAGCAGTGTTCCATCCCTCTAAAAGGTCTTCAGGCACATAAAGCCTTCCAAGAAATGATGAGTCTGCTGCTAATAATCCCCTTTGAAATATGCTGGGCTGGGGTCCTGGAAAATGGGATGCTCAGTCTACTTCCACAGTGACTGGAAGAGCAGAGAAAGGTTTCCTAATGATCCATCCCTACTATGTGGAAACCCCTGTTGAGAAGGCAATGCAATAACCTAGCTCACAGATTATAAATTCTTTAGATGGAGACTCATATATTTGTATTTGGATGCTGTATTTGTACAGCAAAATCCAGCTCAGTGGGCACCTGCACGCTCCCAGAATAACAATGACGATTGTCTCCATGTGGTGTGCTACTCTGAGGGACAGCAGTGGCACAGGCCCTTGGTAAGGGGTCTGGAACAGACCTTTTGACAGGCACTCCAGTAGTGAGGAGCAGTGAAATAACTTAATTGAGAAGCTGCTCTGCCCACTGGTAATGAAGCCAGTCAAGCAGCTGGCA
The DNA here is from genome assembly GCF_003945725.1 of Corapipo altera. Taxonomy (NCBI): domain Eukaryota; kingdom Metazoa; phylum Chordata; class Aves; order Passeriformes; family Pipridae; genus Corapipo; species Corapipo altera. The sequence goes on from NW_020884873.1 coordinate 14,131,825, forward strand.
GCTGTGTCTGTGGACACCCTAAAGCACAGGAATACCACAGGGGAAGGTAGCTGTGCGATCCCATGTCTCCTCTAGGGTGATCTTGAGGGAGAATAGGTGGACACTCATGTTGCTACAGAGGAAAATGAAACTTTTTTTGAATGTTATAATGTGTTCAAGGCTGGAAGAGTGAGAAGAACAATTTCCCAGAGTTAGTTCCAACCTGGTGACCATTTAAAGTATCTGTGCTATGATCAACTATGAAAAATGTTTCAATTTCCCACATGTGAATCTCTGCTGAGCAGATCTCTCTGTACAGAAGAGTTAAATCCTGAGTGCTACGTGAGAGCTGCCAGTGGGAACATAAGCCTTGTTACACAGATTAACAAATAATAAAAACTACCCTGGCACTCCCCACAACTGATGGTAAATTGATTAGTGTTTGGAAAGTGCACTGGAAAATTACATTGCTATAGCAAATTATTATTAACATTAATATAAGGGACATTTTTTTCTCAAGATAAGTAGGTATAAATTTGTTGGGAATACCCTTCTGCAAACAGAGGGTGAGTGGCTGCCACCCCAAGGTGACCATGTAGTTTTTTAAGTAGAAGTAGAAAATATCCTTCCCACTTATGTGCCTGCACACAAATATGCTGTAGCCCACAACCCAGAGACACAATCTCCCACTAAGTTGGTGCATGCCTTGTGCTGTTCTGCTTCACATAAACTAGTAAGAATTGAGCAGAGAAGGATCAGCTGTATTCCAGATTCATAGCAGAAGGTATCACAGGAGGATACCAAAACCTATGGTCAAAACCTATTTTTTTAATTAGCATGAAATTCTACAAGTTCAAGCATTGGGATTGAAACCAAACTGAAAAAACCCAGCACAAACCCAAACTAAAAAGGAATGCCATGACCCAGACCTTGCTGATTAGCACAGTTGTTAGCTTCAAATCCAAGAACAGCAAGGCAATGTAAATCCTGCTATTTCAGTGAGCAGCAGCACTGGGATCCCATGGAGCCATAGTCACTGCCAGCCTCTAAGATCCAGGTTGGTGGCACAGACCTTGGCAGCTCTGAGAGCTCTGGTGCCAGTCTGGGACTCCTGACCTTTCTCTGCATCTGTATTCTTATAAATTCTGCCCCGCAGCTTCATTCCAAGTCACAGATCCAAGAGGCAGGTAGCCCAAGGCTTAAGTACCTGGATCCTTTAAAGTCTGCTCCACAGCCCCAGACTTCGGAAATGTAAAGACTTTGGCTATTCAGATACATGCTGTAAATCCCAGCCAGAGACTGAAGATGCTTGCCTTGGATTCAATTGAAGATTACTTTTTGAATTCTACATTAGCATTTGGGACTCACCAACCTCTGTCTAACTGAAAAAGATCCAGCTGTGTCTGCAGATTCCCTACCAAGTGATGGGACTGGCAACAAGTGCTGCAATGCTTCAGTCAGGAGGAGGGCACTGCAGGGGTTGTGTCACTGCAAAACTACTTTCTCAGCACTGATAAATAAATTAGACTTAGTTCTCCATTTAATACTTGACAAGGATTAAACTGAGTGTTCACAACTCAAGAACCATTCATTAAGGAGCTCAGTATGGCCGGGTGAGCACTCTGGTGATGCAAAGCCTAAAGTCTTTCTACAAGGCACAGATTTCATTTTAACAACCCTGCTGCACAGCCCTGGGTGAGATACGCAGGTGTCATCTCCTCACCTGTGCATCCAGCTCCATGATGTGAGCTACTTTGTTCCAGCCAAATCCAACAAACCGCCTGTCATACTCCGGGCAGTCCTTCCTCACGACGACGTATGGCTCAAAGTCTGCTTCCCACTCAACGCGGTAGGGGGTGGTGGCTGTTCGCCACTTGGCAAAATTGGTTGGCGCGTGCCCTTTCGTCCAGACGTGGTACCTTAAACAGACATAAATGGCAGGGACGTGGGGAGGTAATTACATAGAACACATCTTGGCAAGGTAACAAAATGTTACTCGTTAGATGAAATGCTCAAAAATAAGGACATTAGCTTCCAGTTCACATCATCATTTTCAGGACAAATCGGAGGCAATTTCTAGGACTATTTCCAGCACGCTTCCCAGAGCTCAGCGCTTAAACACCTCTAGTCGGTGAAGGATAGTGTGAAAACACTACCTCATGCTAATGTGAGAAACAATTACAAAGTACACTGACATTCATCTGCACTACAAAGTGCTGTGTCTTGCTCCTGGCAACCAAGCGGTTGTATCGGTCGGTGCTCTAAAATCACTGTGAAAATCTGTAGCTCAGATAAGGTCCTTAAAATTACCTATTTCTACACCACAGTGACATTCATGATCTGTTTTATATGCCATTTTATAATTTGCATGAGAGACACCTGGTGCTCTGGATAGATGTTCCGTTTTATTAATTACTGCCATTATTATGGCAGGAACCAAGATACATAATTAAATTAATAAGTAAAATATCACATAAAGGCTTTCTGCTGTACATTCTACATTGTGGGAAGTACTCCTGTGATCCTCAGTAAGGTAATCAATTTGATTTACAGAAAAAGATCCTTTTATAATTCATTAATCTTGTTCAGGTCACAGCAGGTCTCTTCCTAGCACTGCTTGAATCCACACCATTAGTGCTAGGGTCAATGACTCTCGCCCACTTACTTAAACACTTTCTAAAAATCAACTAGACAAGCTCTTTCTGCAGATTAATAGATTAAATAAAGAAACAAAGGTATAGCAGTTATCTGTATTACAATACTGAGAGATACGCAACAGAAGGGACAAAACAAATATCCTGCCAGTTTGTAAAGCAAGGTACATTGAATTCACAGGGATGACTCATATGCTAAAAGTGAAGGTATTTGAGCATTAAATATTGCAAGATTATGACCTGAGGTAATGTTTCAATCCCAGAAATTCTTGTAACATTGTGAGCCATTGCTAAAAACAGGGATGTAAAATCACCGCCTAGGAGTTTGCACTTGAACTGTATATTCATATGGTTAGTAACATAAACACAAATGTGGTTCAGCTCTGCTCACTGTCCATGTTCAGGGCAGTGCAGGAGGACAGAATTATTAGGATAGCACAGGGGTCCGAAGTAACATATGGTCCTTTGTAGGCCGCATTTCTAAACTGTAAACAGGTTTCATCACTTTTAGGTATCTGCCTTGGGGACCTGGAAAAACAAAACCCTTTTGTATTAAAAAAACTGACAGAGAACTAATTCTCCAGATACTACTAGAAAGCAGTGCCAGATTCACAAAAATGCTTACAATCCCTTAAGGTCCTTTGGAATCATCTCCAAAAAACCCAATCCTTCTCTTGGCCTCTTTTGGAAATGAGTGCGTAACCTACCCAGTCACTAATGTGCAGATATCTATGCAGAAAAAAAATACAATCACAACGCGGGGTTTAAAATGATATAGCACTGTGGAGGGTGCTCAATCTTCTAAAATCCTACCTCCGGCATTTTGAAATTAATTATGATAATAATAATAATAATGACTACTAAACACTTATGAAGTGATTTGTATCTTCAAAGCCCCATATAAACTTTAGTTAATTGGGAGATTTCTGCAAAGAAGCAGTCAAATGCTGCTGTTTTTCTAGTAACACTCTCCCACTGATTTAAACAGGGGGTAACAGTACACTAACCACAAAAGAAACTTCAATTTCTTTCCACTCTTTTTGGAGATATCAGTGTAAGCACTTACAGCAGCTCAAGTATAACCTCTGTGAGCCAAGAGAGCTAACTAGCAGGGAAAAATAAGTAATAGTGAAAAAACAATGAAGGGAAAATATGGAATTGGGATTGCACAGAGAAAACAAAGCAGAAAGGAAGGAACAGACCTGACTGTACAAAACAACAACAGAGATTATTTACTTGCCTCTGCAGAGTAACTGATATGAGTGAAGGGAAAGAGGAAGGCAAAAGGATGGCTAAGGTTAGGACAAAAAGGAAAACGAGTATGGGATGCTCAAATTAGCTGTGTACACACCAGCTATAAAGGAGTAATTAAACTGAAAACAAGAATTGTGAGATACATATGTATCTGTACATACAATATACATGGGCTTATATATAGATATATACACACACACATACATAGATAACTTGCTGGAACTAGGACTTGGCCGATGGCTGATCACTGCATGAAAGCTACTGCAAAGTAAGATAAGCAGACACCGTTGCCTGGATGTCCATATAGAGGAAGCTGCCATCGAAGGATGAGTTGTTTTCAACAGACTTTACTATCGGTGAAGCAGTTGTGAGAAGTGGTTCCCTGTCTATATATGTCTTCCATCTCACAGGACAACTGAATAAATGCAATTTTCCTGCTCAGGCCCTTCTCACTCAAGACTTAAATACACACTGAATTTTAAGGCCACACTCAAACTCACTGAGTCCCTAAAGAACTTTGTGAAATTGTGAACAACGTATTTTTCACTATGCTGGCAGTTTTGACAAATCCAAACCAAATCATTTGATATCCGTAAAATGATTATGAGTTTCTTTCCCACGGTTCATAGAAAACAACTGGAACACACCACACCCCTTCCTCCTCCACTTTGCACCAAATGTTTCATTTTCCTTGCATTATTGATTGCTTAATTTAAAATAAAATGTGAAAACTATAGGAAACTTTGCTAAAGTTAGCAAAATGAAGTAATTACTCTTCTCAGAGTGTTATTCCTCCCTGTATTGTCCCTCTGAGCTTCCTGTTACAATGAGAAAGATGACTTGGTGAAAGAAAAACTTCCCGAGTCCTGTACTCAGATGCTTAAACTTAAATTTTGCTGGATTGTGGATGCAATCAGTTAATTGGCTAATCAGTTGTTGCTTTTTATGTTTTCTCAATACGATGATGTGTCTTCTACCAGCTGTGGTTTCCCTTGTGCCTGAAAGTGTGTCGATGGTACATCTGTGGTTCATCAGCTATTACCCAGGCACTGAGCAGGCACATCCTTGTGAGGCACACTCACAGCCAGCACCTGCAAATGAAGCCAGCAAGCTGGCACAGAGTATCCTGCTGTCACAGAGGGTTTCTACACAGCACACCTTGCTCACTGCAGATGCTCACATGTCTTCTCTTCTGGTGGTGACTAAGGGATGTAATTGAGAGCCATTTTGTACTTCTTAGCTGCCCAGAGGTAGAAAAGGTCACTATTTGGAAAAGAGGTGACAAAAGCAATTTCAGCAAGGGAAAGATTGTAATCTACCGTGTGGTGTGAGGGACTGGGATGCTGCAGGCACTCTCAGCAATCACTGTCACAGCAGTCCTCCCCAGTTCACTCCCACACGGTCAGCCACAAATTGCAGCATTATTAAAGCACCTTGAAGGTGGAAGTGGAAATTCTCAGCCCAGATCACAGTTGCTTTGTGGCTGTTGATGGATTTGAGCAATGAAATGAGCCAAAACAAACTAGGGAAGCATTTGTAAAATGTGTACTACTTTAATATGTACACCAGCTGCATGTCCTTCAATTCTTATTTAACCAGCCTTGTTCTGGCAAAACTCCCACTGATGTTAAAGACATTTTTGCCTGAGTGAGACTTGAGAAAGGATTTGGAAATCTAGGTGTGTATGTAACACACCAGCATGCTGTATAATTTGAAGATGAAATCTGTAGTGGAAGGCCACTGCTGTGCAAATTGAAAATTTGACTGTTGGTGGAATGCAACATCTGAAAATCCTGAGGGAGTTATTTTCCATTGGAAGGATTTTTTCTTTCAACTACGGGAGAGACAACTATTTTCTATCAACAGATCTCTTGTTAATTTTTACATCTTTTGACTGTAAAGAATAATGGTAGAGTGAAAGTACTTGCTCTGTCAGTATCCTTAAGTAATTTTCCAGAGGCATGCCTCACTCAGTCGCATCAACTTTCTATTTCAAGGCAATCACTGGTCTGACTTTCAGTTTCAAGGCATCAGAATTATGTTTTCCAGACTCACACAAGCTGTCTGCTATGATGTGCATGCAACCACATGAGGGAAGGGTGGTTGCTGCAACAAGAGAGGTGTGTAATATAAGGAATGGAAAAAGTGTGAGGAAAGCTCTAAAGTAAGAGAAGGATGGGAGAGGTGATATAGAGCTCCACCAGCCATGGATAATATCTAGCTTTTTCATAGCTTTTATCTCTAGATCTCAAAATACTGTAAAAAGGAGAGGTGAACATTGTTACCTGCATTTCAGAGACGGAGAACAGAGATGTAAGAAAGTAAAGTGATTCGTGTACCACCTCCCAGCAGGGCAGTAGTGGAACTGAGAAGAGAACACAGGTCTCCTAAGCCCCCTCTCTGTGCAACATCATAAGGCCATATTGTACTCTTCCCATCACTGAGATGCTTTACAAATCTCTGCTAATCAGACCTTACCACACACCCCCAAGAGACAGTTAACCCCTGGTAGCTGCATTTTGAAACTGAAGAGTCTGGCAGATAATAGAATTGACTTGTTCACAGCCACAAAAGGAGTCTGCTTCAGAGAGGAGCTCCAAATTTAGGTGTTCTTTGCTTCTTAACTTCTAGTCAGAGTACTCTTTTACGTCTGCATAGAGAAACTCTAGGTATTTAAGCAGCTGTTTCACACTTTAAAAGAGCATATGGCAAGCTTGCATTTGTTTTTCCAGTAAGTCAGTAAGGAAGAGAACCAACGAGCAGAGATACAGAACTTTTGCTCACATAAGAAGACACAGCTATCCAGACAGTATTTGGCAGCCAAAAAGTAAATTACACGCCCTTGAGTGTAATGGTCACGCTTGATTTTGTAGTGCAATAAAATATGATGAAAAAGAACAAATTCAATTTAACAACTGAAGTCCTTCAGTAGAGGACTATAATACTAGATAAAATTCTGACCTTACAGATGGAATATATCCACATATGATTCTGTTCACTACCTCTCTATGAGAATGGAAAAAATTCCAATAGGTTTCTTAATGGAGCTGACAGTGAGAGAAAAGAATCAAATATTCACAAGAACAGAAAAAATAATGACCACAGGTTCAAAAGTACTTTTCATTACCTGAATGTGAAGAGGGTTCCCATGTCCAACATAGACAGCAACTCTGCTTTTGACTTGGGGAAGGAGAGGCGGTAGCGTAGGGTCTCAAAAGCAGGTACAATTAGAGCTTTCTTGGTGTTAGCTAGGTCTAGCTGGATGACAGACTTCCTGGCAAAGAGAAACAACAAATAAAAGCAGGAAAATGTTAAATTGAGCAAATCACTTGGCTTTTCAAAATAAAGTGCAGAGAATGGGCAGATTGATATTGTAAATGTAACTATGTCCCATAATTTTCCTCAGGGGTACTTCATATTTCTTCTGCTTTTGGTTCACTGCTCTAAAAGCAGGGAGAAGAACAAAGTTCCAAATGGGCTTGTGTGTTTGACTGATCAATGCTGCCCTGCATGTCCATGGGTGCATAGATCAGAAACAGCACTCAAAGCATGGCCAACTGACCACCACTTTAAGAGAAATATACTTGAATGTTACTACAGATATGGGAAAGAGCTGCACAGCCAATAGCAGCTCTAAAAAACTGGGATTTATCCAGGACTCAGTGCCACTTCACAAAAGGAGAAGCTGGAAAGGTTGGTTGCGCTTCAGCCTAGCTCTTCTCTGTGCTACGCTGTGCCATCATCCTTGCTTTTTATCTCTGTATGTCCTGCAAAGTGAGTGTTACCTTAATACCACTAGGGACCAGATACTTGCTCTCAAGAACACTGTTGCCATGATGGTCAGTCATTGTTCAAGGCACAGATCTACTGCAATAGGACACAGCACCAATCAGCAAAACTGTACTTCAGCAGTGAGTATTATCAGTGGTGCACATGGCAGTGCCTGGAGATCAGAGCTCATTTATGCTTGGCTCTGTGCACAGGGCAAAGAGACTGTTGCCAGCAGAGAAAAGCTGTACACTGGATAGACTGAGATATGTTGCTTTTTCCTTTCTTTTGCTGAAAGTTATTCAGTGCAGAGACTGTTTTGGTGTATGAGTACGTGTGTGCACATATGCATTTTGCACAGCGGGGCTCTTTTCCAGACAGAGGCCTTAGGATGACTGTCACAGGAGAGGAGTAGCTTAGTAACCTCTCACCCTGCCTGCCAGAGGTGTTCAGTCTATTCTTTCCTAACAAACTAAAACTCAAAGAAAAAAAAGTTACTTTTCCATCCCCCAACTGAATCTTACTATGCTTGTCATTAGAAATAACTCTGTTTCAATTTTCCTTTCATTATCCCCATAGTTCATACAAGAAATATGCCTCTCTCTCCCTGTCAAAATCAGTTCCCCTTAACAGGATTCACTGTCCTGACTTTCATGTTACTGCAACAGGCAATCAAGGACAATGTTGACTAGCAGCAAACTCTCTCTACAGCATTCTAATTTGAAGGAATTGGGATCACTGTCCTAATAACAGAAGGACCAAATAAACCATTTTTCTATGCCCAGAATACCTAGATTTCATTTATATTGCTGTCAGAGAAAAAGAAGAAGAGCATGACTATTTAATAAAATCTGAATTTTAGAGAATTCATACCACCCTATAGGTCTGCTCTATAAAAAGCAACCTGTTCTCAGCTTCTTACTGCAAAGTTTGCATTGTTTACAGAGCCTCTGACACATTCCAGTTAACTTCACAATTCAAGGATGTTAACAGCATCTTATTGTAGCTGGTTTTGTACTTTCTTCACTAGCTTCTCCCTCACTATCACTAATGACCACAATATATGCATGTAAATAGATGACTCCTTCACAATCAGCCTTTGTGACCTTCCAGAATTGTTGAACATTGCCAGTATATAGCCTTTATGATGTTTTCAAATGTTTCTTCCCCTTCACAACTTCTCTGAGAGCAGGGGATACTGATATAGTTTCTCTTCCAAAATCTGAGGCTTTCTGGTCTGTGTGCAAGCTATCAGACTTAAGCAGCACAGCTTTGGAGATTCAGTTCTAGGAAGGAGCAGGTAAAATTTGCAGAACCCTTTGGGCTCTGCAAGGAAACAGGAGCTTCCATTTATGGCTGTTACTATACGTTTGTTTTATGGAGAGCTTGAAAGTCTCAGGCAAAATTCAAGGCCTTGCTGTGCTTGGTACTGCCAAAGAGCAGGATACAACCCTGCCCACAAAAGTTTACAGTCTGAAGGTGACCAAAGCTGAAGCAGGCACAGGTAACAAGCACAGATAACAGCAGAAATTGTCAGACAAAGCAAGCTGTGTTGAAACTAGTACTGAATGTGACTTACTCTCTAAGGTATGGGATTCAACCACAAAAATTTTGTGGATAGCAACAATCTTTTCTGCACGCTCCCCTGCTCTTGTCACCTGCAAATTTCATACAGACGTAAATGGCCAAACTGTTCGAAAGAACAGATGACAGTAACTTCATGAAGAAAATCCCCTGGACAGGGGAGAGAAAATAAGATGGAAAACAACTCAGAAGTTGAGATAAGGCAGTTTACTAAAGTAAAAGTGAAAGGTTGTGAGCGCACAAACAAAGAGAAAAAATATTTGTTCTCTACTTGCCATCAGCAAGTGATGTTCAGCCATTTCCCGGGAAGCAGGGCTCCAGCACATGTAGCAGTTTCTCCAGAAGGCAAACCTTGTAAATAATGAACGCTCCACCTCCCTGCTCCTTTTCTTAGCTTTTATGTCTGAGCTGATGTCATCTGGTGCGGAACATACCTTTGGTCAATTTGGCTCATCTATCCTAGTTGTGCCCCCTCCCAAGATCTTGCCCACCCCCAGATGGAGGGCAGAATTCTGGAGAGACAGCAGTGATGCTGTGCCAGTGCTGTAGTCTCTAAAATACTGGTGTGTTATAAACACCCTTCTAGCTACCAAAGACAAGCACAGCACTGTGAGGGCTGCTATGGGGAAATGAACTCCATCTCAGCTAGACCCATTAGAGGTGGTAAGGTCAAAGTGGAGGGGCTCTCCAGAATGGAGCTAGGAGTTGAGACATGCTCAGACAAGAAGTTCAGTAGCACTGACTTCTGAGTAGAATCACCTGCCTTTGATGTGCACCAGGTGACATATAAAAGGAAGAAGCAATTAGTGCTGACATCCAGGTGTTAAACCTCAGTGACAAAGGACAACAAAGGACATTTAAACTGCAATTTAAACTGGGAGGACGTGGTAGAGAAAGAAACACCTTCAATTTTCTTCTGGTAACTTGGCTGGTGGTTTGTTTCTTGGACAACCAGCTGAAACTCTCTTCCTACTGGAAGCAAATCTAACTTCATTTTCTGTGGGGCAACTTTTTTTCCTGTTTTGAGTGGGGGTGCCATTTATTGGTTGACTGGTTTTGAGATACTTCGAATAGGAAAATTTTCACTGTTGGTGTTGCCAGGTATGTGGAATATAATGTAGGGAATTAGATTTGGTTGTTTTGCAAACTAGCACTGTAATTCCTGAACTATCCTTATAAGGGGTGTTTTTTGGATTTAGTAATATTGATTCAGTATTCGTTTTCCTTTATCTGTCCTTTTCCTCCCAAACCCCAAAATAATGATCTGTGATTTTATGAAGAGCTCTCTTGCCCAAGAAACCATTTCCCAAGTATCTTTGTGTTCAGACCTGATGTATGTCATTCTGACACAGTGAAGGTTGGGTTAAATTTTAAATCTACAAGTCAACTGTATTTTTTGCAAAGCAGTGAAGAAATGAATCTTAAATCACAAGAGTTTCCTCACGGGTTGAATGAACTGCAGCACGTTGATATCAATCTTCTCATCTTTGTACTTATTTTTAAAAATTAATACAGAATTCTCATCCTCATGGAGACAGATTGTAATATCATTCCTATTTCTGGAGGATAGAGAAGCTCAGACACAGGAAGAGCAGCAACCTAATCCTAAAGCACTGAACTCATGAAAAAAAAAAAAGGAAAAAAAGAGTCCATTAATTAAAATTAGCTTCCACCATCAGGACTCAGTAAGTGGTTGGTTGGAGATAACAAACACAGCAGTCACAGAGCTTGTGGTAAGAGTTGTCAATCCACTGTTAAAATCATTAGAATGCTTTTTCTCTCTGCAATGAATGCATAGCCTACAAAGGCTATCAGCAAATAAAAACCAATAGGCACAACCTGAACTATGTCTCTTGCTGAGATGCTGAAAAACAGCCAGAAATACTTCACAACTCATGTTGCAGAGGACAGGTATAAAACCTGCAGATAGAGATTGGATGCCAGGTCCCAATTCATGCAAAATGTGTCACTGGAAGCAAAGGGCATATTTTACACAAATGTGTCAGGAAAGAACTTCAATGTTAGCTGTGATAACTGTAGATAAGCAGCCTGTCTAGTAATTTTATGTTAGAAGTCACTGTAGCTTGCCCCTAACACCTTACTTGTAGCAACTAGAAGGAGCCTTTACCTCTGGGGCCATGACAAGATGACCTCAGTAACTAATGAGGGAAGGCAACAAAAGATGTTGACTCAGCACAGACCACGAAAGTGTCTGAGTTCCGTAAACAGGAAACCTTTAAATGATACATTTCTTTCCTTTTGTACTTCACAGAAGAGCAAGGCAGGACTAAAAGGCTGTTTGATGGAGATAAAAAACATTGAAATGGTCTTAGCAGCTGTGAAAAAGCTTAAATAGCACAAATCCTAGTGCTAGCAAGAGATACACAAAAGGACAGGTCCATCAGCTCCATCAGCTTCTCCTTCAAAACTGGCTGTAAGCTTTCACATACGACACGTTCAAAGTACGCTGAAAATGTTTTTCAAAATTCCTTTCTTTCTGAGAATATATTATCTGCAGAGATACAATATGCAATATATGTAAATCAGCAAACTCACAGGGAGAGGGACTTTGGCTTATGCTGTCCAAAGTGATGCCTGAAATACCACACTATTTCTAGTTGTTTATGGTTGTTCTATCTGAGCAAATGAAGATGAAAATGTTTGTACATCTCTCTAAAAAACAGTCGCTGCCATTCAGACAGATAGCACTAATCAGTTACTTGCAGAGGCAGTGGGAACAGTCAATGCAGAAAGACACAGGGGTATCCATTTTTAAAATAATCTCACTGTACCTCCCTGCTACTTTGTTTAGAAAAATCATTACTGAAAAAGCAACAAAAGTCTCTAGTCCACACACAAAAAAATTCCACTTCCTTTTTAAAGAGCTGGTAGTAGCAGATTAGCAATTCCAATATTCCCAGGTAATGGAGAGTCACTGTCAGAGTTAAGGTGATATAAGCCTCATAAAAAGCTGTCAGAGTATCACAAAGTCTCAGATGCAACAGGTCTCAGAGAGAATCTGTTTTTTTTCTGAAACATCACCCATGGGTGGCATCACTGTGCATTTAGTTCTGTAATACATTTATCACCGTACGAGAATTATTTCTATGGTTCTAGTAACTCAATTATTCTGTCGTACATCATTCTATCTTCTTCCTTTTATTGCTGGCTCCCATCAGCACACTGTGAAGCAGCATGGAAGAGCAAGTTCCTTTTTTATCACTAAATATCAGTACCAACAGCTGCTACCCTTATTGTGTCCAGCATTGATCTGAAGAGATATAACAGTGTGCAGCACTAACACTGAAAAAGACAGAGAACTTAACAACTCTCCCTACGTGTATCTAGAGATAAATAATGTGTGCAAGGGAAATAATTATTTTGGAGTCCTCATAGCACAAGCTGAAATGAAATGTCCCTAAACTAAGAAGGAAACAAGGTAACACACTGTGATAATACTTCAATGATACGATTGATATCCAGAGTCTTAAAAGATAGAATGGTTTGGATTGGAAGGCACCTTTAAAGACCATGTAGTCCAACCTCCCTGCAGTGAGCAGGAACATCTTCAACTAAATCGGACTGCTCGAAGTCCCATCCCACTTGACCTTGAATGTTTCCAGGGATAGGGCATCTACCACCTCTCTGGGTAACCTCTTCCAGTGTTTTGCCATCCTCATTGCAAAAAACTGCTTCCTTATATCTTGTCTAAATCTACCCTCTTTTAGTTTAAAACCATTCCCCTTGTCCTATCTCAACAGGTCCTGCTAAAATGTTCGTCACTATCTTCTTATGTACTGGAAGGTTGTAATAAAGTCTCCCCAGAGCCTTCATTTCTCCAGGCTGAACAGCCTCAACTCTCTCATCCTTTCCTCATAGAAGAGGTGCTCCATTCCTGTGAATAGTGAATTTGGCCCCATACATGTCTTGTTAAGTTGTTAAGCCTGAAACAAAGAAATTCCTCCGTAAGTTTATGATACCAGAAGGTGTATTTTCCTTTACACTCCAAAACCCCGGGCTTATGAACTGAAAGGGAACACCTACAGGCAAGCCCTCACTGGAACACTTCGATCAACTTTCACCAAATTAGAACAGAGAGGAAAAGCAAAATAGTTCAGGACTAAGGAACTGATATCCTCCTGTCTGGCCACAGGGTGTCCTCCTTGCTCTATGCTTTGGCCTCAGATGACCAGCCTCTGCAGGGGAAAAAGGTCTTTATTAAAAAAAAAGCTCAGTTAATGGATCAGAGGTCTGTAGTTTGCTCAGCCGAACCTGCTCACATGCATTATCATACAGTGTACACTGATGTTACTCCTCCCAGTTGCCTTATGCCCATTATTTTGCATTGACAGGTGCTGGTATTGCAGTCATATTTTTGAGCTGGTTAGACTCACAACCTCCTTTCAAGATAAGGAACTGGACTAAGAGAGTGTCCCAGACAAAAAGTTCAGTTATGCTTTGCATGTTTTTTCTGTCACTGACTTTAAGAACGAGGGATGTTTAGAGAAATCGCTGGGTTCACATCTGCTAATACATGATGCTCTTGGACATTTAATAGTACTTAATCCAGTTCAATTTTCAAATTGATTCTTCTGCAGCTCTGAGGGAATTATTCTAATGGCTAACAGGGATCATATTTAGACGAAAGTTTCTTCTTTCATAACCATATTGCTTGACTTCCAGTGACAGCCCTCTTCCTTTGCTCTAAAAATTCTTGTGCACTGATGGGCATTCTCACACCTCAAACCTCTACAAGCTGCTTCTTTCAGATGTGCTCAGACTGCTTTGTTTTGATAGTACGTGAGAAGGGTGGGGCGTGGAAAGGCTGAAATTGCAGGTGACAGTGGTAATCGCTCCACTGTCCATTTACCTGAGGTACTCGTAGAGTCCATACATGGGCAAGAAGTCAATGTCAGACAGAAACATATATGGTGTGCTGATATGTTTCATGGCCACATTCCTTAGCAGATTCACAGGATAGAACTGGCCCTCCTTGTACACGATATGGTAGCCAACATTGTGGCGGCTCATCAGTACTTCTGAGCCCTGAGCGTAGCGCAGAAATTGCTGGGCTTCTGCATCAGAAAGATAGAGTGCCAGGCTGATTGGACCTTCCCAGTGTTTGCAGATGGCTTCAAGCATCTGGAGCCTGAAAGAAGAAGAGTGAGAATGAGAAAAACTATCTCCCTGTCTGGGACTCTTTCCCTGGGTTCATCTGATCAAATGCAGATAACCTTCTCTAAGTGAGACAGACTGGGGACATTTTATATGCTGTGCAAAGCAATAAATATTTCCACAGCACAAGTCATCTCATCTAAGATGACAAGTTGATGTCTCCTGGGCAGATGGACTGTACCCCAGATATGCCTATTTCACCGAATCCAAGGGAACCTAAGATGGCCCTAGCTCAGATGCACACATCTACAACTCAGATACCTAAAGCTTGGTGAAATCAACACTGTTGTTTTCTGCCTAAAGCTTTGATGCTGCAGGAAAACCCACATGGATGATGGTATACCCAGATACCTGATGGGAGTTTTGAGCAGTTGCAGGGATCTGTCCACCTGGATCTACTTACAGAATAGGGGTCTTGTAATCTTCAACAGTGTCTAGTGCCCAGTTCACATCTCAGGTCAACCTATTCTTACACAGTAACATACCACATCGTTCTACAACAAGCTTGTGGAAGATAGAGGTGTACAGAACCACAGATCATTTTAGGAAAACCTTCCCCAAATTTTCGTAAGGCAGTTAGTCATATCCTAAAAGCTGTTAAAAGTGACAGGTCAAGGGAATACGGACTTATGTGAACATTTACACTAGCTAGAAGACTCACTATCAGGGAGAGGGCAAAAGGATGGTACACTGATAGAAATAGGATTTACTTTTAATAGGGAGTAAGGAGGGAAGGAATGAGAGACATGGCATTGCTGTGGAATATGAAAAGAACATTTCAGACAAAACCATCATTAAAACTACTAACTTGTATATGTTTTAACAGTATCTCAAATTTCATTAAATTATTTTTAAAACAGGTTGTATTGATGTATATTTAAAAAAAATTCCAGCACTTAAAACACTATTGATGAAAATGACAACAAAAGATTTCATATGCAAACATAAATCAAACCCAGCCCGGTCCAAATTGTTTAAGCACTTTGGATAATTCACAGAGAATTGCCTAGGGATTGAGATGTGCCCCCCAAAAATACAGTGAGGACTGATTACAAAGCCTCTTGAGTTAATACAAAGGGAAATGAATCTGTGCAGCCTAGCCAAACATTCTATTAAAAATTAGGAAGAGTAGACCATGCAAAATTATTATCTTCTCTCCGTTTGAAATCCATGACTCGATTTTTCCTATTAATATTTATATAAAACACAAGAAAAGTTTTCTGCATCATCATAATCAGAGAAAATAATTTCCCCTTTCTACTATCTTCCTAAGCTTTACAAGAGAAAGAAATTATATACTCATACCAGTAAACACGTAGTCTGACTTAACATTAATAGCTTTTTCCTGCATTTCTGAATGATCGTGATGACATCTAAGGTGATATAATATTTTTTTCTTAAATATGAGATACTGCCTCTACTAGTCTACACTTGGTACATTACTCTCTTTTTATTTATTACTGAAACAAAGGCTATTATCAACCTGAAACATACAGACAAATTTGAAACACAAATCAATTAAAAAAAATCTAAAAAGTATGGGAAGGCTTTAGACTTTTAATTACACTAAAAATAAACAGAGAAAAATACTTTTTCTTTTTTTTTTGCCTTTTTCCAACATAGTGAAAACCTATTAAACAGGAGACTCCAATCATCAGCACTCAGATTTAGGGAATTGTTTTAAAAATGCAATACTTGCCTAGTAAAAAAATGCAGCAAATTGCCTTTTAAAGACTCCACGTGGTGGACAAATGGCATTCAAAACTTATTTAAACAGCACACCTGATAATGCCTGCAAAGTTTTTCGTGAGAGCTAAGCGGAAACTGGGTTTTGCTGGTATAAATTTCCAGCTGGACAGCTTAGTACCCTTCAGAATACCCCATTTTGCTGTGTCGTTCTCATTGACAAGCTCCACTTCCATGAGTTTGATACAGGGACTATATGCTAGGTGATGCTCCATAACATGCTCTCTTTAGGTTGTTATAGCAGTCTCATTTGAACATAAACCCTAGAATTATGAGTTTCTAAACACAACATGACTAACTTATTTTGGTTTTTTTGGTTTTTTTTAGCAGTCTTTAGGAATGCATTCCCTTAATGACTTGAGATAAAACAAATGTACTGCTGTACTACATAATAATGAGATCACGATTTAGTTGGTAATTTTTTTAAAGGTCTGTTTCAGCTAATTTTGCTGGAATTCAATTGTTTTGTGACATTGTTTTTATTTTTCTTCTGAAGAATACTCAACTGATTTCCAACTCATTCTCACCCAGATTTCAAGCAGTGTATTGCTAATCACGTCTTTTCCCCTTCCTGACCTCACATTTTGGTAACTCCTACTCTGATTTCTGAACCCCAGGTACATACCAAGCCTTTAAAAAGGCTGCCTAGCCAAAACATGAAAACCATAGTGATGCAACTCAGCCATTACTCAAGGGAATGCCACATCAGTATAAAAGATGACAAGTAACCAATAATGAACAACACTGAATGAAGTCTGTCTCAAAGCTTCCATCTAAAGACAATGTTAGCTCCTAAACTGCATCCCTCTCTTCCATTCCCCAAGCCTATAGGACAGGCAAACATAGGTCTGTCATAATAGTCACGTCAGTCTCATCTCTGACAGGACTATAATTGGAGATGCTGGGAGTTCTTTTTTTGCTTTTTCTCATCTCAGATAATCATTTCAAAGAACAGTGCAGAATGTAGTGTACAGCACATTGTTTATGTACATGTCATCTTACATCTGAGACACTATTCTTAAATGTCTACAGCTGCGCCGGAGGAGTTTAATAAAAGTGGTTTAAAGAAGACAAAAAAAAAGTAAGGCAGTAACTGAAAGATGTGAAAGAAAACAAAGCAGCTAAACAGCTCTTTGGTATGATATTATTTATTGATTTTAGCTGAAAGAAAGTATTTCCAACTCAAATCAATAATTTATAGCAATATACCAGCGAAGTAGTATGGCTGTTCTTCCTGCATAAAAATGTGTGGTTCTGTCTATCAATAAAAACATGTGCCCCAGTGAGGATCCAGAAAGGGAAACAGATGCTCAGACTTTGCATCAGTGCCAGTGAATCAGCACTAAGCCCCAGCTCATTCTTTTGAATTAAATTCTGGGGGGAAAATATACCATGTGCACACACCAGTTTTACTAATTTACTGTGGCACTCGCTCAGGGTCTGGCTTAATTTATTTCAGTTTTTTACTCAAAGGTTTGTGAACACTTAAGAAATGTTTCCTCCATTAAAAATCAATAGAACAGACACTGATGCGCACAGCAAATCATAACACAATGTGCAGGATGCAGTGCTGAGGCACCTGTGGAACAGAATACTCCTCATTCATTTCTGTTTATTTTTAAAACAGACTGTAAATGTTTTGTTGATCTCAATTCTTATAATCCTCCTGGAATACTGCTGACCTTCTACCAGTGTAGCAGTGCTATTATTCACAGGTCACATTGTATTCTGTATGTGCTACACTAAAGGAAATAATCAGTTTCTGGCTAATATTCAAGGAGCTCTGATTTGTTTTGTAACACAATCTGATAGCAGTAACTACAAAATTTGGACTAAATTCTAACTGAGAAGCTGGAGAAAAAAAAAAGAAACTGACAATTCCAAAATTTCACAAAGCTAGCTGATCCAGACTGGAAAAATGACAACTAATTGCAATGGTGGGAATCAGAAAGATGCAGGTGGAACTTGTCATGAAATGGAATTTTTCCCCCCAAATGAAATACCAATTAAATTCCACTTTACATCAGAACTAAAAGTTAAAATGCACTTCTGAAAATCACCATTTGTATAAAGATGCAATGATTTTGCTCAAATAGAGATTTTTCATTTCACACTAGCACATTAAAAGAAAAAGTATAATTTTTGACTTCCTAATTCAAAACTAAAATGTTTAGTTCTGACTCTCATTATGAGAAAAATCAGTAACTGAAATTTTCTGCAAGGAAAATGCCAGTGAAAGCAAAACTAATATTCTCTAATGAGGAAATACCATGTGTAAAAATTGGGCAGTTAAAACTGCTTGGAAAATTCTATTATAAACATCCCCTGTTTTTAATAAGTTGCTGCAAAACTCCATACACTAGTAATGCCTGACAATCCTGACAAGTAACAACCCCTGCAGTTCCAGTACTCAGACTCTCATGAACTTTACTCACACTCATGTGTGCACTGCAGAGCTGAAGTCTGGATACATGTCTGGATACATATCTACCTGTGCTACTCCTAATTCAAGAAAGGTCTTTAAAATTCAACATCCAAGTTTCTACGAAAGTGTGTTTTTGCTCACACCAAAGCATTACATAGTTAGATTGCTCTGTAAGAAAACATTAATTGTCTCACATTTCCTGATGAACAAGAGCTTTTCCCTACCTGTCCATTGAAAGTTGTGCCACCAGTGTTACATCAGTGTTGTCTGAAGCAGGCTCGTATTCGTAATGTAGAAAATACAAATGAGTGCGATGGACGGTGAAACGTTCTCGACGAAACTCATAGCACAAGTCATCCTCGTCCAGCTCAGATAGCTGTTTCTGGAGCTGTAAGGAAAGAGTGGACATAAAGATATGTTCTTTGCAATTATTTTAGCAAGTCAGAGAGAACGACGAGGTTGGGAACTTGCAGCCTGCCTGATGCAATGGGGAATGGAAGCAGAACACACAAAGTAGAAGGGTTTTCCCAAGCCTTGCAAGTCAGTGGACAAGAGATTAGAAAAAAGGACTTGCAAGTAAACTCATAATACAGACAGACCGTTGTATTGCAGTCTATATATTGTATATATTACCTCTATTACATACATTCAATATCCAGACTAGCAATGAAACAGTGAACGAGTTGAATAATTGCAAAGTTTCAGAGTTAATGCTCCAATGTGATGCATAATTTCATCCTTACTAGAAGCAGTGTTTCAAACTACTCATAGACATACTCCACTAGACAACACTCCACAGCAGATTAATACTGCACGTGCTGCACTGAGCAATTCCCATTCTGCTGCCTCTGTTGGAGAAAAGTAACTGATGCTAGGAGCATGGACAGACAGCTGGAAAAGTAACATCTTTAACTGATAATTACTCCATCTCTTGAGATTTATGTATCTGCAGTAGTTCAATTTTGCAACAAAAATATTCTTTCAACTGCAGAAGTGGCAGAACTAAGCCTATACCTTTAATGGGATTTATGCTTCTGGATACTTAGTCTGAGAAATCTGGTGGATGGTGGATTGGCAGAGAACAGGTAACTTTTAGGCTCCCTTGAAAACCAAGCCCCTTCAAAGCCAAAATGGGCATCTCAAAGCAATCTAATCCCAAGTCTCTTAGACACACAGCTTTAAGAGAATAAAAGTTTAGCTCTTGGAAAAGGTGAAAGTGAAAAATAGACCAAAAGTTTATGTAGCTGACCAATTCCATTCCTGAACTAATTATTTGGGGGTTGGACTACATGATCATTAAAAGGTCCCTTCCAACTCAAACTATTCTATGATTCTAAGATTCTATGATTTTAAAGCCAAACATCTGGCTAGGTTATTTAAAATGCATTCACTTAAAAGAAAAAAACAGTCATACCTACTGAAAATGTAATGAAGATAAAAATTTTATATGGTCTTAACATGTGAAATTGAGTTCTATTTCTGTTGCTCTAGACTGCAGGTTACTAATAAAGACATAATTTTTATAATTAATTTCTTAAAAGCATCCTATAAGAAGAACAGTAAATGAGCAAAATATTCATCAGGAAACGTGAAAAATACTCATATAGGAATTTTACAAGTTTTGATAAAAATCACAATGTACCTCAAAACTGTTTCATGCAAAAGATTATTGAATTATAGACATCTTTTTGTCCTGCTCAGAATGATTTAAAGTAATAGTTTCACCATCTTCAAGAAAAAAAATGAAAAATGTAGATATTTTTTGTTCTAATACTGTGTTAAGACAAAGAGCTGTTGTTCTTGGAACTATAAACATAATGGTTGCCATTATGTTTACAATTGAATGTTTTCCTGTGAAGGCTGATGGAATAATTCCTGGTATTTTCCTGTACATCACTATATAATCTTCTTCTGAATAATGGAAATACAAACTTTGATTTCAATGAGTTTTGGATCAGACTGTCATTCTTCTGTGCTATTGTTCTGCACAGATCTTAAAACATCCCTCAAGAGGGACAGCTTTTAGAAAGATGAGAGTCCGAATCTTGCCAAATCTTTACTCATGCAAAACTTCTATTGAAATCAAGATCTCTTTAGGTGGAAAAGAAATCAGGAGTTTTTTTACATATCCTTGGAGTTTCATTCTTTCTGCTTTACTAACCATCATTCAGCTGAGCCTGCATTTTATTTTCTAAATCACATTCAAACAATATTTGAATAAATTCAATATTTACAATAATGACTAGAAACATATCATATCTTTCTGTTTCTTTCTTGAAAAGGGACCTTAGTATGCCTTTAACAGAATTATCAAGGAGATTAATGAAATTTAAATGGCTAAAACAACAGCAATCCACATTTTAAGGGTACCTTATTATCCTGCTGTATGTACAAATGACCAGGCTACAAGATCTTAATTGCACGGCAGTTATTAACCAGGTAGTCACTGAGTAATTATCAGATTGCATTTGGGTTGAAATTCAAGAGGCTATAAATACTTGAATATGAGTTCAAGAATAACATTTGAAGCTAAATTATGGCTTTGTGCACTACTGAGCCCTGGGTTGAGGCAGAAGAGGAGAGACAACTTCTTAGAGGCCCCACCATTTTGATGGTGAAACTCACCAAGTCACCAAGTTGGTGATGGAGGTGAAGGAGAGCAGCAAACAACAGAAGATCCCTTCTGCTACAGGGAAAAGGAACTCTTGCTCTTTCCACTACATTTTGTAGTGTCAAGGTTTTGTTTCTGTCCCTCTTCATGTCCAAAGAAGGGCAACAAAGCTGGTAAATGGTCTAGAACACATGTCAGCGGCTGAGGGAACTGTGGTTGTTTAGTCTGGAGAAAAGGACGTTCTGGGGGGACCTCATTGCTCTCTAAAACTACTTGAAAGGAGGTTGTAGTGAGGTGGGGGTTGGTCTCTTCTGCCATGTCTCAAGTGAAAGGATGAGAGGAAATGGCCTTAAGTTGTGCCAGGGGAAGTTCAGATTAGATATTAGAAAAGTTTTTATCACTGAAAAAGTGGTTAGTCACTGGAATAAGTTGGCCAGGGAGGCAGTGGAGCCAGCATTTCTGGAAGTGTCCAAGAGGTGTCTGGATATGGTACCCAGGGGTATGGTTTAGGGATGATCATGCTGGTGCTGGGTTGACAGTCAAACTAGATGATCTTGAAGGTCTCTTCTAACCTTGAATATTCTGTGATTCTATCCTGTCAGACCTCTTCTAAGGCTGAAGCTATGCTCATAGTCTGAGAGGTTTTCCTTGTCACTTCCCATGACACATGCTCAGTACTGTATGTACTGTATGTATCTTCCCCTAGAGAAGAGGTGAGATGACTGTGTCCATACCCTTGGAGAGAGTGGTTCCCAGAAGGACTGTGGGTATGATGTGGTCTCCTCTCCCCAGCCTCTGCCCCCAGCACCCTTCCATTGAGTGCAGGCAGGCTGCCAGGGGGAATCTCCAGCACAAGCTGTCTGAGAGCCCTGGATAATATGCAGGTATCACTTGGCAGGATCAGACACACAGCTCCATCATCACTTTGCAGGAATGCTTGTGCAATCCTTGCTGGTTCATACCATGAGCCTAAACTGCTAGGAAGCCTCAGGAGCCATACCCTGCTGGGCAAATGCAGTAGGGTGTGCCCGTTCAGGCAGGACAATCAGCACAGGATGGGCTGTGGTTTGCCCTGTAGCCTTGTCACTGCCTATACGCAGTGTGCCTTAAGGATGGATGGGCCTATCCCGCAATGATGAGGTAAGAGCAGTGAAATACAACAGCATGTGATTATCCATATGAAAATTCCTTTTCTACTGGAAACAATACTGGAAATATGAGGCACTCTGGATTTGGTCCAGCAAAACCCATAAGATCAGAAGTTATCTCACTGAAGCTAACAGTACAATATGGAGAAATTATTAGGACCAACAGCTCAGTGCTGCACAGTTTTATGCAGTTTAAGAGCCCTTTTCCCTCTCTCACTCATTCATATATACATTCAGATAACCATGCACCAGTATCACATATAAAGGTTGGTTTCTCTCTACTGTAATGGGACACATGCCACCTATAATTATATATTGCACACAGTCATATACCATTTTTTACACACAGATTTGAAATGAAGAATGTTAAAGATGCAAAACATTCAAAAGACAGGGAATCTTCTAAGACAGACACACATATACCCCTACATTTATCTCTGAGTTGCCTCATATTTTTTTTGTCACATCATCACATAAGATTTCTTTAATGATATAATCTTTTCTACAGCATGCATATTAAGTGGATCCATTATTTAAAGTCAAAGAACTTGTGGCTTTGTTTAAAGTTTGCTCCCAAATTATGTCTTCTTGAAAAGATGTGTTTATAATGGCAGCACTGACAGATGTTTACTTAAACACAGTGCACCACCAAAATAAGAACCTTAATATCAGCTGGATTTGATAAAAAGATGGCATTCCCACTATGGACCCCTCCATTATATTTATAATGGTATGCCTAATATAGCAAAGACTTCTCAACCCTAGAGTGACAGCAATTATTCTCATAAGCAAGTACCTGCTTAGCATAAGATTCTCTGTTTCTACAAGAGTTTCAATGCTAAGGCTACTTGCCACTGAGCATGTGGGAAATGTTACCTCTAGGAAACACTCTCAAAGATGAAAAATGTATTATTTTCAGACTGTGTATGGTAGATGTTCTCTTAGGAAATACTGTAGTTGGAAACAACACATTTTCATTAGCATCATGATGCTACATGTTTCAGAAATAAAACCAGCAGCTATGACATGCATAGTGCTAAAACAAAGAGACAAATACATAAAGAAATATAGGCTAAATTACTTCTCTGGGCAAGGAGCTGTTGTAGGAAATCAGGCTTCATCTCAGGAAAAGTAGTCTTTGAAGCTAGGCTGGCCAGAGAGGTGCGGCAGGCCAGAAGGTATTCGACTCTACCAGAGATTGCCATGATATTCCAGGTCTACTTGTCTAATACCTTTCTATGAGATGAGGTGTTTTCTATCCATACGACATTTGGTAGCCCCATATGATACCTGCCAACACAACATGTACCTCTCACTGGCAAACTGGTTAGTCTGCTCACAGAAATTCCTTCCTAAGGCTGTTCCTAGTGTAAGCAAATTTGTGATTGGCTTAATTTTTTTTCTAAACTACTGTGTCACAAAAACAATTTACTTCCCACCAAAATCTGCAGGACTTCATCTCAGATGAGATCAATTAAAAATCCAGGATCAGAAGTATTTTTGTAAGGATTAGATATTAAAAAAAGATCAAAGCCCATCAACAAACAATGTTATGTGTCTAGAGGCTATTTAGATCTTGGGTAAGGGGATAAAACCCGTAGGCATCTCGCTCTCCTCAAGTGTTTAAGGTGAGGTGAGGTGACACTAGGGTTAAGTCACTCACTCAATATCAACAAACAACGGGAACTGAGCAGCTTAGATGAAAACTCTGACCTTTCAGATCATCTTTCCTTTTCCCAGGAGTGTGCAGTAAAGTTTCATTGCATAAAATCAACTCAGCTTAGCCACTGAAATGAAAACTAACACCAGCCCAGGATGTAACTATAATCTGGTTATAAACTGCAGCAGTTTCATTTCTCCTGTGTGGCTGTCCCAGTTCCCACCAGTAGGCAATTTGGATTGCAACATTTAGCACTTTCATAGTGTGTGAATTAACAGTTGCCTTTAGCATGGCATAAACAAAGCAGATGATGATGAAGAGAGGAAAAAGCATTCATTGAGTCTTGTTTTGGATGACCTACATAAAGTACTTCTGGCTTCTCCAATGATTAGTAATAAAAGCCAGACTAATCCCATGTCAATTAAACTTTTATTCCTCTCACACCATAAAATTTTGTACATTTGCTATGGGTCAAATTGAGCCTTCTGTGAAACAAAGCTGTGCTAAGGACAAAGAGGATTGTGCCTGAGCAAGCCTACCTGGCAAGAGGAATTTTTTGCTGCAGCATGTAAAAACCGCTAATACTCTTGCTAAATGGAAGTGACGGCTTATCCTGACTGCAAACACTCAATACAACTGAGAACCCAATTTTTAGGCATGTGTAACATCTTAGACAGTTCTGTATGTATGAAGTACAACTTTCTTTGATCTTAGCTGCAGATGTCAGATCTTGGCAGATCTCTGCATCTCCTTTCCCCAGGTCCCTGACAAACCTTCTTGGCTCAGCTGTTCCCAGACCTCCCTTGCAGCACAGTGTCTTGACAGGTAGGTCTGTTCACTAGGAGATCTACAGGCACCCATTAGTCCTTTCCTCTTCCTGGTCCACACACTCTCTCCAGAACTTGTCTCAACTCTTTACTTTTTTCCTTTGATCTACATTTCATCTCTTTTATATGTGAAACTGGATTTTTTTCTCCTCACCACTGTCTGGACATCACTGAGGGCAATGGATGCCCCTCAGAACAGACCAAATGCAGGTTCCTGCTCTCAGCTCTACTGTCCAGTCAGAACCTGTCATGGAGCATTCAGAAGAAACAGTCACAGAAAACATCAGTTGTGGTCCAGGTGCCCTTCCTGCAGCATGCTCAACCCTGCTGTGTCACTGGGATATATGTAATCTGGTCTGATGTATCCA
Source organism: Corapipo altera (assembly GCF_003945725.1). Taxonomy (NCBI): domain Eukaryota; kingdom Metazoa; phylum Chordata; class Aves; order Passeriformes; family Pipridae; genus Corapipo; species Corapipo altera. Next base: position 14,157,024 of record NW_020884873.1, read on the forward strand.
TGCACACTTCCAAGAATCTCCAGAGTTTGAGTCTCCTTAAAGAAAACACTACTGACAATGTGTAAACGGTGAAGAGGTCATCAGAAGTTGTGGTGTGGGCAAACCTCCAAGCTTTTCCCTATGTTTCACTTTAACATTTTTTTAAAGTGTTTTTTATTGTGAGAAAAGGAAAAAAAGGAGCAACAGCATGACAGAAAAAATCCCAGTCCACGTGATCCCCCATTTAGCAATACTATAAACAGTTGAAAGCAGTATAATGGCAATTTTCAGGCAAGTAACAGGATGGGCTACCAGCTCAGCATTTAATAACAACAACAGTCATAATAATAGAAACAACACACCTGGGGAAGTCAGGATTTCACCTCAAAACTGCCATATCCCATCTGTTTTACTAGAGAAAGACTATGGCATCACAAAATAGCAACTTTAAATTCTACAAATGAGGCAGTATTCAGAAATTCAACAGGAGCAAAGGGTACTCAAAGCATCAGTCTGCAAGTTCAAAGCTGTGCTACTGACTTGAAAGCTCCCTTTGCATGCTATTTTTGGTCATTGAAAAAATTGCTAAATTTGTTAGTAGAGTTTATACTCTGTGGTACATTGCTGGAATCTCCAGCTGTTCTGGTGGACACTCTAAGTTGGCATGCACAGCCTTTTGCTAATATTAAGAATCTCTGGTTTTGCAGGAAAAAAAGTAACTAAGTAAAAACATATTTAGAAAGTAAGTACACATGTAAGCAAGCGTGTTCAGGGACGACTTGATTTTTTTACACTGTTTCTTTGTATTGTTGATTTGAAAATTTGAAAAGAAAAACCTGCAGGCGCTTTTTTTCTCATGTGTTTTGTCAAAGTCTTCTCTAATGGGAATTTACTGTCCTTTTCTTAAACTAAGTGAAATCAGTGATACACTTCCCACTTATCTTGCTCTGGGCTTTGGATCAGGACACAGGCTTCACTAACAGGGGACACCCCATTCAACCTTCAGATTTAATGCTTTGGCAGAAGTACCTGGTGAGAAGCTGTCTGCAGGAAAGAAGTTTTATGAGAATGCTAAAAGGTTGAGTGTGTGCCTCTGTGCTAAAATCAGGCTTATGATATCTATCTCAGAGTGTAACTATAGAGATAGGCTGGAAGATCCTGTTGAAATATTTTAGGCTTTGCAGTATATCCTTTAGAATAAAATGCTGGATATAAGCACTAAAAGCCAATAGAAAAATGTTCAAATTTGAGATTATTGTAAGCTTTGTCTTTGTGGATTTCCCAAAAATCTTCTGTATTGCATTAAAATAAGAAAGAAGAAGTGAGAATGGGGCAACAGCATGGAATAAGTAGGATGGAGTGACTAAGGACATGCTCCAAGGGCCTCTTGAGTCAATGATCGTGTTTACAGGAGGATTTGGTTCATATTCTGAATTTTCCACCCAGAATCTGCACAAAAGACAAAGGGATGATTGTAATACCAACTTGTGCAGAAGAGTCTGCTCTGTGTAATCTCATTTTAGCATATATTGAATAACAGGGACTTACACTACTGCTCCATGGTAAGGAGCACATGGCAGGCTCCTGCTCACAGCCTGTCCCTGCAACCCATAGGGTCTTTTAGCTTGAATATTTCAAGGAAAGGATGAAGCATGCATGTAAACATAGACATATATATAAACATTTTTACATAAACAGAGAAACTACCTCAGTCTGTATTTTTTTGCCTTCAATATTTCAGTTTCAGAGCCCTATTTGTTCTATTCATTCCCATTTGCAATGCTTTGGAACCTAATAACAGTCCTGCTTGGTGCAGCTGAAGATCAACATCTGACTAGAATAGGACTGTGCAGCACAATACCCAAAGACTGCCTTCAGACCTCTTGAAATTCACTCTGTGGTATTATACTTTTTTAGCAAATATTAGAAAAAAAAAGTACCAATACCTCCACATGCATATAGACAAAGTATATATTTAAGCATACACGCATTCACATGCATACACAGAGGAAGACAGAGATTAAAGTGAGGTCCAATTACTTTTTAAACTACTGCCCCTTTATATCTCTCTAGCACTGTAAAGAGTCCTTAAAAAGGGAAGACACATAATTTACATTCATTTTAAGGCCATCTCAGTACTGATGAGAAGTGTAAAGGAGCCTCAGAGAAACAGAATCAGCCCAGCAGTACCCACTGCCACACTTCCTTTTCATGTTTTACAGATATTTGCACTACAAATGAGATGTCTTAATTACAGGTTGAATTTTAAACAAAACATCACTGCAAATATTAAACTGTAGAGAAGCATTGGGTGGTATATTGGAACAAGACCTTAAAGGTAGCTTCTGATGCAGCCAGACTGTGAGTGAGACTCACACCAAGCCACTGCTTCTTCCACAATAGGGCTCAGTGCATTTAGTGCTAAAATAATTCTCTCCAATTATAAAGCCAGTAGAACTGTTCTAACATTTTGTCCACTGGTCAGAAGAATCACAGGCACTGGCAGAGAAGCAAAGGCATCTGAAGGAGCAACTTTCACCTATGTTCACTGCCTAACATCATAAAGCACGGCTGTGTTTTGGGGATGCCAGTCTCAAGTCGCAATTCAGAGAAGAAAGGAAAAATAATAGGGAAAAAAAAATAATGCAAACAGCAATTCCTACCTCATATGTACCTGAATTAATAGAAATTATAGCTTTTTACGTAACATACATGCTTTATGAATCCTAACAGAAATGTATGGCTACATCTTGTCAGACTAAAAGTTCATCCAGCCAAGCACCTTGTGTCCAGTTGTGAGCTGGCTGCCTAGAGAGGAGCATAAAACCATGGCAAGTGTACAGCAAGGCTTTCTCAAAACACTTCCCTAGACCTGAACTTGTGGTTCAAGGACTTTCTGCACCAAAGCTAACAGCTCCTGACTGATTTTCTTTCCATGAAGAGTCATTTTTGAGCATACGTATACTTTTAGAAACATTACCTCCTGCTCAAAGCTTCATCACATTGTGCGTGAAATGCCTATCTTTGTTTTGAATCTGCTACTTGCTATTTCCACTTCATGTCCCCTATTTCTTGTACTGGGAGGAATGACAGTGGTTCCCTGCTCACCTTGCTCTGCTTCTGAAGATTATCTTGCAATAGATCATGGGAACGTGCCGTATTTAATAGCACACCTGTGACACTGTATATGCTACGGCAGACAGAGTGAGAGAAAGAGTAGTTTTCATGATAATCCTATACTAAGGGTCCCATAACTTCAATGCTGAAACTTGCTGTCTGTATTCTACAATAAAAAGGATATAATCAAGTTTAAACAGGAGCTTACATCAAGGGGAACTAATAAAAACCAATGTCTTCTCCTAAGTGACTAGTCTTAACCTTTCTGAAGTTAGATTTTTTTTCTATATCCAATTGTTTTGATAGAAGGCTATTAATTTTTAGTGTCTCTTGGCAAGTTAGGACTCATATATTTTTATACGTCTAGCTCATTCTTTTCAACTTTTTTTTTTATAATTTATAAATGGAGGAATGAGTTACATTTCTTTTTCAGACACAAGCTATACCATATACCATATTGCGTTCTACTTGTCTTGAATAAGAAACAGTTAGTCATTTCCAGTGTCTGTCAACTAGATACAAGTTCAGTTAAATGAGACATTTAAAACTTTAAGGACTGCCATTTACAGGAGGAACTTGCATTTGCTGTGCACTGCTCCCCAGCAACTTGTCATCTGGAATAAATCTGTTTATTAAGGATTTACAGAGCTCTGGAAAATATAGCAAGAAATCTGTGACTGCATTCATACTCTTCGAACTCACAAAACACATTGTGAATTCAGTATAATTTTAACCTGCATTCTTAAGTGTGATGAAGGTATGTGTTGTTCTGTTGTCTTTTTTTAATGTCTCACTCACCTTTTCTCCTCTTATTCTACCCTCTACTCTGTCTATTGTATCTTGATGGCTCTGATGGTCTTTTATCTCATTCAGTTCACTTGATTGTCTAAAAGCCACTCACTCTTGCAGAGGATTTTCTTCCTCCATGTGCTTTTGCTCTTTTGGTGTGCTTGCTTTCCCTCTCTCTCATTCTCCACCTGCTTCTCGTCTCTCCCACTTAAGCCTCACTTCTTTCAGAAGACAGTGGTGTGGTAAAATATGTATCTGGAAAGCTGTGCCTTGGGCTAAAATACATCTATCCAATCTCTATTTAAAAATATGGGAATGGTATCTCCTGTGGTCATTTGATTCACAGGCTAAATGGAAACACTACCAGCCCCAATGATGATATTGATTGTCAATTACCTCAACTGCTAATGTGGACATGATACTGGTTTTGCTTAATTGATTTATATATAGACAATGTTGTATATTTTAGGAATATTTTTTTCCTGAATAAAATGTTACAGATTCCTTTTTATTCCCTTTCAGACTACGCAGTCAAAATTGGTACTTGGTCTAGAAATCTCCAGAGACCACATTATACACAAGGAGTTCATATACATCTGCGTATAAACTTTTCAGTGAACAGCTTTTTACTTTGGAATTATATGTACTAAGGCATACACACACAACATGTGTCTAAACATCCTTGATTTCAGCCATTTTCAAAGGATTTGCTTTGTCTGAAAGGTTCTGATTGCAAATTTTATGCAGATACACATAAATACCACTTTGTTTAGTTAAGGGAAATATAGAAAAAACCTGCAGTCTCAGAGCCTGTGTGTACCTTGAAATATTCACACATTCTGTAGTCTGCAGCATGGCAAGAACTCACAGACCTAAATCCAGCAGTCTTGGTATGTTCATTTCTTCTTCATTATTTGTGCATTAATATCTACTACCCAAAACTGACATCACTGTATACTGAACAAATACACAGCAAGAAACAAGACCTTCTCCTCGAAAGTTTTAGGTTTGTCCCACTGAATCACCATATCAGCTGCTAAGATAAAAAATGAACTCTACCACAGCTGAAACCAGGACGAGGTCTAAGTGTAAGATCTGCAGAATTGCCTAATGGAATAAGAGCTCAAACACTCATTTTCAGCTTGTGATGTTACCTTTGTTGGAGATTTTTAAAGGGCAAAGTAGACCAAAAGAAGCATCAAAACCCAGGGTAAAGATGAGATTAGTACAACAGTTTCACAGGGGAGAAACTGAGGCACATAGAGATTAAATGATTTGCACAGTGTCACTCCTGGAATATGAGCACTGCCTTCAGTTCTCCTGAGTTCCTCCGTCCTGCAATACGCACAACACAAACTCCAAGCCTTCACACAGCTTGTGCCTTGTTTGAAACACCCTTTAAACAGTCAAGCCCTAGATACCCTACTTACATTTTCACTGTTAATGTCTGCCTCACTGGGGCAGCCAAAGAGTTCCCGTCTCAGCAAATTCCCATCATATTCCAGGAATGTCAGGTAGAGGTTGCGGAAAAACTCCACATGCTTGTTTTTCACTCGCAGCTTCTTTGGTGAGTTCCAGTGAATCACCTCAGAGGGAGAAAAGAGAAAAGACATCCTGCTGTTAGAATATAGATTTGCTTTACATGGTTTTTTTACGTGTGTTCAGTTTGCTGCCCTCCTAAAAACAGAAGAAAAACAACCCACAAACTACACAGACTTCCTTCTGTCTTTTTACAAGGCAGGCTTTGCCATGTCTTTCACAAGTAACTGCATACTCTAGAGGTGATGTGCTTTTGAACCTCCTTCACAGTATCACCTGCACATTTGAGTGAGGGTGCTGCTCTAGTTTGTGAAGCAACACCTCATAAATGCTTCCACAACTCTAATCACAGAGCTGCGGGGTTATGGACTCTGCTGAACAAGATGGAAGGACAAGGGACATAGGGATGTAGGTATTAAACATTAATCTCAAATTTCCACATGACTGTTTCTGCTAATGAAATTGATTCACTGTTTCAGGCCAGGTAGACTCTTGTCTGGTTAGTTATTGAGAAGAAAAAGCTTGAAATTAATTCCTATGCCCATTTAAATAGTCCAAAAAGAACTGAATCTAATCTGACTTCCTTTTTGCCATTGCTTCATTTTAACAAGACTGATCTCTGTTGCATTAACACAACACAGTGACGCAGTACAATGCTTCACCCTTTGAATTCCAATTTATAGCAGGTATTTATCCTCTCCTAATGGGAGATGCTCACACTGGTCTAGATTTAAACTGTAATGTTGACATAAAGGGCCTGGTCCTCATTTACATTGTGGCAACTTTGCACTGGTGCCAATGTGAACGAGAATGGGGCCCTAAGGAAAAACTAAGAGGGAGTCAGAAGGGGCTTGCAAAAATGACTTCATTTTATAGGGGCTATATTTTAGACATAAGAAAAAAAAATCACCAAATACTTTGTATTCACTTCTATTCCTGTGACTTCTAAAGAGATTAAAAAAAAGTCTCCCTTGGGAGTACTTCCAAGTTAGGAGTTCTGGAGGTTCTCTGAATGCATTAAGTTAATTGTGTGAAGGCACTGTGTCACCCAGAGCCACAGAGCTGCAGTGCCAGCTGCCAAGCCGGCCAGCTTTGCTCTGAACATCACATTTGTGGGAGGGAACACACAGAGCTGAAGTGCAGCACGTAGAAGAGAAGCAGCCCAGAGAAGATGAACGTCCCTGGTGTCAGCAACACAACTCCACAGGAACAGGGAGCTCTCTAAAGTCATGGTATTTGTTGCCCAGTGAGTGGACTGGAGGACGAAAAAGCAGGATGCAGCCTGAACTTTCCTGTACTGACTTCAGCAAACAACATAGTCTCTCCACTGAATATTTACACTGCCATAAAAGCTATGGCACTCTTTTCTACATACCCAAAACCAGCGAAAATATCTCCTGAAAAGAAAAACTTTATTCCTTCCTGAGATTTCACTGCTGAGGCTATTAGGATGTCAGAAAACATACATGCAGCTAAAGAAAATTAACTGTAGAGAAAAATGATAATGTCAGAAATTGGCAAATTGCTTTTTCTGGTTATAGGAACACTTTAAATCAAGATTAAGATATATCTACATGCTGCATAAATTTGGGAAATTATTGGGACAAAAATACTTTCTGTAGGTATTTGTTCCCAGAAATGCTACATTCTTTGCTGGTTTTACATTTGTCCATATGTTCAGAAGTGTAGCATAACTGTGAGGTAACATGTTGCTGCAATGCGTGGCGAAAATACAGAACACCACAAAAATGAAAGGAGCTTTAGTTAGGCAAGGGCATAAACTTAAAATGACAGATTTTCTCCTCTGAAAAATGGATCTTCAAAATCTCCTTTTTCATCCATTGTAACTGCAGCAAAAGGAATTAATGCTTGGAAAAAACCCTCAACAACTGAATCTTGCCTCAGGGAAATGGGCACATGTAACAGAAGTATAGGGCTGTAAGATCCTAAAGGGCTGCTTAGCAGTTTTACAGGGTACCAGTATGCATATTTACAAGCAGGCCTAGAATGGAAACTGTCTGCTGGTAACTTGTACTTATTTAAGAGTAGATCAAAGAAAGCTAAGAAGACGGCAAATGGGACAAAACTTGTTAAGAAACATCTTTTGTGTGCTCTCCATATTACTCCTACACGACATGTGAGTTTCCTTTTGAATGTCTTCAGATTGCTGAGCACCCTGACCACCCTGAGACCTGAGGACAGTGAGCACAGACATGGCTAATGCATGATGATAATCTCAGTAACTCCCCCATGCTGCAGGAATTTCCCATCAACATACACTGTGTCACATCACAGCCAGGCAGTTGTTGGTCTCTACCCAGTTGTGTGGGAGATGATTTCAAACCCAGACAACTGCAGTTGTCAGTGCAGAGGCTCTTTGCTGCCGTGCTTAAAAATTTGTTGTGTGTGGAAGCTGGTAAGTGTCAAGGGCTTAGCTGGTGGTTCAGATCTGATCAGATTTGAAGATGTCAGGATGCTGCATGTATATGGATGTCAGGGGAACCTGAAGTGAACTGTAGAAATCTGAATGAAGCTGATGACTATCCAAAAAAGCTGATATTTTGATCAAGAAAGACAGTACATGCCAATGCGTCCTAAAGATGATGTGCTAAAGAACATCAAGGAACTATGCAACCATCTGGATGACCTGAGGTAGGAAAATCACAAAGCAGCTCAGGCAAAAAAACAGGCTGCTTTTCAAATGTAACACAATTAGAGAAATACTATGTGAGATATGAAAGCATAAAAAAGAACAGCAGGTTACAAAAAGCAACAAGGCCCTTAAGCACTGATATACAACACTGCATCCAAAGACCATATTCTTTTTATGCAGTCAGTCCACAAACTCACCTTCAGTTCTGACTGTCTGATATGGTCTATTGCACCACCAGCTACAGCAGAAATTGTGCAGGCCAAGACATTCTTGTATAGCCTGTCATGGGCATGAGTGAGGTACATAAAAAAGGCAATGGGCTGCACAGGTAAAGCTATGGCCACTGCATTTGAAACTTTATTGTGCACAATAGTAAACTGATCGGGGAAAAAAATGATCAGTTGGCAAAAGACTACAGGGAAATCAGAAAGAAAAAAAAAGTCACTTTATTAGCAGACTCTCAGTGTTATCTCCACATTAAAAAGAGAAAGTCAATCTAGAAACTAAAAATCTCATTATTGCAACATCCCTTTTCCAAGGCTGAATAGCACCATAATGCTGCATTTATTTCTTTTTCTATTTTCCCTCTTAGTTTCTAAGCTATTCCAGAGCTCTGTAGGCTTACAGAGAAAACTGCAGTTGGAAATATAAAATTCCAGTGCCATTAGCTGGATAGACACCTTAGGAAAAATCCTAGCCTTCAGGCTGACCTACGGATTCTTCCCACTCTTGATCACAGCATCCTGAGAACTAATAAAAAAATACACTTCCTTAATCTTCATTTAGCAATTTAAGTACTGAAAGATCAGAACTTAAAATTCCACATCTATTTAACACTTGGTTAGTTGTCATTAAACAACTTGGCACTATCTGCATTTCTGTTAATACCATCCTAGTTAATCAGCAACCGTTACCACTCACTGATTACACACAGCCATCCTCCTGGAACACTTCCATACGTTTGTGGCCTGGTGAAACAAGCTAACTGCGCCAATAGTTCCCATTTATTCACCAGGTTCTGACCCAAAGCACTTAAACATTGACACAGTTGGAGCCTCATGGACTGGCAATGGGGTCTGAGATGGAAGGTAAGAGAGAATGTTACCCGCTGGTGGAGTCTAGGAGGGCTCTAAGGTCAATCATCTGAACGGAAATACACTGAAAACAAAAATCCTAAATTCCCCTTATTTTAACATCTGCATTGTCCTCTCTAGAGAGATTAAATATTTCAAACCTGATGTTCAAATCACTAAACAATAAGTGAATACAACATTACATACACTTGAATACAACATTATTTCTGTAAGTACCTTTAACCATCTTTTTTTCCCCTGAAGCATTTTCTCTCTCAAAAAGAAGTATGTGGCCAAATGTTTCCTTAACCACAATCTCTGACATTTTTTTACCCAAAGACACATCTTGGTAATTTCTCACTTTGCTTCAGCCCTTACAAAATCAGAGAGCACTGGATATCCTGTATAACTATATACTTTCTTCCCAGACTGAAGGGTAAAAAATAAGAATAAATTAAGGCTAAATTTCAGCCTAGAGAAGTTTAATTTTGCAAAGCACTGAATAGATATGCTTAATTAAGCCCATGAGCACTTCACAATTTAGGTAAATAAGTGGTATTTTGTAAACAGGAGATTTCCTGCTTAAAAACTTAAGATTCCTTGCTTAGGCAACCAGACACTTTCCACCAAAATCAACAGGAGTTAAATATTCAGCAAGTATGCACAGTAAAGCCACCTATATATATCAGTTTAATGCCATCTCAATAGACTTTTTTACAGGCACATATTATTGAAAAGTTTAAATATGCCCCAAATCACCCTGCAAGCATGCACCACATGTGTAACTTATGCCTCAATTAGACTTGTCTGGAAACTTTATTTTTAAACTGTGTTTTATCAGAAATGAATGGTTTAATAAAAGAACCAATTTCCTCAGAAAGGTTTGTATTATTCATAAAAAAGTTATCAGGGAGGTTTCAGAGTGACATTTCTGAACTACGTGAGTGGAAGAGACTCAGGTTGGAGTAGCCAGCAACCCAGAAGTCCAGACATTGCTTTTTGGATGTGGGATTCAAATCCCTGCCCTGCCTGATTTGGTGCCCATGGTCCCAGGGATTACTTTACTCCCCAACTTACTGCCACTGCTGTAAGCTGACAGACTGTCCCTGCTTTGCACTTTTCAAAGTTCTTACTTTGCTCTCAAAAGGATTCTTTAACTTCTCTTCCTTCAACTCCTGTACTAATGTTTAAGGAGGCCTCTTGCCTGCAAAAACACCACTAATAAAACCACGATGCTCCTGGTTTGGTAGGGTGGAAGCACCTTATTGACTCCAATGCTCATTTAAAGGAGGGGCATGTTTAACCCTCTTGAGCCTTTACTCCTCTCAGAGTAGGTCTTTGTTGGCATTAAAAGGTGCAAGGCTGCAGAATGCCAGAACTGCTGCAGATCAGTGCTGAGGTGCTTGAACAGCATGGGGTGGCTCAGGGACTGGAACAGAAAGTGGTGCAACAGGTCATGTTTGAGGCAGATCTGAAATGATGTATTACAGTTATGGACAAGAAGCAGTTTAAACTTTTGTAAGCAATATCACAAAGTCATCCTGGTGTGGAAGACATTCCCAGGGAGGACATGGTGAATCACAGAATGCAATTTCCCAATGGGGAATTTATGAGGGTCATTATTTATCTATCTGCTGATTTAGTATAAGCTGTATCCAAAATTAGTTCAAAGCTATCAATAGGTTTTAAAGCATTTTTCTATGTTGGAGTGTGCGTGTGGGGGGAAAATTCTAGTAATTTGATACATTCCCATTTAAGAGTTCAGTATCTAATTTTCGTGATTGTGAATTAACAGATTCACTGTGTATAAATAGCATCTGTATTCTTGACAACCAGATTTCATGACTGACCCATTCAATGAGGTCATGATTCATTGTCAGAGGCATCACAATTCATTACCTTCTTTCATAGGATTTTTTTCTGCCATTCGGTTTGTGCCAAATCATAGTAACTGAGATTTCCTCACAGACAGGAACAAACTATAACCAAAAAGGAAGCAAACACTAACCCAGCAAAAGCATAACATAAATGAAGGTCAGTTCCAGGCAGATTCCCCACAGGCTCTGAAGCCCAGCAAGGCATAGTCTGCAGCACACATGCTTCTCTACTGATGTTATTAAGGTAGATATAAAATTAGTGGTCACTAACAATGCAGAACTTGGTTATCAATATTTCTATTCTTATACCTCTTCTGAAAGAATCCCATATACAAGTAATTTCAAATCGGTAGATGCTGCTCAGCTGCAGCAAGGAAGTAGAGTTCAGCAGCAGTCAAACATTTGACCTTCTCTAACATAAGACAGTACCAAAAAAAAAAAATCAATAAAAATGATAGAGATGAAACTTAATGAGGACTAAACAGAGAAAAAAAGTGATTAGAATCCTCTTCAGGCAATATGAAATATTCAACTGCTCCCTAAGCCTGTAAAAGGTGTGCTGGTCATCTTACATTTGCATGAATGTGAACAAAGCAGCAAAGAACTGTTTATACATCCCCCCTACACCCCCATCTATGAGCATAAGTCAGTCCTGGGCGTCCAAGTTCACTTGACACAATGTTTTGTGTAAGAGATGACAAATCCTCAACTCCCATGGACTGTGAGGCCAGAGGTAATTAAATCAATGCCCTTTCAGTGTCTGATAGTAGGAATGGACTCTGATTTGGCTGAGGAATACTTGACTGGGCCAGCTTTACCTTGGAATTTAAATCTCTCCATGCATTTCCTTCTTTCCTATGCTATCCTTCTTGATCCTTGAGTACAAACTTCACAATCTGTCTTTCTCTCCCTCTTACCCTAGAGGTTTCTTTTACCTCGTTTCCTATTCCAGTCTTACCATGAAAGATGGAATGTGCCAAATATGTTGTGTCATACCATTTATATTAAATGTCATGGAACTGACTAACTTCGGTGATTTTAAGAGCATATTTTCTAACTTGGGCTAATGACATTTGTTGAAGTTTTTTTGGGAGGCTCATATACCAAATCAGCCAGTTTCTTTACAGAACTAGAATTTTGATAATTTTCATAATGCAAATTCACAACTTTAATTGGTTTGTGCTTTTTTATTTTTTAAATTGTATGAAGAATTTTAAACAGTGCTGCCTGAGGGCAAGTTCTTTAACTGCTCAATATGGGAAAAGCTTTATTGAAACCATGGGGCTTATGTGCACTAGATAAGGCTCTGGCCTCTCTTTCGAAGCAAAGAATTTCAGCCCCGATTAAGTATTTAGGGGATAATTTTAGCAATGTGAATAAGTCCAGTTCAGTTGAAGGAATTGCTTATGTGTCTGCACCCCTCGTTGAGTCAAATACCTCAGACCAGAAAATCAGTGGAGAATATTACACATCTTAGACTTCACTGCTTATGTTCTAATGGAACTGAGAATGTGACACAATATACAGTAATAAACACCAAAGCCTAAATTATAGTTGTAAACATAAATTTGTTAATCAGCAATGAAGAACGGATATAATTTATTTTGAAGATACTTCTATCAGATGCTTACTCTTACATATGAGCTAGATGTCCCACACCTGAAGCAGATTAGTTAATACAGTCATTGGAGTATGAACAATGATTTGCCTGATTAGTCATCTGATGACTATTTTGAGGTGAGCTTCACCAGTCTCCAAACCCACTCATGAGGATCCCAGTTTGGCTGTCTAAATACAGATGTACAGCAACATTGAAAGCACCTTATGGTTATCCTGCCTGCCCATCAGCTATCTTGCCAAAAGGGTATCCTCTCCTGTAGATCTGTTTTATCTGCCAGTCCTACATGGATATTGGAGAGCACCTACAGTAACTCAGACTGTGTTTAGGCAAAAGAACCAATCCCTAGATCCTCAGTTATTAGCCTCAATATCTTTTCCTCATGTAAATGTATGTGTCTTAACCTTGCACCGAGCACAATCTGACTGTCTCAATGATTATACAAATTAATCTCAGCCTTTAATTCACAGAAAAATACTGTGATATCTCACAGGTAGAAGGTATATTTTTCTGAAGCTCATTTTTTAGGAAATATTTTTCCTGCTACTACTTCTTTCTGTTTGTTTCAGGCCCTGCAACTGCTGTCATACGTGATTCTCAGCATGAACAAAGAACTAAAATCTACTAAGCATTTTGTTATAAGGCATAAAACCATGATGCTTTTAAGTGCCTTGCTGGTCCTGTCCTAAACACAGATCATAAACCATTTAGTGATTAGTATACTGACAAGTCTACTGATTTAACTTTAAAAGCTGTCGTCTATGGATCACACCTGAATAATCAGTTATGAATACTTTATGTATAAAATTCAAGCAATGCTGGCCAGTTCTGATGGTCAGTTAACCCATGTAGTAGAACTTCTGTCTCTTGGAAGCGCAGCTTTTGAAATCAGTGTGTTGAGAGTGATTGATTTTCTATATTCATCCAGTATCTGCTGTTCATATTGAACATTCCTGCTGCTACTCTACAAACTGCTCCAAAGGAAAACTTGGTTGGATTTAGGAAATATATCGTACCATGAGGGTGGTCAAACTCTGGAACATGGGGCCAGGGAGCTTGTGGAATCTCAGTGTTTGGAGAGTTGACACTCTCTGAGACACTGAGCAACCTCAATTAAGTTGGTCCTGCTCTCAGTGGGGTTTGGGTGGTCTCCAGACATACCTTTCAACCTCTTCCATGGTTTTGTAGTTTTCTTTCTCTCTCTTTTTTTTTTTTAAACCTCATTTACTACAGCATTCTCAAAACATAAATTAAGTATGCAAACTTTAACTGAATTTTAAAATGAATCACCAAAAACTACCTATTGTTTACTAACATTCTGATGCCACTAGTGTCTACTCTGATGGAATCTATTGCTGCATAGCAATAGATTTCTACACATGGAAAAAGCTCAAGTAAGCTTCAATTCTGAACTCTCTGCATTTGAGTCCAGTCTTTCAAAATGACCACAGCACAACTGATGTTCATTTACCCATATCTGTTGAAATCCATCCTGCTTTTATATTCTACTTGTTAATAGAGAAAAACGTGCTATTAAACTGACACTATAGCTTCATTTTATTAAATTAATAGGTTTCTACTCAGCCTTTTTTTTCAGGGCAAATCCTGGAAAATGAGTGTCAATGTGACTGGGTTAAGTGTATACAAAGGCTAAATATGAAGCGTGCAAGGTCTTTACATTTCTGCTAACGTATTTCTAACTAGGATCCACCCAACCCTCTCTGTGACTTTCACTCTATTAAATGATGTTTGTATTCTTTATCTAGGAAGAGCTAAGAACTGGGAGAGCGATACGAACTCAGCAGTAAGGTGCAGTGGTGTGACAGATACAGAATTTAAAAAGGTGAAGTACTTCTTTAATACCTTGCAAAACCCCAAAACAGCATCCATCTTCGACTTTTCTATTAGTCAAAATGCACAAAGTCAAAGTCACATTTCCTTCCCCTGCTTGGCTGTCCCTATGAACTGTATGTGTTCATTTCCCCCCTACTTAAGGCACTCCATCCTTCTCAGACTGTGGAGTCTTGCATTCTCTGTCCCAAATGATACCACCCAGCCAACTTCCTGTGAAACCTACCTTCAGGTCAGATACATCTCTGTAGCACTGCTCGGAACGGGTGTGATCAGAAAGCTGCACATTCCAGAAACATGGGAGCTGGTAGACAAGGAAGGGATTTTGTTTGATGACTGCATTGAAGATATCCTAGCAGAAAAAAACCCAGAGGAACAGTTGGGTATGTTGTTTCTACAGTGAGGTGATCTCAACACCTCCCCAAGCTGACAGTCCTTCTCCCCCTCACAGGTAGAAATTCAGATGGTGATGCCAGGTGAAGTTTGCAAACCCTGATTTGTAATTTTGTTTCCACAGAGGGTGCTATTAATCTAAGGGACAATACGTTCCTCTGGACAAGAGGAACAGGCTCTATTGACATACAGAGCTAAGGGACTCCAGCAAAGTGTTCAAACGTTTATCTTGTACTGCTGGCATGAAGTGTGGTTCCTCCTCTAGTCACCAGAGAGAGTAATGGGCACTAAATGTCAAAATACCTGCTGTTAGTAAGTACCGCATCAGTTTTCAATATAGGGGATGAATGTGATTCTGGCAGATATGTTGTTTCAAGGTGAATTACTAGGTGGGATTCTAGCTAGCACTTTATTGTTGCAACCAAGTACTCTAGATACTTCATGGAAAAGGTATGTACAACAGATCTGCAGAACAGCCTACAGCATGAGGTTTTTAAGATAAGACTGGATGTGGTACATAATGTCATGGTCTAGTAACCGCAGTGGTAGTGTATCAAGCGTTGGACTTGATGATCTCAGAGGTCTTTTCCAACCCAGTTGATTCTATGATTCTATGAGGGACTGAAAGTGTTCTGTCTCTAAGCAGCCATTCAGTTGGAGAAGTAAGTTGCAAGAACAGTCTTATTATGGTTAGACAACCTTTCTCCACTCTGCAAAATTCTGCCCTCTGCAAGTATTAGGTAGCAACTCAGGACCTGATTGAAAACACAGCGAAGTTGCAAGAATCATTTTAATGAACTTTAGTAGCTTTTGGATCAACCTGCAAAGATGCTGTACAAAGTGCACATCTTTACAGGCACAGTAAGCCGCATGCTTCCTTTGTGGTGACTGGTCATAAACCAGATGCAGTTCAAAATCAGAAGAAACATTAAATAAGATACTGTATTGTGCTAACACTTGCTCAAGTTGTTGACTGAGAATTATGGTTCAGGTCTAGTATTACATTAACAGGGTTTCTGGGTTTAAAAAGAGAGCTGTCAGGAAGCACAAATTGAGTAACTACATTGAGTAACTTCTGTGTATAGATGCACTATTTCTTCTCTTGGACTCAGTTTCCAATCTGTGGCAGGGAGACATCAGCGCTTTTGTCTTTACAGGGGTGTTGTGGCAAGAAGTACATTCAAAGACATCTGGGACTCATATGCCAGAAACAGTAATGAAATGTCTGGAGACACTTAAAACTAAAGTCTGATTAGACAAAAACCAGTGGGAAAAGACAGTATATTTGGACTTCTAGTGTCTGGAGAGTTCTATGTTAAAGAAAGAAGAACAGAAAATTAAAGCATGAAACCCCCACTTTGTCTGTCTTATGAATTACCTGAGCAGAGATGGTAAAATCGGGTAAGAGAAACCTTGCCAGTGAATCTCCATTCCTCTCTTTCACATTTTCCCCAGAATGATTCAACAAATGGTGACACAGGCACAACATCTTTCCCCTGCCTTTTCCCACATCTCATCCCCTCTCCCTTTCTTTCTTTCCTCAATCCATGGACTAGCGGTTATATCACACTCCTGCAATGTCCTACTCACCTGGTCAGCCAGTGAGGTGGATAACATGCTCATTAACTCCCGCTCTGCTGTGAGTCTCCACATCTGCTCCCATTTCATCTTCCGTAACTTATCAAGAAGCAGCAAGATAACCCCTGAAGGAAAACACAGGGCAGAGAACAAGAGAACCCACGTCACATGCCAGTCAATGCCCATCCTGCCTGTGTGCTGATCCCGCAGTTAAAACAACTGAGATGAGATCTATCAGTGGAAACTACAGTCCTTACCCTGTGCTAACACAGGAGGTTGACTAAAAAAAGCTTCAGGTTTCAAGATGCCACCAAGCAAAAATTTCCCTGAGCCCCTGAGGCTGCAGAGAAGAAATGCAGAGATGACATACAGACAACTGCTAGGTTATATAGGTTTGCAATAAGGCTAAAGTAGCCAAAGAGGAGTGAAACTAGAAAGAAGAGAATCAAGAGAAGGATCTTGTATTTTTAGTAGTCTCCTTAACTGATAAAGTTTGACTTCATTATGACATGATTAGCATTAGAATTATTCCTTACAAAATGTACCAACACAGGTGATTCACATGATGGAGGTTAGCTCCATCCAAAGTTCATTATAATTCAGAAGAGAATTAGACAATATCCTACAAAAAAAAAAAAAAAAAAAAAAAAAAGAAAGAACCTCTTAACACTCAGAAATGACCTTTCCCACTCCTTATTCTGAAAAGCTACAGGCTCCAAGGGGATAATCTGTCCAGTCACTGTCTACTAGGGAAAGAGTAGAGACAATCCTGATTTTATCTAGTATGACTCAATTTCTGCCATCTTCACACAGAATCGAGACCTGCTTATTCTGTAATCCCACTGTTTAAATGAATTTCTATCAGACCTGAAGTCAAGATTATGCTGAGACAAAGAGAATTTTGTCATCACTATAAAACATTTTACTCAATGTGTAAATAAAATCTAGCCCTTAATACTTACTGCATATATATATACATATATATATATATATATACTGCAAAGGACCCTCAGATCAGAAAGTTACACTGTAAGTGGGAAAAGAGGTACCTCACCATGCATTGTTATTCCTCATTTGCTTTTTGTCTGGCCAAAATCCCTAGTGTACAAGGGAAAACAGCAGAAGCAATGAAGCTGGATTGAAATATCAGCAAAACCTTTCCTACAGTGTCTCAGAAAAATCTGCTTGAAAAATTAATTCAGAAAGACTTAGATAAGAGCACTGTCATGGGGAATGAATGCAAACTGAAGGACCACAAAGGAAGAGTACCGATTAACAGCAGCCTATCAGGCTGACAGAAACCACGTAGTAAGGGCAATGATGGGTTCTGTGTTATTTCACATCTTCATTAGTGGAAGAGGGAAGTAAACACAACAGTAATGACATCTGCAAATGACATTTAACAAGAGGTCTTACAAAAAAATATCATGGCAACTGCAGAGAAACATAGCAGATACACAGAAGAATATGAAATGACAAAAAGCAGGCACTGGGAAAAGCTGCCTGAGGGAGTCCAAGATGATAAAACTAAAAGTAATGAGAAAAAGAAAGGAAATGTAGTCTGAAAGCTTAAGAAAAATTCTAAAACCGCTGGGGTGAAATAACCTAAAAATGGCAGATAAATGCTTTACTTCACAAGTCTTTACAAATCAGACTACACAAAAATTAGAAAATATACATGGAACAATCCTGCACTGGTTGGGAGAGAACAAAGGTGATTCCAGTTCATTCCTATCTTTAGTTTCTATGACATGGCAAACTTCTTTCTAGTAAAACCTGGCACTGTCATGGATAAAAAGAAAACCTCTTCTGGCAGTGAATTTTGTGGCCTGTTTTAGTTGCGTTTTCCATTTCAGTCCATCTGGTTCCCAAGAATGCTGGAACCTGTACTGGAGGGATCCCCTTTCATCTTCACTCAACCTTTCTGCTTCTAGCTGTTGGATTGGAAAGGGAAGTATTGTCACGACATGCTACAATTTATTTATGCCAGTGTGTTTGTCTTCTCTCCAGCATAACAGAAGCCTCTTTGGAGCATGTAGTGTGCATGCATTAGCTTCTAAGAGAGCCATTATGCATTGTCTGAAATTCTAGATCAACGTGAAGCAGGTTCCTTGTGCTGCAGCAATAAACTGGGTTGGAAATCTCTTGGGCAGAGGATTTTCCAGCTGGCAAGAACTGTAGTGAAATGCAATGGAGAAGGTTCTTTATTAAGAAAAACGAAGAATAATGGTAAGATTCACTTAACTGTAATAGAATAGTTTTTATACTTTATAGACAATAAAACAATTTTTCTTAATTTCTCTAAGCTTCCAGTCTGAGGAGGAGAAGAGGAAATGTTTTAATATGCATAGTATACACAGATTCTTTTTTTTTTGCCTTCCACTCTTACATTAGCAGCAGATTATGGCATTGCAGCTAACAAGATTATGCTGTCCTGAGGGGCTATCATGGTAGCAGCTGAGAATAAGAGGCAGATGGGGTGGAAAAACTGGAATATATGTGAGAAAGGATGTACTAAATTATGATGCCATCATGGCTATTGAAAATATTCACAAGCATTTAATGTTCCACCATCAAAATTAATTTCAACGTGATTTCTATTTTAATTCACCTACAAGCTTGGGTTTAACACCTTTGTACAGTCTCTGTTTAGGGTTCTAACTTACTGGTGCCATAAAAATAACTATTGGAGAATATTTATAGCAAGTTTAAATATTTATTATTAGTATTAATGAGAAGAAGAGATTTCTACTAAGAGGAGAATTTAATACTATCACCTAGTTAGTGTTATTTAGTGCAAAAGCATGTGTTTTGGGAACTTTTAAATAGTTCATGCAGAAGAAAAAATTACGTTTTTTTCAGAGCAGTGAACTTCAGGTTTACTTCCATATTGTTGTGTTGCCAATGCAAACATGAGAAATGAACTAACTCCAATCTGCACAATTAATTTGCAGGCAAGTGTTTGAAATAAGGAAAGGGAAATATTTGCCTCAGGAGCCCCTTCCCTCAGAGTCAAATTGACTGAAATCTCAGACTAAATTCAAGATGACATATAGCTGAATGTAAGGGGAAAAGGGACTTACTCTCATCTGCTGTGGTAGGGGAGGAAGAGACTGGAGGAAAAAAAAGAAATCAAAGGAATATTTTATTAACATCTGGCCCCGGGCAGTGGGACTTCTGATCTTTTGAGAAATGCAGCATCTTTCTGCCCTGACCTACCTGAGAAAAACAAAGGAAAAGCTTGGCAGCAATAAACAAAAAGAGAAAAGCTGCAACCCAAACATCTCATGAGCATTAAACAAATTATGATCAGCCACAAAACACCCTATTTTTGTTGTCCTGAGGAAATAGTTGAGACATATCCAGAGATGCAAATATCTCAAAAACCTCTTAGAAAAAGATTGCATTATTACTAAATCTGTGGAACACATTCTAGTATAGTTTTTACTTGAATGGCATTTTTCTCCTCCAGCTTGATGAGATTTTGCTTGAACTACCAAAATCTGACAGATTACGAATTGCTCAAACAGGCAAACAAACAAGAAAGTAAACAAACAAACAAAGCAGTTTCTCAAAAATGTAATTTGAGGACATATACAAAAAACCCAGCTCCAAAAGCAAAACAAAAAACCCAGCTCCAAAAGCAAAACAAAAAAACTCCCTGTAAAAAACCAAAAAAAGTAATTTGGTGAATAGGTTGGATAAAACTGGCCAAAAAATCTGAATTAACATATGTGGGCTAAATTATTCCAGTTAAGAAACACTGGA
Source organism: Corapipo altera (assembly GCF_003945725.1). Taxonomy (NCBI): domain Eukaryota; kingdom Metazoa; phylum Chordata; class Aves; order Passeriformes; family Pipridae; genus Corapipo; species Corapipo altera. The sequence goes on from NW_020884873.1 coordinate 14,177,259, forward strand.
ATTTTTTTGGTACATTTTAAAACCCAACTTACTCTAAAATAATTTTCACCTCAAAATTGATACAAATTAAAAATCTTATTGAAAATTGTTACAAGCCCTGAAAAGGAAAGTAAATGTTTCATTCTAGGTCTAACCTAACTCTGAGAGTCACCTGACTTTTTCGTCCTTTTCCCATTTTTTGATTCAATCTAAAAGAATTCTTTTGTCCTTTCAATGTTTTCACTAAGCAATGGTTTCAGTTGATGCTTCAAGTCATCACAGGAAAATAATCTAGTGGGGTTTGTTTGTTTGTTTCATTGGTTGGTTTTGGCTTTTGTGTTGTGGTTTTTTTTTTGTTGTTGTTTTTTTTTGTTTTTTTTTAATCTGCTCCAAAACAAAATATTTAATTTTCCTGAATAGTAAATTGAAAGTCTGCAGAAACACCTGCAATTTCCTTTGGAATGCTACCAAGCATCTCCACTTCTTGCTTCAGGAACACAGACTACGGCTTTTCCTGAAATTCAGAGGAACACACAGTAGAGCTAGAAGTAATAAACAACATTTTAAGACGGAACAGAATCACTTACAGAATTTATAGTGAAACTGGACAAGCTTTCAAACTCAATCAATTTATTACAATGGGCCTCTTAGGGTGGCTGAAAAAATACTCAGTGCTGTGAGGGAAGAAAATGTAACTACTAAGAGATCATTTTCTGCCAGCACTATCTTGCCTGTTCCTTTTGGGTGGAACAGGATGCTTTTGTGAGCTGTTGAGGCAATGCCATTTTATGTGAGCAGTTCTTCAAAGCCTGCGCTTGTCAAGTTTTTAAAAATTCTTCCTGGAATTAAGCCTGCAACAGCGAACCATCTAGACAAATAGCAAGTAGATACCACTGCAGTATCTAAAAGAGATAGGAAGACACACTTCAAAATATATCATAAAGCAATAGTGAGTTTTAAAAAAATGAGTGGGATTTTACAATAGCTAAGCAGCATACCGAAGACCATACACCAAAATACTGAGTCTTAGATGCTGTAAGAAATAATGTTAAGCATGGCTGACATTATGGAGATTTGCTGTCATAAATAACTGACCCAGAGATCTAAGGCAGTAAGCTACCATGTTTTGTGAAATAGATTTGGCATCAAAAATCTGAGTTCAGTTTTAGGCTCTATGGAAGGGGCTTGTAGCTCTGCTGTCCCAGGAGAAGCTCCATGATAGTGTTGACTGCTTAGTACTCTAGCAAATACTTACATATCTTCTTTTAATTCTGATTTATTGTATCTGAAATCAATGGAAATGGTCACAATGTGTAATGCTAGGAATGTGCTATGTCTTTGTTGGATCAGAGCCCTAGTGACCAGTTTTGTTAAGGACTGCATTTTAGAATCCACTGAGCCGCATCCCCACACCACTGAGGCTGCTGCTCTCCACACGTGGTATCAAAGGCAAATAGAAAAACACAAGTATATGGTTGTTGGGGGTTAAAAAATTAAATTAAAGCTATAATTCCACAACAAGCCACTGCACACAATTTAAAATCTTCATTTTAAGTCTTTGTGTGGATGAAATTCACTGCACTTATTTCACTTGATTTATAAACCATCTATCTGACTGTTGGTCATAATTTGACTAGCCATATCATTAGTGTAATAAAACCATAACTTAAGTCTACAGTTTTTAACATGATATGACCAAAGGACTGTCATTCTAGCACATTTTTGGAGTATCCTGAAACATTATTTAACTATGAACTTACATGAACCGGCCTTTTTCTCTAAAAAAACCTTTTCACAATGTAAAAAAATTAAACTAATAAAAACTTGCAGGGATGCACAATGTATTAATTGTGAATAAACTGTGAATAATTGAGAATAAATGATCATGATTCCACATTTGAACTTTTCTCTAAGAAAACTGGACAGGGATGAGAGGCAGTTTTGAAACAGAAAGTCTGTGTCCCTCTAGGCATGGCGAGAGAACGCAATGGCCCTCGTTTTCTCTGCACTTGTATTAAAAATGAAGCTGTCATAGAGTGCATTTTGAAATGTAGTGCAGTCACCCTGTTGGGAGGTTGGTTCCTCCTGAAGCATTATAAACATTTTCTTTACAATTCCTGATGACCATTTAATGAAATGCAATACTTTTATTTTCTTCATTCTCCTCTTCTGAAGTATGCTGTTTCTCCTTAGGCAAAATTAAGATGTTATACTTAAGCATGATTCTAACTTCTTATTGCAGAGTTGCTGACTGTAGCTCAGAATTTCCTAGTTTCTAACTGTTTCTTTACTGTTTACATGTTTTTCTTCCTGAGTAATTTGGAAAAAGATACACAACTTTTGTATGTTCTCTTTAATAACTTTAATTTCTGGGGGAATTTCTTAAAGCCCCAAAGCTGCTACAAAAACAATTTTCTTGATTCCGGAGCCTTTTTGGTCTACAGGGGAACAATGATGAGCCATAAGGCTTTTAGCAAGTCTATGAAGGAAAACCTCTGCTACTTAAAGGCCATCCTCCTAAGTAATGCTCTCCACTTCTATCTTCCGGAGTCTTGTGAAGTAACAATTCCACAGGCCTTTCAGAGGTCACCAAAGAAAAACCATCTCTAGACCTGAAGAAATTGGTCTTTTCTTACAGAGATCCCAAGCGGCATAAAATCACAGACTTTCCAGCCCAAATTGCTGAAAATGTTTGCCTAAATCCTATAATGGAAAATAATGTGACTGGCAAAAAGACAAATATTTAAAAAATCAGAAAGGGAAGCTGGGGTTTTTCCCAGCTGCTGTACTTGCTTTGGGTATCAAGAAAGCCAGTAAGGATAATAACCTTTCTCAAAACACTCTGCATTTCCTGAATCCTGTGCAAAGAGTTGTTGGAGATGAAAAACACCTGTGAAGAAGCTCCTTATACGGTTTTTAAAAAGTTCCTCAATTTTGTTATAGCCTTTGCACTCCATGACCCTCGTGAGTACATAAGGTACTGAGATTACATTTTAGAGGCAAAAAGGAAGTAATCCAGGGACTTCTCAGCTGGTAAATTAGAGAGATGGTTTGCAATAAGAGAAAAAACCCTACAAGAGGTATATCATTAAAATCTCTTGAAATTCAAAAGACTGGGAAAGTTTTCGCTGAGAACTTTTAAATCTCAGATGACACATTCTAACTTCAAATCAGCAAAGGGAGAGAGGAAGGAGGTCTCAGCCTCTACACGCAGAAGCACAATAGCAATGACCAATCTAAATAAAGCAGAGGAGAGCTGTCTCAAAGACATCTCACATCACTGCCATGCAAAAGTATCACCCAACAGCTACTCAGTCTGCATCTCTGCATATGTCTGAAAGTCAAGATGGAAGTGCCAAAAACTGACACTAGCAAAAAGACAGTCAGGTATATATCTTTATAAAGCATTTTGAAATGAGAGATTTAGAAAGAAAAGCGATATGGAAGGGAATGTGGAAAATTTCTACAAAGTTTCAGAGAACTTTTCCTCTCTTCAATATTAAAATTGCAATGAGTTGTTACATGCAGATTATGTGTGATTTCATTTGCCTGGGAGCTTAGGTGGCTTCAGTTGAGAGGAAAACAAAGTCCTAGTTAAATACTTATTAAAATGATACAGTCAGAAAGGATAATTTTTAGCTCTTGCATAAAAGAGGCCATAGGATTTTGCAAAATCAAATTGTGCTCTATTAGAGCATAACTTTTAGAGAAACATTCAGTCTTGATTTAAAAATTTACAATAATGGATAATCTATGACGAACTTTGATAAGTTATTCCAATGCATAATTGGAACCCTGATGAAGGATACTACCCATATTTAATCTGGACATCTCTTTGATCTTCCAGTCACTTGATCTTGTTGAACCTTTGCTAAATTGGCAAGCCCTCTATTAAGAAATGTTATTTTCTCCTGCAGATCCTAATAAGCTAAGATCAAGCTATCCTTTGACTTGCTCCCAGATAAGCTCCCGGAGCCCTTTTCCCCAAATTTATGGGAAATTTTCCAGTATTATCCCTGAGCTTTGCAAATTCGTAAGTACTCATTTTTGACCTGTGGAGATTAGACTTGGAGAAGTAGCTAAACCTACATTTTAAAATATATCCACTCCAAGAAGTGATCCCTAGCACCCAGATCACCACACACACAGTTGTATGTGCACAACTACAGGGTGTTTCTACACACACTGCTCAGGGTCTAGCTCTTTACTGAGCAGGCTGGCCACATTCATGATAGGTAGTACTTGTCTCATACTACATAATACTTGTCTCTGAGGGTCTCATTTATGTTTCTTCAGTTTTTAGACATAACAATTATTTTGTTTGTATTTCTCAGTATCTGCTACATTATGAGAGATCCATGTCACAATTTCCTACATGGGAGAGTTTTTAGCAAGGAACTGAGAGTCTATGTTATGTGCACTGGAGAATGTCATCAGGGCATGTGGGAATACGAGTCTTCTGATGCTGCATTTAAGGGCTAGAAAGAGGTGCCAAACACAGCATAGTCTTGTCCATACTACCTTCCAGAAATACTTCCTGGAGTGAACTACCAACAAATTGCATTAAATTTATTTATTTATTTATTTATTTGAAAAGGACAGTTTGGTCCCTGAGAAAGACAGGGTACCAACTCACTTCTGTGCCCAGTGGATAATCAAGAAGCTAAGAGCAAAGAATGAACTAGGGAGCTAAGTGATCTGGCAATGCAGACATCAGATATGACAGGAGTCAAAGGTCTACACCCAATACAAACAAATGCATCTCCTGTACTCATACTTGAAATGACCCTGTTTACATATCCAATGATCACACACAGTATTTTGTCAAACACATTAAACCTAGAGTTCACGTTCATCCAATTATCCATCCTGGATGGATTGTCATGAACCTCTTAATTCTTCCTGAATATACAATTCTACATGTCAGTGCCTCAAAACACAGACTGTTGAGTGAGTTTCACAACTCTACATAAAGCCAGAGGAACTGGACTTTGGATGAGCTGCCCTTAAGAGGAATCACAGAATACAGACTGTACAAGGTTACTACGTAGGAGGTCCAGTCATTGCATCTGTGTGTGCAGGAATGTTTGGAAAAAGGGTTCACACAAAGCTTGTTTTTATGGATAAAAACTGAGGAGGTTTGCTGAAATTTGCCGATTATTTGCCCTCCCAAGGACTTCTTCCAAAAGTAATCTATTTTGGACTCTCCACCAAAGAACCACCCACCTTTAAAAGAAAAAAACCCTCCTGTTTCATGATCCTCAGCTCTTGTAAATCACCTTAAGTCTATTTAATGCAAGCGTCAGGCATTTATATCAGATCTGGACCTTATCCATGATGCTTATCTATTTTTTTTGTTCCTCAAAAAGCAGCAAAAAGTGAAAGGTAACAGACACCATTGCTTTAAATTATGTGGGGTTTTTTTTGGTTTTGATCCTTTCAAAGGCACCATATTTAATAGGGGTCAAAATCTGAAAAATTTTACAAGGTTTCCACTTTGGACTATGAGAAGAGGAAAATGCACTCTGCACAGGTGCTAATTATTTTGACTGGCCTCTAATATTGACAGTGTCTGCCTTATACTTTCCATCATAGTGGAGAACAGTTTTTTAAATGCAGTTTCTAACATTAACAGTAGTGCACAAGACTAATTGTGGGCACAATAAGTAAGAACTCGTCATAGCTTTTCTGGGTTTGGTGTTCACTCAGTGCCCTGGCAACAAAGAAGGAAATGTGGTTCAGGAGCTGAACAGCCTCCCAGGTATTTTTTTCTGTTTGGATGACAAAGAGGTTTGGGGTTTTGTATTCAGAAACGACCAGAAAACTTACCCCCTCACTTTCCTCCCTTAATTGCCAGTTTATTTACTGCATGAGATTGAGGAGGAATAGAACATTCTAAGAAATGGATTAGGGGAACGAAAGCAGCAGCACTGAATGAACAAGCCTGGAAATTAACTATGCATTTTCAAAAAAGCAGGAGACACAATCTTTCCTCCACAACCATTTATTTTCTAGTAAATCCTTTCCAAAGGATTAGGTTCACAACAGAAACACAGGGTTTGCCTAAGGAGCTGTTTATCATGCTCATGCAACCAAACTGAGATAGAGTTTGGATAAGTGGACTACAAAGTGTCTGTAAAGTTGGCCTGCCAAGCTCAAAGGGTTGTGTTCAGCAATAAAACATTCAGATGGTGGTCAGTTACAAGGGGCGTCCCACATGAGTTGATACTGGGACTGATAGTGTTTAGCATTCTGATTAATGAGCTGGAAATGACATAGAATGTATCCTCAGCAGTGTCACACATGACAACAAAATGGAGTCTGTGGCCAAGTATCCTGGGGATGGGCTGCTATTCAGAGAAAGCTCCTTAAGTTCAACGAAAAGTCCTGAATGGGACTATTCCTGAATGGAGAGTACAGGCTGGAGGACAAGAGGATAGAAAGGAGCTTTCCAGAAGAAGTTGATTTCTGTAGAAGATAGTACCTGAGTGTTTTGAAATTCAACTGGTTTTGTTGGCATTCACTTAGTGGGAACAGCTCTTACACAAGGGTGTAGAGAGACATCTTAGTTACTCTGCTACTTTCTGTGACAGGCATCAAGCTACTTATTAAGAGTCCAAAGATGGGAGTCCAACTGTGATGCCTCTTTCTTTGCTTTGGGACTATGGCTAAAACCTCTGTCTCTACAAAAAGGAACTGCCTTTAGATAACCACTTTTATGAGCACAATGAGAAACTGGAAAGTGAACTTGCACTTCAAAAGAAAAAGTACTGGTTTTACTATTGCTATGCATTTGTCTGGGGTTCTCCTGTCACATAGCAGAAGGTTTTGTTCTCAGTTTAGGCACCTGGATGCCTCTATTAAGCTTTTATGTGCAAGTCTTTCATCTAAATTTAATCTGCTAATGATTGTCCCGCTTCAATAAAGAGAGGGCATTTGAGAGTGCTGGACAACATAATTACTGATCAAGGTATGTATGTTCACTTAAAGAACTGTCTTGATCAAGCTAAAAATAACACACTTCAGAATGATTTTTTATATCATTACATTGGAATGTTACATCTATATGCCTGATTTATGTACATTAGATGGAGAACTTTACATTCTGAACTCAGGTCAGACCAGTAAAACCCCCAAAACTGGGATAATTTCATCAGCTAAGAGTTACATTTTATTTACTCCAATACTATGGAAACTAGACCCTGTCTGAATGCCAATTTTTTTTTTTTTATCACAGGTTTCTTAACAGATGAATGTTTTCAGTATTTCAAAGAGTCAGGTGGTGTTTTTTGAAAAAAGACAGCTATTACAGGGGATGATAGATTCAATTGCTAAGGAGCAGAGGATGTACCTCAGAGAATGCAATGAACAGTAGACTTAATTCAGCCACAGCAATGCCATTACTACATGGATAGGCTTCTCAAACTAGAGGTACCACTTTCACAATCCGATACATATTGACACTCATTTCAGAAATATCAAGGGTGCTGTAAACAAGTCCTCAGTACATCACATGCTTTAAAAAGTGCATAAGAAAGACTGGAAAGGAGGCTATTCTTTGAGGGTAGTCAGCTTTAAGATAGCTTATTTTAAGTGCAAGCAACAGATTATGGTCAACAAAGGTAAGGATGTAGTTATCAAAAGGAGAATTATCAGTTTAGCTACCCACCTGTGACACAAACAGACTAACATTTCCTGTTGAGCCTAAAAGCAACCATTTGCTGGCACCTCCTAAACTGCTACCTGTACAGTGTACACGATACTTGTACTTCAAACGCATCTTTGCATTTTGTAAAGCATATGTGTATCAGCATGCTTTGCACTAATAACAATATTTACTGAATAAGGTCACAGTGTCTTAAAGGAAAAAATCACAGAACTACAGAATATTCTGACTTGGAAGGGATCCACAAGGATCATCGAGTCCAACTCTAAAACTCTAAACTCTAAAATTCTAAGAAAAAGCTAATAAAAAACCTGGTACAGTGTGAACCTGAGTAGATGAAGAAAGTGCTAGTTTTTGACTTGACATTGGTGTTGGACACGTTTTTTTAATCATTGAAATGCATTTTTCATCTGTTTGCTCCTGTCCTTTCAACCAAGCTTAATGATACCAGTTCCTATACCAAATACGATTAATGTTTTATGTAATGGGAGACAGGAATATTGCAATGGCATTTAGAAAGGGCATGGCTAAGCTTGGTCAGGCCCCTGTGGTGGATATTTAAAGGTTCTATAAACCATGAGTTTTCTGACTTCTTCATTCACTGAGACAATGTGAAAAAATCTCTACTCTCAAGCAACCAGTATACATGAGAACAATTATCATAATGTCATGAGCAGAAGCCTGTAGAGCTCAGCTGAAAGCTGTTATTGGGCTTCTTGAACTGGACCACAGGCAGTTCCATGTCTACCACCATCCCATTTTGCACTGCCTCATTAGTAATTTATTTTCTGCACTGAAGATGCACAGTACCATCATGAAGAAGCAGAAGATTTGATCCAGACTTACTTCATATAAAGTCTACTCTATGCTTGTCTTTTATCATTCAAAATTGTTAAATATTATGCAAAAATGACATAACATACCCTTCCAACTTCCAATTCAACTTCCACGTGTCCTTTTTTTCAGGGAAACAATGAAGGAAGGAGGTTCATTCTAGCGTTGTTTCAGTCATTACAAACATGGGAGTAATAAGGCATGGTATACATATAGCCTAGTAATTGTTAGGTGCTAGCCATTCCCTTCTGTTCTCAATCCACAAGTCTGGTAACGTCACATTTCTCAGTGTGGGAGTATGAATCCTCAGCTCAAGCTGTTGAAACACCTCCTTACGGTATCTGGGAGAAGCACTGAGCCAGTGCATTTCAGCTGAGCCTCAAATCCTTAGGATGCGCTTCTGTAGCCTAGGATTCTGAAATCCCTGGGGTCAAAGCTTTTGGAAATGTTCCCCTGGCACCCAAACTGTAGTCACATATTCATCCTAAAGCTCCATTTAACAGGCATGGAGTCCATTCTCAGCTGGTGGAAGTTGGCTCTGCTGCACTAAAGCCAGAGAAGCCAGGGGTGATTCACACCAGCTGAAGAAGTGGCCTGAAGTCTTAATAGTCACCAGAAACTGCTTTTAAAAGCTGTTCTTCACTATGATGGAGAGTATAAGGCAGACAAAGTACTAAAAGCTTTTATGTTCAGAATTTCTTTGACAATGTACTTTTCTGAGGACTAAGATGACTGTTACTCCAGAAATGAACATTAAACCACACAGTGCAATTCTGGACTTGTCAGTTTAACACCTTTAAAGAGAAAAATCATAGTGTGGCTCAGGCAATACTTTCAAAAGCACAGTTTAGTCAGTGAAAGATAATATAGGTTGTATAGCAAGAAAAGTGTGCTTTAACTAAAGTATAAGGAACCTGTAAGAGTTAAATTCAGTGCAGACAAGCAACATGGAGTGGATGATATATAAAAAGAGTATTTGATTAAGCAGCTTACTGAGTGTTGGCCAGTGAAGTACAGAAAAAGCTTGGTTACTTTTGTGGTACAGAAGGAACTGTGATTAAAATGGCTTGAGGAAGAGAGTGTTATCACAAATAAAGAATGGTTCTAACTAAAAACATTTTAAACACTAATTAAATTGTCACTTAATGACTTTGAGTTTGGTCTGGTTGTCCTACAATTACATTATCATGGACTAAAGCATGACTTGGATTATCTGCCTGTGTAAATGAGGAAGAAGAATAAAAAACAAACAAAATCTTTCCTTGAAAATCTGTATTGGTTGTCAGGAGATTTGGCTTGGGTACACAGGAATAGGAGAATACACATGCTTATTGAGTTTAAAGAACTAGCGGAGAAGGAATAAACACACCTTTGCCTTTAATATATCTGACTTCTGAGACTCCCCCAACATATATGTTGTCCAGATTGGCTCAGACAGAGAAAGATATGAGTGAAACAGCATTTCCTTCAGAAACTGGGAGAAAGTAGTGGAAGAATTTTGACTTTGAGTGGTGCTTCTGAATCAAATCTGCCAGGGTTAGGCCTGGTTGAAGAGGCTCACATAAAAATCTCTTTTCTTAGGATGGTATCCTAGGTCTGCAGCAAGCACTCTCCCAAGAGCAAAAGCAAAGTCTGTCTCAGAGCTTCTCCCTGATCCAGCTCTGTTTAGCTCATTAAAGTTTCAGGGGTTTGGGGGCCCTTTTACTCTTCTTAAGTACAGCTCTAGGCACCTGAATTTCTATGCCTTCCCGTTTCTGGCCCACTGTCTTTTATGAGTGTTTGCTTAGAGATATTGCCTCTCTTTTCTGTGCCCCCTGTTGCCCCTGCCTTTTAGTTTTCTCAATCCTCCTTAGCCACAGTGTCGCATTCAGTGTCAATTATTTCAATTCAGTGAACGCAGCAAACAAGCTCCAGTTTCATCTTCCTTGAGAAATTTACAGCTCCAATCTCTCCTAGGTTACTGAGGCAAACAATGAATTCAATCAAGAAATTATAGTAAAGGGTGCTGATTCTGTCAATAACGTAATTTCCTACTTCTCAGAGGTTGCACTGTTTCACTCAGTGACCTCTTGTTCCACATACTTGAAAAAACAACATTCCACTTCTTATGATCACTTGTCAATCTCCCACACTTTACCTTCTATTTTTCTTTCTAAAAAAAAAGTTTTTATAACTACAGGTGAGTTGCAATTGTGAGGAGACTAAAATCATGGGCAGGATTATGGGATCATGCATGGCCTGGTAGGTATGTATTAATACAAGAATAAACACACACAATTTATGTGAAGGACTGCAGATATTCAGTTATTTTTGTTTTCAGTGGAAGATCTATGTGATACACTGGCATGTGGCATCCCTATAAACCATTTGGAACAGTAAGTTAAGACGATATATATTAAATCCTTATGGCACTTTTTTTAACATAATTGCATTTTAGATATTACCCACCATACATTTCTGGGTTATTCTAATGTTATGTGGTTGTGCCACATTTCTCTCTATCAGTATTAAAATGGCAGAAAGGAAAAAGCAAAACTGTAGCAGAAAGAGGTAACTATATGCGGTGGTCATCTCTCAGCAGAACAAAAGATACTATTTTGTGGTGTAACAGCAAACAGAATTGACATCAACAAGGTCAGCTGTGTGTAATGTAAGCTTTCAGGTTTCAGGACAAATCCATGAAACTTATCTCTGTCTCATGTTTTTGCGGGGCTGGGAACAGCAGTGAGCAGACCCAGCCTTTCTATTTGCAATTCTGGCAAGTGGAGAACCATGAAACAAACCTATTCTGCCAAAATCTTGTATCCATATCCATATTCTGTTAGGCTATTCTTTTGAAGCTTTTCACAGACTAGAGATGCTTTGCAGGGACTGAAATAAAAATTCACAAAAATTAGTGGGATTCCCGCAAACATACAAAGGAATATAGAAATATGGATGACCCAACCACAACTTGTGCAACTCATTTTCTAGTTAGTCTGTTTAATTCAAACCAATATATTTCTGTGAAGCAAAACCACTACTATGGTGAATAATTTTCTGATAGTGCAGGGATATTTAAAAGGACTCATCTGTTCCAAATGGAGGCTTCACCATCTGTTCTGTCCTTTTATTACAAATAGAGAAGGAATTTAACTCACTGCATCAGCATGTAAAGCCTACCACAGAAACGATTTAGATGTATGTATGTGTTCTTTATGCACCTGGTATGTTTTCACACACACCAAACACAAATCAGTGGGAAGACCTGTCTTTTGTAACCTAATAAATTCTCTGATCTGGCGCCTTTATTCCTTTCTCATGGCAGCAGAAATTGATCGCCAGTAGCTTGCATTTTATTAGGACAATTATGACCCTGTTGCTGTTCTGCAGGAGTTATATCTTTATTGGGCTGACATTTTGTGATACCATTTACCTCTCTACAGAAAACGAGTCTCAATTCCTATTCATTCCCACTTGCTGGTCCTACATACGTGTCATCACGGACAGAAATCTCAAAGGAGATGTGCTGAGGATCTGTCAGATTGCTGAAACGCTCTGTTCTTCCCCAAAGGACACTACACAATCTTTTCTAACACCATTTAAAGAAGACAGGAAACTCCAAAATGCATGACACTGCATAATTTTTGCTGGTTTAAAAGACAAATTTAGCCATATCTTAGGGAGGGAGGTGCAAATTACCACATCTTTCTCTATATATACTCTCTATACCAGGAAACAGATTGCATGTTCAATGCAAACGCTAATTTGAAGAAAACCCTCGGGTCCTACCTGTGTTGTAGCCCCTCCCAAGTGCTGGCCAGGGTCGATGATTCTTCCAAAGGTTGCCCAAATACCAATCACTCTGGTTCTCTACTAAGCCAAGAACTTGCTGCCCTGGAAATGAGCAAATTGCAAGCAGATTAGGAGACAGAAGACAGTCAATCAATGGAAAACAAAAGAGAAATCCGGAAGGTCGGGTGCTGGTTCCTTCCATGCACTGGGAAGGAGCCTGCTTAGGTAACAGACAGCAAGCCTAGCACAGCTCATTTCTTCCTTCTCCCCTGGCTAGTGTGGGTAAATAAACACTGTGGGAACCCTTGTCATGCTGACAGAAATATATCACCCAGACAAATCTGAATGCTGCTTGATTTTGGAATACAATGATGGAGAATCCTCCTAGTGAGAAGTAAGTGTTGGTAAAATGATAATCTAATATGAAGATCTGTTCTTACTCTGATGGAGATAATGTAATTGAAGAACAAGGCTCAGTATAACAAATTATTCCCTACTAGTTTCAGGGATTTTTTTCTCAGTCACAAAGGAAATCCCTTTTGCTCAGAAAAATATTTGATTCTATGAGTTTACCTACATAAGAATGTTGCGCTGTTTTAATTTAAGAGAGTAATTTAAAAGTCATTTAGGTAAGCCTGTGTAGAATGCTGCATAGAAATTATGATTTCAGTTTTATTTCAGTTTATCTTACATTGATTAGCAGCTGGCTGCAGCTAGAGTAAAATGTGTTTTAAATCAAATGTGTCTAAAAGGTTTGCACTGCTTAAAAATCAACTGAAAAGTGAATGTTTGTATAGATAAGGACTTAATTATCTATCCTGAAATGTGCTGTATAAAATTTAAATAAGAGAAGTGATTGAAATGATGCTCTGGTGACAGAGGATGGAGGGAAAACTGCATTTGGAGCCAGTCAGAGAAAGGAAAGCGAATGGTGTTTTGACAGAGGGACATGCTCATTGAGGGCACTGAGACTGGTACTGGAAATTATTTTGCAACCTTTTGAGAAAGCACGCTTTGAAGGCCATTTTAAAATCCCAGCTATGCTCATAAAATTGGGTGTATGGTCACAGCAGGGCACTGAAAGCATTAAATGATCATTATACGCTGCTTACATAAGACCACAGCTGTATTACTAAAATTTCAGTATGGCCCACGACAAGACTGGGCTGAGAAGCAAGACATAAAGACAGAAGTGATTAATTCAATTTTATAGCTGGCTTGAAAACTGATTGTGACACTCCTCTGTGGTACTTGAAATTCAGGTGAATGTCAGAAACCCCCACATGTATCTCAAGTGCTGTTTCAAAGAGGGTGAGCAGCAGAGATTGGCCAATGCATATGACAAATAAACCAGAACACTATGAAAGCATTCAAGGAGTGAATGGAAATTAATCTAAAAATAACCTTGAGAGATTACCAAGTCCACTCCACGCTACTTCAGGATCATCCTACTCTACCCTAATGACAACATGGTACTCCTCATCAGACCTAATTTTCTAATGTTGTCTCCTCTTTGCTATTATATTAAATATATATATTTAATTTTTCACATTATACTCCATAAGTAATTTTTCAAGAAGGTGGAAAATCTGGGGGAGAGCAAAAGGATCATATAAAAGACCACCACAGATTTATCTTCCCATGGGTGCTACCGAAAACTGGTAATATTAACAGAGTGCAATGCACAAGCAAATGAAGGAAATTACAAGTTAGAGGCAAATGTATCCCTGAGCAACTGATGCTTTGTTCATACAAATAAACTATAGCATCTCTCAACCTGTGACACACATGGAACACACTAGAGAGCATGAGACACCACAAGCTATATTGTGAGGAAATATGAAAGGGATCTCAACTGACAGAAGTCTTAGGCAAAAAGATGCCGAAGGACAAAATTTAAACCAACACTTGTTGACTCCATCCTGGAAGTCTGCCTGTTCTTTATAACCACTCCCTTACAGCTGAGGTAGAATAAATCAAAATAAGAAACTGCCATGGCTAGTAAAGGATGAGAAGAAAGCAAAAAACAATAAAAAATGCAGGTGCAGCTGGGCTGGAATGGATTGGCACAGCTGGTAGGAAGTGAGTGTCCCTGCCCATAATCTAACAGCACATTTCACAACTCAGCAGTCCACAGATCCTTCTCAGGATAGTACTGCTAACATCAAAAGAAATGTTAGAATTCCATTTGCAAGAAGCAGATACTGAACTTCCTTACCATGGAACATCAGTCTGCTTTAATTATTTTAGCCCCATGAATTGCCCATCATACCACAGAGTTCAGGCTTTAAGTTGATGAATAATAAAAAAAGAACAAACCTTGCTACTTTTTTAATGGTTTTCCTTTCCCACCTATCAGTGCAAAATCTCAGTTCTAATAATGTACCTCCCAAACACTTATTTCTCAGTTATTATTTCTCATGCCAAGATAAACTGAAAAGGCTCAGGAAATTATATTTGCCTGTATTTACTGTAGCTGTATAATTTCCTTCCCCTTTTTCCCTTTATTTTTGAAGACATCATAACAAATCATGCTTTCACCAGTGTTCCTTGAGGTTTGACACGGGACATGGATGAAGGCAGAAATTAACATCATGTAAGCTTTAGGGCTTAGATACATGGATCAGATAATGTGACTTACTGTGTATCAACTGAGCTGGAATAACTGCCTGTACATGTCCTTTTAGCTTGTCACAAATACAAAGGAAAACGTGTTAGCTAACATGCTTTAGTTTGCCTTTGCAATGGCCTGGGAATGCGCACATGTTCATGTACTGTCCTAGGGTACAGCATTATGCAACTTGTCAGCCTGTTGTAACTCTTACTGGTGCATAAAAGCCTACTAGGCAGATGTGATGACTTGTCTCCCAAGACACCTTGAAGAAAATTATGGAGATATGCTTTGCATCTTCTCTAATTTAATTTCTGTTTTCTCTAGGCTGGAATAGCGTTGCTGTCTCTGCCAAAGAAGAATGTATTTTTGTTACCCTTTATATTGTCTCTCTGATCCTGACTTAAATCGGAAGTAATCGGGAAACCAGAACTTCAGCTGCATAGCAAATATTAATGTTTCCAAAAAATGTTTTCATTCTGAATCAGT
Organism: Corapipo altera; assembly: GCF_003945725.1. Taxonomy (NCBI): domain Eukaryota; kingdom Metazoa; phylum Chordata; class Aves; order Passeriformes; family Pipridae; genus Corapipo; species Corapipo altera. Next base: position 14,192,612 of record NW_020884873.1, read on the forward strand.
ACAGAAAAAAGAAAATCAGAAATATTTTCTGGATGAAATTCCCCAAATATTTTGATCTGAAGATACCAAAATAAAAAATGCACAACCCTCATCACTTTAAATAATATAAAACAATGTGACACATAATACAGATGCATAATATATACCACATAGAACACATTATTTTATGTATCTAAAAGTTCAAACAAAATAAAATTACAAGATTTGTCCTTCCATTTGTGACCAATCAAAAATGCTTCACTCAAAGCTTTAATTAATTTTTTTCAATATTAATGAATCACTGTGAGAATATCTATCCAGTGTATCTGACCCCTACCAGTTAGTTCATTTTGTTATTTACTTTTTCAAATGAATTAGGAAGTTATAGAAAGAAGGCTAAAGCGATGCATGGTGTCAAGGAGGCACAGGGAATGCTCACCTTGCCCACAGTTTTCTGACCATCCACCAGCCCCAACCTGTCCCTCTGGCCACCTTTCATGCCTTTCCTGTAAAGTGTCTGCAGTTCTGTGGGAACTATCACCAGGTTCATTTCACCTCTGATCATACCACAATCTGAATTCAGATTTTCTGGGGAAAAAGACTTGAGTTCCTTCCCACCACGAACTTTTGGAAAAAGTAGGCATAAAAGAGTTCTGTAAGTTATTCTTCCAGCAGATGAGAACACAGTGGCTACCATAATGAATTTGAACTGTTCAGCATTTTGAGCTGCTGGTTTCTTCTTCCTAAGAGTTATTATAATAAAATACCATAACTAACAGCAAAAGCTCTATCATTTTCTGTTCTGGCCCTGCAGCTATGATTAAGTGCACTCCTCTCACTCTCTGTTACTCCAGGCACAAGTTAGCTTATGAAAATTAAGCTGTCTTTCTTACTTCTTCATACATCACCACTAACAGCCAGACAACAGAAAACAAGGCTATGATTCTGGTATGACCACAGTGAAAAATTATTGAACAGGTTGAATTGCCAGGAATGGGGCTGTATGCTGCCTGGCTGTGGGATGAGACTTCTCCAGAAGGCAGCTGCAGCTACAGCATTTTGCACAGAACAGCTCCCTGACAGCTCTTGCATGATGAGAGGTGCTTCTCTCCTTGCAAAAGCTTGGCTGCTGCTGGGAGGAGGTTTCCATGGAAAAACAAATACTTCTGAACCTGATAACTCAATGCCTTCAATTCTGTTTTTACTTCACAGACTTTTGGTGGATAACGGGGGGGAAAGCATTACACCGTAATTCAGGCATTGAAGGGGACTCCAGCTCCCAGCTGAAACACTGATTTCTTGGGTGACATTGAACAGGTCACAGAACAGCCTCTTGCTTAATTCTCCCTTAATAAAATTTTACCCCTCTTCCATTTTGCCTGTCTCACGTATTGGAAATGTAAGTCCTCTGAGTTAGTAAGTGTGGGCTAGTTTCTATTGAACGCATAAGAGCAGCAGCATGGGGCCAGGTTGAAGCTCCACCGTAGCAGCTGTGCAATATGGAGCACAACAGTGCAGCTGTACAGTGGTCCTCTGGCTTCCAGTGACACACAACACATCTGAAGAAGTATCAGGTTTTATTTATGTTGAGTCAGCTACCTGCTAGTTTCATCTGGTGCCAGTCTTGGTGCCTGTGAACAATGTGTTCCCATTCTGCCCTGATTTTTTCCCAGTTTTAGAGTATATTATCTTCTCTAGTCTGTGGTACAAAGGTCTTTAACCTCAGCTCTTGCCTTGACATACTTTGCTATTACAAACAATAAAAACAGGAGTAAAAAATTTATAGTTATTACAACTACTTTCAACTTCTTCTTAGGTGGAAGCCTTTTCTTTCCTTTTTTTTTTTTGTTTGTTTGTTTGTTTTGTTTTGTTTTTTGTTTTTTAAACCTATAGTGGTTTTTATGTGACTCCAGTGCAACCACAGTAGTAGCAATGGACCCACAACAAGCACTTTGTGCATTTTCTCAGGACATTAGACTGTTTCCAGAAAGGGGAAAATAAAAAGGCATATTAAAGGGGTAGCAAGGGCTGGGGTGCCGCCTTCTGATTGCTCATGGCCAAAGGGTGAGCTGGTATCATTGCAAAGATCCGTTTCAGCACAGTTCTCGTGCTTGTTGGATTTGCAAGGTTCAGTTGCATTTGGTAGAGGCTTTCAAAGTGAAAAGCAAGTGCAAAGTAGTTTTCACCCTTTAAAAACATAAGAAGTAAGCAAAGGTTATTAAAGGAGAACAGAATAGAACTCTGTCTTCCTACTTCTAACTACATTAAGTAGCTAATTACTTTAAGTTAGAAGTAGTACTTCTAACTACTTCCACCTCTTCAGATCAGTGTCAAGTTCAAGATTTCCATCCTCACTATTGTTGCCCATTGCAATTCTTGCACTGTCTATATAAATTAATGTTTCTTCCTGCTCCCAAGCTTATTCCTCTCTTCTACTGCCATGTCCTCTCTCATTCCCAAAAGAGACTCTGTCTTCCCATGCAACAAATACCCTGAAAATATGTTTCAAGCACAAAACTCCTCAGCAGTTTACTTCCTCTATAAATTTTCTAGAAATCTTACCATGAATCCAATCTAAAATACATACATGAAATCTTGTGTGTGCACTGTAGCACAAGTGTGCCAGGACCCAGAAACAGATTATGACATCATCTCACATGCCTGTATAGCATAGGATACACTGTGTTCAACAGAATTGAATACTTTAACCTCTACTGTGCATTTATTTCACAGGTTTGCATACATGTACCAGATATATGCATTATATTTGTATACATATACACATATATACGTGCACATACATATATACACGCACAAATATAGACAGATACGTGTGTGCAAATATATATATGCAAGTATAGGAAAAGGTTGTCTCTGCTGTGAAAGCAAACCATCCTTGTGAACAAAGTCAATTCAAATCCACTACTTCTATTATTTAGGCATTGGACTGAGAGAAAGGGCCCAGAGTTTCAGGAACATACAAGCTATTAAAAGCACTGCTTGAATTTGGCCTATGAAGGAATAGGTGAGTACTGAACAAAAAATGCTTTCTTTTTTGCTGCCAAAGATAATGCAATAAAACTGTCTTGGAGGAGTATGCGAAGACCATGAAAGTAACTATCCATGCACCATGACTCTACCTTTCCTAAGTGCATCAATTTTATAAAGAAGATAAGGTCTTGATATGCACATTTTTGTTGGCACAAACCCATCTGTGAAACACATCTCAGTAATGGGGAGCCAAGCAGCAGGCTGCAATGTGTAATCAATAAATCTCTTATGCCTTTCAGTAGTAGTACTTTGTTAAGGAGAGACATCCTTAAAGCAGGAGAAACTGAGGTACATGGTGATGGAGTGACATTTCCAAGGTTACCAGGAAGGTGAGTGGTGATCCAAGAGCAGGTGCCAGGACTTGTGAGACCCAAAGCACTGATTTTAGACACTGACAGACTACGTCCTTTGTGACAGCCTAGTGCCTGAACTGTCATTGCCAGTCATCACTTCAAAATTCCCATTCAACTAGCCTTCCCAGCAGCTGTCAGCTTACTGAGTCCACTCACTGATGGCTGAGTTTTTCCTTGCAACATCTCTGAATGCTATGTTCTGCCCTGCCATAGATTTACTTTGGGTACATCCCTTGGGATTCCAGGTACGTCTCATCACTTTCCTCTTGATGTTCAGGCAGCTGCATATTTCAGCTGTAGGAATGTAAACCTTAAGCCGCCTCTGCTAACTGAACATTCTCAACTCAGATTCAAACCTGGTAACAGAGGTTAGAAGCTGGCTGGTCATCCCTCATTTTTGTTCTGTAAAAGGAGGGCAACACCACTGCATCATGACACTTCATCAGGTTCCAGTGATTGTTGTCTGAGGTTGTTGGAATTGTAAACTTGTTTACTAGCAATGAATTAGATACAGAGAATAAAACTTTTCCAATATTTCAAAGACTGTTCATCCTTTTGGGCAGTTATCATATGTAAACAGTAAGATATTAAACCCCCTTTCTTTTTTATTTAAAAGAAACAAATCTTCTAAATTGATGGACACACCAGGAATGTTTGTAAGCAAGAAATCAGTAGGTATGTATCATAAGTACTTCCCCGAGAAAGTATTAAGAGAAATCCCAGAATGTAGAAACAGTGGCAGAAAAAAACTCCAAGAAGAACAAAATGAAAAGGATTGGTTTTCTAGGGACAAGTTTTAAAAAAAAACCAAACCAAATCAGAAAAAAACAGGGCCGTATTTAGTAGAAAAGGGCTGTAGTCACCCACTTAATGTGAAAAAGGTTGCCAAGTTATTGTATGTGGTGTTGAAATCCAACTATGTTGACATTGCTTTTCCTCTTTGTTGGGTTCAGTTCTGTTAAACAAATAAACAAGCTCTGCATTTCCCTTTGGCTATGTGGCTTTTACCAGCCTCTGCAAATTTTTCCAGATGAAAATTCAGGAGTTGTCTCTTCAGTAGACAGAGATTGCAGTAAGATGCTGCTACCTACCTAGCACTTCTTGCCAATGCTATTAATGGCACTTACTATACTGACAATTGGCTTGTGTAAACAGCTCATTTTATCCTTTTAATTATGGGCTTCAAGACAGGTTAGAGCTCACAAACACTACCACTAAGAATTATTTATGGATCAGCAGTATCAGATGGTAAGATGGCACAGCAAACATTTGTTCACACCTAATGATTAAGCACAATTAAACATGTATCAGGAAATATGATAGAGCTCTGATACCAAACAATAACCTACTGTTTTGCATTTTGAGCTTACAGAATAAGAGATATTTCTGCCTGATACTACAAAACAGTGGCTGTACCAGAAGCCTCGTGAGTTAGCGACAAGCTCAAGAGTCTTGGGATCTGTTCCTTTTTCCCTGAAATGACAGATGGGTCACCTCTTTGTTGAGCAGGAGACTCTTGAAATAGGGGACAATTCTGCAGTCAGGCTAAACAGCGGATGTGCATATGAGAACAAAAGAATAAATTGGAGAACAAAATAGAAAATTTTATCCTGACAGTGTTGCAAGTTGTTTTGTCAAAGGACTGCAAACACCTAATAAAGGTGCAGAGAATTGCTCCTAAATTTTAACACAACCATTCTTTCTCTATGTCCTTCTCTATCTTTTAACTTGTACCCTGGAGACATCTAGATTTATAGGGTAAAGTGGATGAGATGTTCTCTTGCTGAATACGTGTCTGCTTGTAAACTCAACTTGAAACCATATATAGCATTGACTTAGTTTTGCCGTCAAGTAATAACTCTGTCCAATACCTACAGAGTCAAGACTGGCACAAAGATAAAGTTATGAAGCCACCTTGAGGCTGAGCTCAGTATCTTGAGCTCCACAATTAAATAGTCCATACGTCATATGGATTGCTAGCAAGCATTAGTTCATTAACCTAGTTTATGGCTGTTTACTACATGTATGACACATTTTGCTAGCATAACAATGAAGCAGTTTATATTCCTGACGGAGAATCCAGGAAGGCTTGGAAAAAGCAATAAACCCCCCCATTTTTTAGTCTTTTGCAGATCACTCTTTGTAGATAGTTCTAGAGGTTTTAGAATGTTTAACACAAGTGCACCTCAGCACTGACATTTCCCTTTTTCCACTGCTTATTGGCTTAGTACTGAGAGATTCCTGCTGTTCTGAAGAATCTCTAAGCAAAGAGGAAGAAAGCTGTCTCATCTGAGTAAAGGGATAAAAACAAGTGTTATGAAAATCAGCTTAAGCTCCCTCTCCCTCTCTGTTGTTTAATTAGTTAGTGGCTTTAATTGAGACAAACAGCTGAAAAATATGAGCCCAACAGTACACAGAAAGTACAGAATTTTATCACACAGCTCTGAGTCAGAGAGTCTTTAAAGTGTAACAAAAGAGTTAAAGTCCAAAAGTGAAGAGGTGAGAGATTTGCAGAAGGTGCCAGTTTCATTAAGTAGATCTGTTGATGATAACGAGAAGAAAGGGCAAGACTTGCTGTCTACTGAAACACAACAACTCCCATAATGTATTCTGCACATCATATCGTTCAAGCCTCTAATATTTCATTCATTGATTTTATTGTCAAATGAAAAGGTGCTTGTTCCAAGTGGCATTTAGTGAGACAGATGGGGAGAGACCCAGAGTTCATTACTGGGAGTTCGCTCGCTGGATAAAGTTGACATTATATAGATAAAAAGCAAAAAGAGTGCAGAAGTCTACCAGTCCTAATGTTTAGAAAAGTCTTTTTGGTTCTCCTTCTGGAAACTCAAGGGTTTTATACCCGGTCAGACTGCAGATGTCATCTGCCTCACATGCCATCTGCATCACTCAAGCTTCTCACACAGGCCCTCCCTTTTTCTGGCCGCGTGCTCCTTCCCCTACATTAGTATGTAAGATGTCGCACTAGCACCCCACAACCTCTTCCCCTGTAATGAGGCCAACCTGTTTGGACCTTCTAAACGGTTATGTGAAGGAGAGGCAAGATGTAAAATGGCTTTAGGCTGGAAATAGCTAGTGTTTGTCTGGCTTCACCAAAACAATAGCATCTGTAGGCAAGCACAGCAGCAGAACTTTAAATGCCCGTGTGCTGTGGTTAAAAACAAGGTGTCAATCAGCAGCTTGGAAAAACTTCTGTGAACTGCTTTATTAATTGCATGTATGAACTCCATCTAGATTTAAATTTAAACAACAGTGTCCCTTTGTTAATCTGAGCCTAATTTAACTGCTTTTTTTAAAGTGATTTTTATAGAAAGGTTTAGCATACAAGCTTTCATTCAAAAATACTAAAGAATCAGAATAATCAGCTCAAATACCGAAAACATCTAGATATGATAAACCATATTTCCACAATAAAATGAGAGAGAAGTATGAAAGTATTAAGAATTCTGAGGACATCAAGAAGCAGGAAACCAGCTGTGCAACCACTGCAGGAAAGCATGCAAAGGGCAGGAAGTTATGGTATCTGCTAATCCCCCCTTAATCTCTACTAATGCATGGAGTGTAAGCAACATTTCTTTTATGAAATAGTAAAATGCTGTTATGAATTTTGAATCTATTTTGCATCTCAGTGAATTCTGTAATCAAAAGGGTAAGAACAGGAAGTCATATATGAGTCAATTTCTCTTTACTTATTTTCCTCTTCATCTGTTTAAGGACAAGATGGAAAACAACACAAAAATTGAAATCTGTAAAAGGGACTTGGCTAACTTACTCCCTCATAACCACAGATATTGGATGACACATTTTGCTTGTTCTTAAAAAGGGAAAAATGTACTAGTAAGATAATTATCCACAACCTATCTGTACCATAAGCCTCTTCTGCATTAAAAAAAAAAAAAATACAAAACAAAGGGCTTCCCTCTCTATCTTCCTTGGGGAAGAAAAAAAGAAATCCCTTATCCACCAGATAATCACATGACAGACCAGACCCTTCACTGGCTGGTTCCATGTGGTGGAAACTGATGTTGCCTTTTTGTCAGTCATGCTGCAGATCCATTAAGCACCATAATAAATATAAATTATAACAGAAACACATTTAATACTTTAGCAAATTAAAAATGGATTGCCTTTCAAGTACTGAAAAATAGCAACAAATTAATATGTATGTGCAGATCAGAAAGGCAGTAAGTAAAAAAAAGGGTGATGTAGATGACAATTTGGCTCTGTATTGAGAAGATCAGTAAAACCCAGTTAAATGTAGTGATGAAATCTTTGATTCCATTTGATTTAATACTGTGAGAATTAATTCAGACCTCAGTCATATAAGCGCTGTAGAAGCAAGCAAGCACACTAATTTGAGAAATTACCACCCCATGGCAGGAGTTACTGCCTACCTAGTTCACCTCCATGTACAGCCATCAGGGTTAGCTGCAGCTCTCTTCACTGGTCCTCTATAATGGCTGTATGGAGAGTGAGAGGGACAATGAGTCCCCATAAAATCTATTAATACAGCTCATGGAAAAGTACTGGAGAGATGATGGCAATAATTTCTTAAATCACTCCAAGCAAAATTGTCAGGACATCAGTTTATGGCTCCAAAAGCATCCAGTAAATGGGACATTTACAGTTAATCTGTTCTAATCTCTAGAAAAAGTAAATCCTTTGTTAGCACTGAGGACAGATTCAATAACCTGACAGATTTGTGAAAGTCTCCCTTCAGTATCTCACTTTAGCTTCTACCTCTGCCCTTTTAAAAGGCAAAACTGATCTTCTTTCTCCACGATTCTTTCCTGGAGGTGCACAAACACTGTACTCATAAAATCCAACTGTATAGTCCCAGGCAGACCTGCCTAGGATTTACTCTTCACTAAGAAAAGGTAATGTAGGTGGCTCAGAATAACTCTTGCAAAATCATCTGTGCACATATCTTTTTTTTAAATGTAATTAACTCTTATTTTAATCCATCCAGTTTCAGCCTCCTTCCATTACAGTGACATAAGCATTCCCCCTTGGGGAATTTCTTCACTCCCCACTTCATTAGCACTACTTTCAGCTTGGTCCTACACTTGTTCCCTATCATGCCCTAAGGGTTTTCAGAGATGAACTTCTTCTTCACAAGACTATTGTCCTTCTAGTTTGTGTGATTTTCTCTGTGTTCAATGCTGTAAGATATGGATTGTCAACTGTGGATTGTAAACCGGTGTAAGAAATGTAGGGAACATTTTCAGTGGTACTTACATACTCAAAACAACAAAAAAGAGTAAAAGAACACAAGACCCCCTCTACAACATGTGAGATGCCAGTTTTTTTATTCCTTCTAGAATAAAATGTGACCTTCTGACTAAATTTAAAGCTCTTATTCTGTGACTTAGGCTCAGCACACTAATTGCATGAGGAAACAAACACCAAGGCATAGATCAAATCCTGGGACAGCCTTCCATTTGTTATCACCACATGAAGAGAAACTCAGCTCCTGTCTTTCCATGAAAGGAAAATAAACAATTTCCCATTTAAGCTTATAAGATCAATCCTGCAAGAAGAGAAATGTGTGAGTATGTCCGCACTGAAGGAAAGGAAGATTTATGTGAGATTGTGACTTAAGACACAAAGGCATTAAAAAACCATCATTATCTGTTTTGGAGGTGGAGAAAAGACCTTCTGTATATCATTATCAGATTCTGAGCAGCTCTAGAAACTGAAAAGTACTAATGTTATTTCATTTCACAACAGATGGGAAGGTTCACCCCTTAAAAAGACTGAATCAGGGCTGACTCAAGAGCAATCATAAATTATTAACTAATTTGAAGGACTTTTCCCCTCCTCTTTTCCTCCAAGTCCTCTAAGCTAATTTTGCAGCTAATGCAAGGACAGATCTGAGGGAGTAATTATCAAGCAGGTATGACAGGATTAAGTAAATGCTCTATGACGAGACAATGCTGGGCTTCTCTCACTGAACCCCTACATAAATTATTTGTGGTCAGGATTAAAGTGTTTAATTAAATCATCTTTGTGTAGATGAAACAAGAAAATAATTTTCTAAATTGCTGCAAGAGAGAAGAACACTTCCCCTCATTTGCTTCTCTCAATCTATTGAGTCTGTAGTTCAAAAAACAAAATGATCAAAACAGCAGTGACTCACTGGCAAGAGCATTAGGAAAAATCGAAGTACCTTGAAAGTTATCTCCTTGCATACTTTTCTCCTCCAACCAAGATGACTGTCATATTATGCAAACGCATTACCAGAAAAAGGACAGCTTCCAGGACAGAAAGGTAGTGTCCCTCCACGGTCTGAGAGGTTTACATATAGGGATTCTTCTTAATGTAAAGCTGACAGTCACTTCAGAGAACTCTTACTAAACATTAGCAGTCTGCTAGAGGACTCGGAGAGAGAAAAGGGATTGTCACATTTTTGTTTTACAAAAACAATAGTGGAAGTAAGGAAAACCTGGCTACTTAAGAAAAAAAATAGTGTATGTAGAACAAAGGGCTTTTTGACCCCTGAGAACAACAAGGGCAAAACCCACATTTAGGACAGAGCTCTTCCACCTGAGATTTATTTTCTGCAGTACCAGAAGGGAGAACCAACATTGCAAAGATTTGCTGAGTTAAGGTCAGTAAGTCCAAAACATTCTCTGCCTCTCACTGCCCACATCAGCAACTACGAGACAGAGCTAAAAGGGAAGGAAAGCTGAGAGACATTTACCCAGAGTTTTTATAGGCTGCACTGAAGAACATCTGAAGCTGTGGTTGAGCTGCAGCAGAGTGAAATTTTGTTGCTTCCATGAAAATGTTTTTTAAAGTCACATTTAGCAAACTGTTCTGAGAAAAGAACATCTGAACTTGGTTTGACTCCATTTGGCTCCAGAATGGAATGAAATAATCTATTGGTGGATAAAATAAAAGGATTTGGACTTAATTCTCTAGCCACTGTCAACTAGGATGGAATGACTTCAAGCTATTTCTTTTTATTTGGACTAGTATCTTGGCTGGAAGAAAGCCCAGTGGGGAAGAACTGTGGTGCTTATTAATGCAAATCCTTACTATCTCCCTTCAGAAGATAAGGGTGTTGCCATGTTTCATGGTGGATGTCTACTTCTTATTGCAGAAAGCAAATCAATCCTTTTGGAGTTTTTTGTTTCTTCTATTAATTGCAAGCCATAACAAAAAAGAAAAAAATAATCATTTATACAAAACCATTACAGATGCATCAAAGAACAAAGTACTGTGAATTGATTTTTAGGTCTAACAAACCTTGTCAGAATCCCTTTAAATGACAACTAAGATGAAAAATCTACCTCCAGTTAAAATTTATTATTCCCTCTGCTGTACGGAAGGTAAAGTAAATAATTTTCTGAAGGGGAAAGGAAGGAAAGTTAGATAAACCAAATATTATAAATTTTTATTATAATTTCTTTCCAACTGTACTGTTTGAAAAACAGCATATGTATTCTTTCTCCTCAAAAACATCAAAAGCCAATAACAAATGATCTGTGAGAACAGACATTAAATGAAGAGTCTATGTGAATATATGTGCAATAAAAACTAAGACATAACATTCAGTAATTTTGGTGAATTTTTGTTCACACAACTATTCATTTGCACAGATGCATACATAGTACAAACTAGGTTAACACTGCTGAACAATATAATTAAGAAAATAGTTTCTTTCAATAATTCTAATAATTTCTGGATATGCTCTATCAGTAAGTCACTGCGAATGAAAGAGAAACTAATGCTATAAATATGTCTGTAACTGTAAAACGTACCAGTGAGGGAAAAAAATCTGAAACAAGCATATGGAACTGCTAATGGAAATGAATTCTAAATAAGAATTATAGAGTGTAGGTCTGTAGTAAGCTATAAGGTGTATGACATTGTACATACTGTTTCCACAGTATAATCCAAAAGTCATTCAAACACTTACAGCAGCTTTCATAAGAAGTTCAATGTATTTCTTCTGGACCACTTAACAATCATAAGCTGCTGCTTAATTTTCTTTCCCATCATTACTTACTGTCAATAAATGCGTGTGTGTGTTAAATTTAATTTTTCTCCTTTGTAATTAGTCTTGGTCTACCTGCCTGACATATTAACTGATTCAACAATCTCACATTTGTGACATCAAATGATTTCCATGGTGACAGATTGAGACGCATTCCTGCATAACAGTGGTAAGTGGGTCATATTTGACTGGAAAGGGGAGAAAAAATCCAACCCTCCTTTATATTGGCCTGCTTTGATTAGGCTAATTGGTAACTAGGGGAAGACAGAGTGTGGTATAGTGAATTTGCTGGGGAGCTGATAGCCACAGAGGCTTGTGAAAAAGTTTTTAAGGTTATTGTAGGTAATGGAGATTTTCAGAATATGGCAATCACTTTTTTTTGAAGACTAACAAATTTGATGAATAACTTAGGACTGAATTCAGACCACCACTTAGTTTAAGAGGTTTTTTATTTTTTTTTTAGCAGACTGTTCTGGAGCACAAGTCCTATGAGGAGAGGTTGAGGGAGCTGGGGTTGTTCAGCCTGGAGAAGAGAAGGCTTAGAGGCGACCTCATCACTCTCTTCAACTACCTGAAGGGAGGTTATAGCCAGGTGGGGGTTGGTCTCTCCTCCCAGGGAACCAACAGTAGGACAAGGGGACATGGGCTCAAGCTCTGCCAGGGGAGGTTTAGGTTAGATGTTAGGAAGAAATTCTTTACAGAGAGGGTTATCAGGCATTGGAACGGCCTACCCAGAGAGGTGGTGGATTCACCATCCCTAGAGGTTTTTAAAAAGAGATTGGACGTGTCCCTTAGTGCCATGATATAGTAATTGGAGTTGGATCAGGGGTTGGACTTGATGATCTTGGAGGTCTTTTCCAACCCAATCTATTCTATGATTCTATGATAATATGCCACTTTATAGCCATGTTGCAGCAGCTTTGAGCATTAAGTTCAGTCTAGATTTGACACTAGAAAATCCCTGGTACCTGTCCCTTTGCACAAGGAATTTGGTCTCTTCTCAGATTTATTTCCATTTATGAACTTCAGTTTGTACTGTGGACCATACTTGAGCAATGAAATTTGTCTCTGGGTCTGGATTAAAATTTCATGTGTTCTGCTGCATGGGCATGTGTGTCCTTGGATGATACCTGTCAAGGGTGCTCCAGTGAACACCACCACTGCCAAGTGCTTTAAAGTTGTCAGCACTTCTGGCTTTGAAGGGCAGATGAATAAAATAACAACATGGTGGTCTTAGATATCAGCAATAGCAGCTGCTGTGATTCCTGATAAAGTGGATTTGGTGATGTGAGACCATGTAACAGGGAATGAAGACCCTCCATTTATACACACTGACTTGAAGGAGTCAATACTGAGATACAGCAAGCAGATATGATTTCTTTTATATCAAATGGAGCCATTCCAACTTGTAGCAGGTTAGAATTTGGCTCAGTAAATTTATACTACAGAAGAATGAAGCGCTTTTCATAAATTTTCTGGTTTTCATACATTTACTCATAAAAACACTGACTGTTGGCTTTGCTGCTGATTACCAACCTTCCACTTTCCCATTCTGGGCAAGTTGGCGAGGAAAGCTGTCAGACCAAGAACAGGTTTGCTGGCAAGTCATCCTCTGGCCAAGGCACGCTCCATGGAGCACAGGGCTGTGTAGGAGAGGATTCTCCATTTGGGAAACTGGGCTTCATGAATTCTAATCCACAACAGCCGAAGTTTTGTTCCTTAGAAGAGCAAGCTAAATTAAAACTAACAACTTTCCCAAGTGAAAAGGAATCCAAACACTATTTTTGAAATTATACCAGAATGGCATACCAGGATGTGTAAATTGCTGCTTGATCACTGCTAGAGTACATCTGATATTTTCATGGGGAGAAACTCTGAAGGTAGAAAGCACCAGAATCATGTGTGGCCCTAGATGCTAAAATTCACAGAAAATGGTACTTGCCCTCTAAAGTGTATGACAGCTATGATTCAGGTATACAGACAATAGCATCTGAGAAAGCACAATGAGAACAGACAGCTACAACTTCAGGTATTCACAGTAAATCTTGCGCAATTATTCCACTGAGACTAAACGTGAGATAAATCAGAGGGAACTGTGAATTCCTGGTGTAAAAAGGGCTCAGCGAAGAAAATATTTATTTATGTGGGCAATTTATTTGTACAGGGGGAGCTTACCCAGCGCTAGGGGCTGTACAAACACACGACTTGTAATAACTAGGCAAGACAAAATGGGAAGGACAAAGGAAACCACAAACAGGACCCAGGACTGCAGAGGCAGTAAAGTGCTCGCGTATGTCTGCGGCAGAGCTAGGAAGCAGAGCTCAGATCCCTGCTGTTCCACTCAGTGGAACTGCTCTTCTCCTTCTCAATCCCGCTATGGATTTTTTAACAACTTATTTCATGAGCAACAAAGTTTGCCAATACACTGTGACAACATTTATTTGTATAAATCACTAACCTTTTTTCCCATTTCAACAGAAGAGTCTAAATAGTTGTTAGGATTTCAAATTAGTTCAACTCTGCTTAAAGGATTAATCTTTTAGATCTTTTGCAAATCAGTGAAATTGAAAGAAAAAAAAAGATACATAACCTTTTCCCAGAGGGTCTAAAGTAACTCCCCCAGCAAAACTGCTTTCAACTCCAAGTTCTGCTAAAAAAAAGACAAAGGAAAAGCTCTCTACAGCAACTTATTCATGTCAGACACAACCTTGGGAAATGTTTTGTAACATGTCAGAACACAAAGAATACAGAATTCAGTAATTAGCAAGCATGCAGAAAGATTATATTCATATTTTATATGTATTGGTGGGTAGAAAAACAAAGGAGGGACAGAAAACAGGAGTGCTGAAACCATAGCAGACTGGACAGTCAGGTTGATGAGAGTAGTTAAGAAGATTAATTATACTCTAAACTGAACTCCCCTAGTCGGTCAGTGTTCAATAATTTAAAAGACAATGCCAGAGCCTTCATTTCAAGGTGACAGAAAATTCTGATGATGAAAGATGCAGCTGAAAACTTACTTTTAATTAAAAAGTAAGCAGGCTGAAGCTCCTATGCGCCTAACAGGAAGTAATAGCATTTAGGAAACAGTGGGGAGGGATTTTTATTTAGATAGTTCATTTTATTAAATAAAAGAATTCAAAGAGAACCAGTAATGACTTTTCCATCCTAGTATCCTCAATAACACAAGATGATTATTCACCAACTTAATGAGAAAAAGTTTGAGGCTAAAGAGAAAGCAATTAAATTGACAGATTTGCTGCTCCCAAGAATGGATACCCACAAAATGCAGAGCTAGGATGCATTAAATGACCAGAATAATTCATGAACATTCCCAGGAAGAAGAAATGGATGACAAAACTCACATCTTCTATGCAATACAACAGCAAGGCCAGTGACAAGATAACTGATAGGTGTATGTTCAGATGGACAGAGAGGTGATATATTCACAGAATCACATATTCCTGACATTCATAAAAAATTCATCAAAATGATTAAACTAACAGTGTATGACACATGAGAGCTCAGAAACTGGAGCAAAAGAGGCCAGATTAAAACTCATTTACTACAGAAGCTGGAGACTTCCAGTTAGCTTCCCCCACTTGCTACAAACACTTTTAACCTGCTGAAGTTTAGTTACAAAATTATTTTAGTATTAGGAATTTATGAGTTGTGGGCAAGAGCTTTTATTTCTAGGGATCATTGAGCTCTGTAGCCTCAGGCATGCATCATCTGCCATAGCACGTGCCAGTGGGGAGCAGCAGCAGTTCATCATGGTCAACTGCGACATTTTGCTGACTGCTCCATCTTGTTCCCAGTGCTAAACTCAATGATCTTAAACTTCAGCTTAAATTTCAGCATCAAAGGCCTAACAGGAAGTTAGTACATTACACATCCTCTGCACTTGGAAAGACCACATTTGGCAGATACTGTTCAATGAGGGGGATAATAGAGGATGCTGGTGGAGAGCAACACTTGGCCCTGAATCTATTAGCCAGGACAGGCTCTGATGTTATCAGCCCTAACTCAATGCTGTATCTCAATGCATCATCATTTTCAATCTTGCTGAAGTCAACGAGACCACTCATGAGCTTTTACACTTCAGCCTATGATTAAGTACTTCACTAAATAAGGTCATTAAATTTAAATTGTAGATGCTTGCTAGGTACTCCTGAAGGTTGTTCTCTCACCTGCAACATAATCCCTTCAGGATCATGGCTGGCAAAACAAGTGGCTAAATAACATCCAAATCTGCATGTCAGCAATCCTCCCACTAAACTTAAGACATGGGAAATTGATTAATTCAGGAGGGAGCTGTGTTTACCCTACTGCTGATGTAGGGAAGAATGGTAGCATGTCACCGCTTTCAGAAAAGACACACGGAAAAGGAAAGGTGAATGAACCTGGCATACTGCAGTGTCTGGCAAAGGTATCTTTGTTTAAGTAGCGGAACCTTTATGACTGTGCTATTCCACCATTTTGCCACTATATATATTTTTGCCATTTCTCAGCAGGAATAATCAGCACAACACAGTACTTTACCAGTGCAGTTAGCTAGCTCAGGTACATGTGCATGTGTTGGCCCTCATAGAGACATATCCTAAAGGATTCCTAAAGGATTAACACAGCACTTCCAGACTAGTACTAGCAAGCTATTTTCACTTCTCTCTGTTCAGCGCGCACACTTCAAAGCAGCCCTACTTCTACCCTGCCTCCTACTCCCAAACAGGCTATCAATCATGATGAAGTGTATGCTAAAGCCATAATGCAGATAACAGACCATTAAAAGCTCAAATGAGACTACTAAACATGTTTCATTAATCATAGCACAATCTAGTCTTGAACCAGGAGCTACAGATTTGGCAGGTCAGTAATGGAAGGCTTCTTTCTACCCGTTCCTAGAGACTAGGAAAGGGAGAATGGCTCCTGGGCTGGTTGCCTTAAACCTCCTGCCCTTCTTCCAGAGCTTCCTCTGGCGTACATGACCTATGAGGGTTACATTGCTGGGAAAAGAATGAGATGATAAAGAATAAAAATAAGAGACCTGCTAAGAAGAAAGATTTTGAATGGTGTTCGGAGAGCTTGGATTCTCAAAGGAGCCAAACCACCCATAACTCACACAAATTTTAGTAACAGTGCTTCAGAAAAACTGGCCAAACTGGCTCCCTCTTCCTGGCAAGGAGTCTTTATTTAGGGATTTCACAGGATGTCAGAAAGAGGATTTTTCTTGTCAGGGGACCATAGCAGTGCTGATTCTACCAGTACAAAATCATATCAGGTAAGTTTTAAAGGAAATACTGTAAAAAAGTATTTGCTCCCTTTGCACCACTTCTTATTGGTACATCTCTGGCTTTTCTCAGTAGCTTCCCAAGGCTTTTCCAGGGAAAGTCATCGGTTATTCATTTCCTGCTAGGCAACTGCCAGGTCAACAAGAGCTACCTGCCAAGCACATCTGGCTGTTTAACCCCAGTGATGCCACATGCCTCTGTATACTAGCTTCAAGGTGGGACACTATCAATAAAAGACTTTAGTAATTAGCTGGGAAAAGAAAACATACCAGAACTAAAAGGACCTAATGTGGTTTAAGTTTAATCCTAGTGGAGGATTTGAATCAACCAACTTCATTAATCAACTTGCCTTGTGAGGAGGCAAGGTTCTTTACCTTAGTTTCACCTCACTGTGGTCATGCTAAACTCCACGGTCTAGGTTTAAAAAAGACTCTTTCAAATGAGTAGAGATCAGTTGCTGACATTGTTGGATGGGCTTTTCTATGCAATGTTAAAAAATCGGAAAGAAGTGTTGAATGCAGAACAAGAGCTTTCAAAAACACAGTAGCGGGGGCTTGATTACACCAGATATCCATTACTCTACTTTGGAGCTCATTTTGTTTCAGAGATATGTATTTGATATGGCATCACATAATTCCCATATACTATAATGACACAGCTCCTGTTCCGATGATGTGGGTTTAGGGTAGGATTCTGGACCACTAACAACTAAAAGACCAAAATACTTTGATATGTTAATAATCCCCTGATTCCTGTTTTTTTTGGAGAACGATTGGTATTATAATATTACTGCTGCTTTTGTCATTTAATCTTGGCTAATATTTTAAATCTGCAGTATCTACTGTTCCTACTTGTGCCCTGCTAAATGGAGATGGGTTTAGAGGATTCAAAACATCCCTGTAATATACGTCAAAGAATTTTGACCCTACTGTGAAATTTCTTGAACACACTGTGCTTTATGGTAGGGGTTGGAAACATTCCTAAACATTTGAAGAATTAAATTCCTGACAATTAATTATGTTTCTATAGTCCAGTATTTTCCTTCCTCTATGGGGCTAGGCAGCAGGAGCCCCACAAATATCCTGGGGGTTTTTATTAGTATTGCATATTCTAGAAGTATATAATAACATGAAAAAGTTGGGGTTTTTTCTGCTCTTTTTAAAGAGCAAACTTTTTGCTTTTATGATTGCTTTGAAAAGCAAGGAAATGTAACATTAATGAGCCAGACAACAAACAAGAACAACACACTTCCTTTTTTTTTTGACATCATCCTCTTTAAGTAGGTCTCTTGATCTTTGAGGATTTTACTATGGTCGCCTATCCCCTTTAAGGCAGGTCTCAGGAACTAACCTCTCAAAGTCATTAATTCAGGTCCATGTATTCCTTCTTATAAAGGATTTTTTTCTCCTGTGTGCAGAAGGCTGTGATGATACCTTTAGTTTCATTGACACAGCTATATGTATATTTTTCAGTGCCAGGGTTTTGCGACAGAAGTGGTATTACCTTGGTAGCCATCAAACACTCATGCAGCCAACCAGGATACAACAGAGATGAAGAGATACTAGTCCCATACTGACTGTTAACTGTCAGCACTTCTTATACCTGTGTTGTGTGTTAACTCCAGTGGGCAGTCCGTCACAGTCCGTCACTCACTTTCACTCTCCCTCAGTGGGACTGAGGAAGAGGAAAGGAAGAATAAAAGCAAGAAAACTTGGGGATTCAGATAAAAAAACCCAAACAAACAACCAAGCAATCGTTTAATAAGTGAAGTAGAAGAAGAGGGAAGGGAAGACAACAAAACCAAACAAGTGATGTCAAGGCCACTCCTGTGGGTAGAGTGATGCCCAACTGGTTCCCAGTCAAAAAATGGTCAGTCCCCTAAAGCTCCCTCTTTTGCCTTTTACTGCTGAGCATAATTCTATATGGCATGGAGTAACTCTTTTGGTAGTGCAGGCCATCTGCCCGCTTGTGTCCCTTCCCAGCCTATTGTGCACCCACAGACCTATTCCCTGGAGGGCAGAGTGAGAAACAGGGAAGGCCTTGATGCTGTGCAACCACTGCTCAGCAAAAGCCAGAACATGAGTGTGCTATCAGTACTGCTTTGGTCACAAAATATGAACCCCAGCAGCACATGAACTGCTATGAAGAAAATTATTCCAGCCAGGCCCAGTACAACCTGATACATAAAAAAACCCAGCACCACACAACTCAAACCAATTCCTGCTACCTCCTGTCTAATAAAAAGTGGAAGTATCAAATGCTGCAAGAGTATATATAACTACCTGTAAATACCATTTTTGTTTTCTCCTTTAAAAGTACTTGCATGCTGTAAGGATTTCCCCAAATTCCAGCCACCAGTGTAGCTGTACCAATGAAAAATGCTCTGCTACACAAAGGTAACCTGGCATCATTTGAAACAGCTCTCTGGCTTCATGCAAATACAAGTTGCAGTTCACCTTATTTAGACTACAGACAGGTATCAAGTATCGATGACCAGACTTTTCCTTAACTTCCCTGTTACTCACATACACAGATCAGAATAAGTGAGGCTGGTATATAAAGGGGTCCTAAACTGTGCTAAACATTTTAGATAGGAGAGTTCCAAAGGGAAAACAGGTGAGAGCAGCAGAACTACCATCTCTTGGACATCATGTCTCTATTTGGGTTTTGCTGCAGTATGACCTCTTCAGGAGACCTGCCAGTGTTACGTGGACACAACATCTCCTCACAAGCAGCTGCCCTTCTTTGAAGCTCTGTCACCTTTCTCTGTCTGCAGAATCTACTAGAGAAAAGAAGAGATTACTGCCCTGTTCAGCCATCACAACCTACTGCACATGGGTTTCTTTCACTATGGTCTTTTACCAGACACTTCACAGACCCTCGGGTAAATGTGAACCAGGTTTTGAGAGAGGTTCACTCCCTCACTCCAGTGAGGGAGTGAAAATGTTAAAGGGGGTAGGAAAATGCAGGAAAATATCTTACTAGTTTAAGACTGCATGAGTCACATAAGGTGTATCAATAATTAAACACTAAAAAGAATGAAACTGAACAAGTGTGGATTAGAGGCGCATTCCAAATATGGACTGGAACTAATATGGCTTTTCTTTTTACCATCAGAGAAAGTTTATTACATGTACTTCAAAAGGCAGCTGACTTCGTGAGCAGTGGAGGTGGGTCAGATACATCCTTTCCACTGACACTCAGCATAAAAGGAGAAGCATTCATAATGGAATGGATGAACTGGCTACGAAAATAATAGACCATTACTTAGGAAAATTTTAAAGAGAGGATTAAACCCAAAAATAATAAGAGAGGGAAGGGGGAATGGCATGTCAAATAAAAAGAGAATTCTGTAGTTATTTCACAGCTACAAAAAGTGTGTGCTGATGCCATACACACTCCTCATTTTGACCTCTGGCCAGGTCCATAAAACCTGACCTGTGATACACAAGGCTGCTAAAATGCCTCTACTCTCTTCAGCTGAGGTTACCCAATTAAATGTTAACAGTACTGAAAGTAGGGTAAAAGTCACTCTGATTTCCACTGTGTCATTAAATTGAGAGCTATGGCAGACACCACCAGACCAGAAATGTTACAGAGAGATCTAGAGGGATAACAGTGAGGATGAGGAAATAAAAAAAAAATCATCATCAAAAAGATACAAGTTGCTAAGCTTGAGAAATAGAAATCCAAGCAGAGAGAAACAGTGAATGGGGTGAAAATTGGTGAAAAGCAGTATATTAGGCAATAAAGAGAGAGAGCTATGATCTGTTGTGCTTTTCAGAGGAACTGAAAGACGGGAACTGCTTGCTTCTTGTCTCACTTTTGAGGCTCCCTGGCACTCAGCCCCTGCTTCAGTTAGATCCTCCCGCCTCTAATGCTGAGTCTTGCCTGAACTTTAAGCAATGTGGAAATAGAAAGTGCTGGTCCTTGCTGACAGTAGATAGGCACAACACAGCATCTATGTAGCACCAGCTTTCTAAAATGCCCTTTTAAGAGCACTGTACAGCCAGAAAAATTTACCTGTCTCTCTTGCACCCCATTACTAAATCTTCTTGTGATTCTTCACAAGAAATCACATCAGTTTGGCAAGTGAGTAATTATCAGCCTGCCGCTGATACTACAATGGCATTTTAGGAACAGGACTGTGCCATCATAACATGGGCTATAATATATGGAATAAATAAAGGAGACCCTTAAACTACAGCTCAGACATAAGCAGACAAATCCTGAGCTATTCCAAGCTAAGTCAAAGCTATTGCAACTTCTCTTTCATGATGACCAAATTTATCCACATTTCACAGTTTCCAAGATTTTGGTTCCTTAGTTTTTTTCTTGAATTTTAACAGTTTCACATATTTTTATTTTTTTTCAGAAAAAATAATCTGGATCAACTGTTTTCCTAGTTTTAAGCTGAGCATAGATGCTAAGACTACCTCTGAAAGACCTCTGCTGCTTACTGAAGTCTCTCGTCTTAGGAAAAAAACCCTAAACATACATCTCACATATGCACTGTTTTCTAATTAAAAGCTGGATTGTCATCTAACTTTCACCAATATAAAGGACAGCTTAAATGAAAGTAATAAAATTGCTCTGGATTCAGTCTATGGTAAATGACACAAGGATCTGGGCCTAATGTCATAAATGTCCCCTTTGGGATCTCCATTAGTAACACCATTTTTTTCAGAGAAAAATGCACATTCTTGCAAGATTCCCTGGTGGGGAAAAATTGTGGTTTTAGGTACTTTATTTGTACACATTGAGTACATTAATTGTACACAGCTACTGTAAAATTTTAGTGAGATCTGAGGGGAAATGATTTCAACATCCCGCTATCTCAATATACCTCCTCACCAACAGCACTAGAAATACGTAAAGGAACTCTGCAACAACCATAACATATAATTAAATAACTAGTTTCAGTTTGTATATATTCTAAGCCTATAAGGGAAAACCGTGATTCAACCACACCTGTTTTCTTTCCTAAGTATCATTAGTACTAATTGCTCACAATTTCACTCATGGCATTCACTGGATATATTTGATTGCTTTCAATATATTGCTAAGAGATACTAATCCCACTTGCAAGGCAGGTAATGGATACTGGAATTGGTAAAGGTGCTTCAAGCTTTTAGGCTAATAGAACAGTCGTGATAACACTTTATCTTGATTCATCTGGAAAAGTTTGCCTCCTTTTTGCCTGTCGACAATGGACCCACTATGAACAAGACACTAGAGCTACAAAGTTCCTAGGAACAAGTTTATGTTTTGCCTGACATCTGGGCCAGACAGAGGCAGTCTTTGGAGAGAACAAAAAGCACTAGCTATTTTGGATTTATTAAGAAGCATATTCTCAGTGCATTTTTGCAGAGGTGGACATGTAAGCATGACTTCCCACCCCCCAAAGCCCTCAGCCTTAAATTACAGCTCTCCTGTCTCTGCTTTCAACTCTAGTTGCAACTTCCTTCAGAGTTTATCATTGCTTTTTCAAGCACTGGTCACAAGCGGACAAATATAATGAAAGGTGCTCTCCAGGTCTCAACACACTTTGCAGAGATTACTAACCTAATCTTTAGTTCTTAATTTTGACAACCTAGAGAACTTACATATTGTTAGAGAAATTATTAAATGTCTTCCTCTTCTACCAAGGGATAAATTAAGACTAATCACAGCTTGGGATCATGGAAATCAAATCCCTTCTTCTTTAGATTCTGCTTTCCAAACTTCATTCTAAGAAATTAGCATTCCCATCTGCCTTCAATGTGAAAGTCAGTGTTACATAGCAAGGTACCCTAGAGCAATATATTTCAACCAAGTTAGTCCAAGCCTCACCCCAGCAATGGCTCTATGTTCATTAGTACACAGGAGCTGTTCATGACTGAATTACCCAGCGAAGCAAACCTGATACATAGTCAAATGTGGGCACAGAATGGCATTTCTATTGCATTAACCAGAATGCATGATTTGGAGTTTGTGTTGACTTTAAGCTTACTATGGAAAGACAGATGGTATCTGATCCAGGGTGAGGTTTCTCAGAATAGTTAATCTGTTAATATTTTAGAACAGAAATGAATCAGTGAATTTATATCAGATTACCACTCGGTGCTAGGTGGCTATGACATTTCTATCTGTAGTTTTTTATTTACTGTATCACTAAACACTGGCCTTCATCAATAAGTCTGCAGTTTTCTGCCTTTTAGGGAAGATTAAGTACAGGGCTGGCTATCTGGTGACAAGTGCCTCGCCATTTCAGAGCGAGTGTGTTCCAGCAAGAAACTGCAGATGGACCTCAGATGTAGGCTGGTAATATTTTCAGTGCTCCATTGAAAACACATGGTGATGGGAAGATCACCAAAGGTTTGCTGTAAACAATGAGAAAGGTGAAAAACAAGGCAGCTCAAGCATTGGTGTCACATCTTCAGTGACAAAATAGCTCTGAAGCACAGGAAGAACAATTGTCACTGAAACACACTGATATTCAAGTGTCATTTCTGCTGCCCATGGTAACATGGTATTGTCTGCACTGTCTAGGTTATGGTAATGCTGATTGTATGTTCTGTATTGCCAACATCCTGACACTCCTAGGGGAATATAGCAGGTCAGGGTAACTTCTGTTTTGTTACAGGGTTCTCAAAGAGTGTATTGCAACCTGCAGCTCTTCCTTACCTTTGCTTAACTTTAAAAGGAAATCTTCGCAAATTCTCACTCTGCACAGGTACATATTCCAGATCTAGATCCTCCCCTGCCATGGTCCCTGGCACTAAAATCTTGCTTCTTTACCTGAGCTTATCTCATATAGCAAGGGGTAACAGCTGCCTTAGCATTAGCAGTGGGTAAGGTGGAAGCAGTTTTAAAAAGCTTAGTGTATGTCTATTATTTGGTTCTAACCCAGCCATAAACCCAAACTATGAACCACAGAGCAAAAAGAAGACGCTATGGCAGCCATTCTGCATTTGAGATGGAAGGCTGTTCAGATAATGGGTTTGTACTGAATGTAGCTAGTTAGTAAGATTAATGAGTAGAAATCATATTGCATGGTGGTCAGTCTTGAGTAATTTAACTGAAACAGGTACTAATGTCAAGGTGATATAAAAGTCCATTTTTTTTCATGGTCAACATCAATGTTATCAGGAGGTAAAGGAGAAGCAAGTATTAACAACATTTAACTTTAATCTTTGACTTACTAATTTGAAACTTGACTGGAAGGAAGAGCAAGGAGGAAATCATGTCCAGCAAATCCTGATTAGATTAGATGAAATAGGTCTCACCTGGAAACTTCAAGATCATAGAGGGGATTTCCAATATCATAATGAAGGATAAGGAACACCCTAGGATGTAATTTCTCTGAACACGTTAGAGGGAGACATTCAGAAAGCAGGAAGGACATCCTCTTTCCCACTAATCATGACTCCCAGGTAGGGCTGAGAAATCCAGAATGGAATCTGGAGAACTGAGGGTCAAATGAGAGAAAGTAATAGTAGACTTGTCTAGGCTTGCAAAGAGGTCAGTAACCATAAAGTATAACTATAAAGCATTTCTTGCTGCCTGCTTCACCTTGGCAAGGGAAACTCTTGCAAGATCCTAGCTGGAAGCTTTTATGTTTTTTAAAGCATGCATATCAGGAATGCAAAGTTTTTTCATCATTGATGCAACTGATTACAGGAAACTGACGGACCTGTGCCTCTCCATAAAAATACTGATCAGTAACAATCTCCACAGCTGTCTGGCTATGCTTGTCTATCCTCTTTCCAAATAAGTTGCGCGACTTGTCATATAATTATGAGCCTGTAACAGTGTACTCTGTACTACAATGGTTTGCTGGGACAGAGTAAATGGTCTGTGACAGGTCATAACTTCAATTTGAAGTTTGATAGTGAAGATGCACAGTAATCTATCAGGCATTAGGAGAGCTGATATGCTCCAGTGGTCCACTGCTCCAGGACAGTTATGTAATGAGTAGATGGAGATGCAGATTTGTGGAAGGAAAAGCTCTATTACCATTCTTTATGAAGCCAAAAAGCTTTGCAGAGCACAGCTTTTAAAGATATCACACAGGATGAGGGAAAGTCCTCAGTATAGACAGATCACAAACAATTTAGGGTTTGCCAGGTTGTGACCAACACCCTGAAGCTTGCAGGCTATCAACATGCAGCTGGAACCAGCTCTCAGCATGAAGCCCTCTCAGCTTTGTGAGAGGGCTGCCTCATTCCGCAATTCTCACTTCAGCCTGGGAACAGTCTCAAGGAGCAGCCCCATGCAGAGAACTTTAAAGTAGTCCCCTCTTTTGATAACTACACTATCATGACAAGTTGTTTTTATACTAACTCCCTGGTATATAGTCTAAGCCCTAACTCCTATTTTGCTGTGGCTTTGTTTGAGTATTTGCTGACACGGACTGATTAGCCAGCCCTGCTTTAAGCTCAATATTTCTGACCTCCACATTAAGCAACAGGAGTTTATTTTTACTCTTTTCTGTTCTCAGTCAACCATGACACCAGATTTTCTTCCTGGATTTAAGTATATGCTTCATTTTTGTTGCTTATTATGTCATTCTGACACTTTATGGAACCCCTGTAGTGTATTGTGATATACCTGCAAAAAGGCCAGTGTTAAAGACACTATGAGAAGAGCGAAAAATAAAAAAGGATTCTCATAAAAACTGTCACCCACAACAGCACGTTTCTATGGTAATACAGGACTGCTTTGGGTTGTTATGGCAACTAAACCTTTAAAAGCAATAGCATAAAACCAAAGCAAAAAAAAAAAAGCACAAAAATGGAGCTTCATCACTGCTCTTCTCAATTTTATAAATAATTCTAGCCCTCCTAGCCCACACAAAGACTAGATTGGGTGTTACAGTGATCAAAACTCTTTAGGAAGAGAAAGAAAACCACCTGGCTTCACAGCAATGGATGTGTAGAGCCTCTTACCACTCTCTTAGAAGCAATGACTAGAAGTGCTTGGCCATAAGCAGAGCTCCTGCACCATAGAGCAAAACAAATAAGGTGATAACAGTGACAGTAGGACTAATTGCTGACTGCAGCTAAGTGGGGATGGTATCTGTACTACCAACCTGTAGGACGGACAGGCCAAAATTCCATTAAATTAAATGTTGTGTTAGCTCCTTAATTCTACCATGTACTTCATTACTTCCTTGACAAGTTTTTTCTTGTAGTCAGATATCACTGCCAAGAAAACGCAAAAAATTTCTAGATACATGCACTTGCCTCTATATAGCTTCACAGAAATTTACTGTGATATATGGTGTTTTAAGATAATCTCAGGTTTCAAGATAAACCATCTCAATTGACTGGGGATGTGTTGTCACTTCTCCCTTTTTCTTTTCTTTCTTTCCTGCTCAGTATCCTGTATGTTCGCTCACACGTTTCATCTCCACATTGTTTTTTCATTTATCTAACAGTTATATCCACTTCCTATTATTGTTTGAAAGAATTACATGATCATGAGAGTGCAACTGGCAGTGTGCGAACGTTCTCTTCTAATTCTGCTGAGGTACCTCAAAACTCATACTGCACAAGTGCATACCTTTCCTGCCCTGCTTATGCACTTCAGCCTTTGTGCACGTCAGACCTGGCTGAGGTCACCCAACTCTTTACTCATGACCCCTAACAGGATTCTAGAGCTGAAAGGAGAGCATATTTAAAGATTGCTTCTCCAACTATTCACATCTTTTTTTAGTTAGCCAAGAAGAGAAGATGTAAGTTCAAAGCAGGAATGTTTATGTAAATAAAGGAGTACAGAGGCCAGACTTCTTTACTGATGTAAGTCAGCACCATCCTGTTCACTCCAATGCTTTATACAGATAGTTTATATCAGCTGAGAGGTATTCTTTCAGGATTTTAGGAAACTAGTGTAACAACATTTAGATCATCATTTCTTAGTATTGGAACCTTAAAAATTGGTGCCAATATGACTCTGAAGCAGCTCGGCAAAGCCCTACGGAATGTCACTTCACACCTGCAATAATGATATCCTGAAGCATACAGAAATGAAATATTATTACCGTCTATTAAGCATAACACATGCAGGAAGACATGGCAATGCAATGAATTAATGAAGTTCAGGAAATCCTGTGCCAATTTCAGAGGTGATGTGCATTTCAGTAAGTTGAGCATAAACTGGCAGACATTTAGGGTTGATGACAGAAGAGTGGTAGCATTGAGTCAGCCAAGGACAATTTTAAATAAGAAAAAGTACAATGGCTCACTTTGCTGTAGCACTTTGGTCCTGCCCAAAGCTACTTATCTCAAAAGGACAGAATAAGCATGTCCTAAGACTTCAGATGGTTCATGGTATTTGTCAAAAGCACCACTGAATGCTATAACACCTTCTTTGCTATACACCTCCACTTTTGTTCCAACCATGCAAATTCTCTTGTTGTGTCACAATAGCACTTCCTTGAGAGCTTCCCTACTCCCTAAGCAGAAAGGTAAAAAACATCACATCCTCAAATGCAGACATAAGTTTCTACAGGATGTCACTTAGTTGTGCTAGTAGTTAATGGCTTTCAAGTATCTGTACTGCTGACATGTTCGGTCCCACCTCCAAAATGAATCCCAGAACCACACAGACCGGAAGCAGCTGACACAGGGTTTGTGTTACACTAAAGCAAGAACACCACCAGCTTAGATCTTGAGACCCTTCTAAGTATTTAGGCAGTGCAGAGGAAACATAAATTGGCCTGGCTTTTCACCAGAAGATGTCTAATGTGCATCTTTCTATTGACATGAACTCACAACTTACTGCACCTACGGATTTCGCATTTCAGGTACAAATTCTTTTCAGGATTATGAATTTCACTGTGACTAAATGCAGGAAATAAAGTAAGAATACAGAAGAGTTGTGGTCATATTTCATTGCTGAGTTGTACCATGTGTTCATCAATCACCTTCTGGTATGTATCTAGAAGGACTAGGACAATATTCTTTTTGTTGTTAGCAGTGTCTCAAAGGGCAAAAAATATTTACCTTGAGGAGTCAGAGGGAGAAATTCTTTGTTTAATTGAACTGCTTGGCCCATGCTGAATGCATCTAGATATTACTGCAAGGAAGATGGAGTGGAGTCAGCTTGAAATTTAAGTCAAATAAAGTAAAATAAAATCACTTGGGAGATGCAGAGTGAAGTGGCCCATTACAGACATAGTTAGTTCTTTCTTTAAGCTTGTTAGGGTTAAAATAAGGGGTTCAAACATCCCTGATTCTCTAGGTTAAGTGGAAACCTGTGAGGGTTCTACTATTTCCACAAAATTGGACTGATTACTGATTTCACTTCAGTGTCTAACTTTTAGTTCATGTAACTCTCCCTGGGTTTTGCTCATGGTGCATTTGTACACAGTGTTAGTGCTGTTATGTAATAAATTGGTTTAATTTTGTAAACACATTTCCCTCTTACATGGTTGTACGGAGAGCAATACCATGCACTCACCCTGCTGATGGGATAATCATACCATTGACCTCTGGACCATATGTTCTACCTTGCAGCTTGAACCTGTGAGACAGATACTCCCTACGCCACTTTACCCTATGCAAATCCATGTGCTGCCAAGGACAATATTACAGACATAATTTGCAGCATAAAACCAAAAAGGTGAAATCTCGAATGAGAGCTTTGTAATTGGAAATGGGGCCTTAGGTCCTTAAAAATATGGATTGTTAATGCAGAACAAGGTAGGTTCAGAGAATAAACCTGGCTCAGAGAAGGAGAAAACAGAATATCAAGTCATTACAATGCATGTCACAGAGAACTGTGAGAAGTGTTTGTACTTGATAGATTGCATGTGATTAGAATGAGGGCCTTAGGCACGGAAATCTAGCTATTAAATATCATTCTTTCTTTAGTCCTATTAATATAACTATTAAACCTTAGAGTAAACTTCATTTATTAGGTGAATGACCCATGTGTCTCTTTTGCTTGGCTTTTTTACACATGCAGAGGTTACTTATCATTACACATTATTAATTGGTGAACAGGTTGCCACTCTCTCCATATTCACTGCCTGCTTATGCATTGCTCTACTTTACTGACATCTAGGAAATGCAGAGTGACTGGCCAGAGGGATTAGTACATGGGCTTAATTTGCATACTCCACCCAAGAAGACTGGCAGACATTTGGGTTTGGGGTTTTTTAATAGCCCTTTAAAAAAACATAATTAAGTTGTAAGTTGACAGGGTAAGGGTACTGAATGTATCTGAGAGGAAGCATGTCTACAATTGCACAAGAAGGTGAACACATTACAGGAGAAAATGATAAACCTAGAACATATATTGGTGGACAGCAACTCCTGACTGATTCCCCCTACTTTGTTTGGATTGGGGGGTGTTCTCATTATTTTTCTCCTTGGTTTCTTCCCACCCAGTTCTTATATGCTTTCACTTTAGCACAGCCTACTGGCATCTCATTCCCAGAAATACATTTTTCCTCTGCCAATAACAAACATGCAAAGCAGAAATGCTTCTTCTCCTAGTCTGCACCCCATGGGAGCTGGATTTTCTAGCTTCTGAAAAGGCACAGCTTTTGCTAGTCAAGGGAGATAGGGATATGCACTTTGGTCCTTTGATGCCGTCCTCTGCCCAGATTTCTCTCACTAAATATTTGCAAGGCAATTCAAAAAGCTCTAGGTCCATTCTCCACGTCTGGAGTACTGGAGATTAATAGAATTAAAGCATCTTTAAATTCTGAAGAAAGAGCTCAGAGGAGAGACAAACTGTTTTTTTGCTTTATCGCTGTGTGAGTCATACAATGTTTAGTTTGGGTGTTGGATACATCATAGCATCTAAGCCAAAAAGACAGCTGCAGAATGAGTGGCAGTTTAACAAAGACTGGAGAACAATAATGTTGAAAAAGCACTAGATTGACGTTGAGAGGGTAGAAAAAAGTCCTCAAAATTTCAGTGTTGCCAACAAGATTTTATTACAAATCTTGTAGTATGTGGTGGGTTTTTATTCTAAAAACTCTGGTTGTGGTATCAAAAGATAACAAAAGAATATCAGCTTTCATTTATAATTAAAACACCCCTAGCCCCCAACAGGAAAAAGCTTGAAAACATGACCAAAGGGTATCCCTTGGAAATAAAAACGGAAAAATAAAGAACCCAAATCTTTTATTTTATTTTAGAATTTACAACACCATGAGTTATCCCCAATTTCTATGCAGTCTCGGCCTTTCACCTCTAAATATTTCTGCCTAATGGTAGAAACAGACAAAGGGCCATTCAGCTAAAATAGAACTACAGATGTTTTCAGAAACTGCAGCCATTCTATTTTGGCAGCAATTCATAATCAGAATTTTCTGATTATGTCCCTTGTCACATTAAAATCCATAAACTAGAATGTGCACATGCTGATCCATATAATAAACTCCCTCCCTTGGAGCTCATTTACTGAGGTCAACCTTCTCACATACTGCCTTCTCAATAAAGGAATATCACAGCAAAGCAAACTGCAATTAGGAAAAAAAAAAAAAAAGAACTTCTAGCCAGTCAGCTTATCCGACAAGCATGGAGAAACAGAAATGTTTTTCCCTAGACCCAGAGAATCAGCAGGTTCCATCTCTTTGTTTGATCCCCTTCTAATTAAAGTCAGCAAAATTAACCCCCAATCACAGTTAGAAACTTGTCTTTTTTTACCCCGAATATCCTAAAGCCTGACTTTCTTTGGCTCTACACCAGTGTTCTCCTGTAGTTTCACACACAACATCAGCATCATGAGACAAGGGAGCACGACATCCCCCAACATTTCTATCAGTTATAGCTAACAAATAGGATTCTTTATCAATGAAGCTTCAAAGGCTCTGTAGCAGAAAAGAAGAAAACACCATGATATAACAATCAGGAATAGAAAATCTTAAGCAGATAGAGTCTCCACAGAGACCTTTTCAAAGGGAAAATGTGTTTCATTTGTGTAATAACCCTAGGATGAGCTATGTACTGTAGTCTAACCATTAAACACTTACACAAATCTTTCAGAAACTAACAGATGTTTCTTTTATGAGGAAAGACAAGTGCCATTCGGCCTTTTTAGACACTTATAAAAATTTAGATAATTTTAAGCTATTTTAATAGCTGCCTGACAATTTTATTAATGCACTCTGCTATAATGTGATTCTGTTGCCTTCACAAAAAGACTCATACCATGGATTTTTATACACACTACAGTGCATGTTGCTAACGCCTTCCTCTTAATTAGTAAGAAAAGAAAGCCTATAGTACTGACCAGAAGAAACAGAACGATCTCTGTAGGATTTAACACAAGCAGTGTATCAGCCTGCAGAGATCCTGTCTCAAAATCATCTGGCAGCTTTAATGATTTACTCAGTGTAAACTGACAGACTGAACTACAGAACCTACCCAGAATCAATTCTGTGGATCAAATCCTGGCCTGAGCCATAGATGACAATGAATTTTAAATTTTAATCTTGGCAACAACTGAATATTTTACATCATCACAAGGAGAGATACCTATAAAAAGCACAGTCTTTGCAGAAGGAGAGTCAAGGGCTATGACAGGTATAGTTTATTAAAACGGGGCTTCACTGATAGAGCCAAATTCAGGGAAATTTATACAGCACCTGCTGACTCTGCCTGACTCTCACCAGTGCCATCAGCATCTCACTTTCTGGCACACTAAATTCACACGCAAATGAAAAGTAATGCATGCCTTTGACATTTCAACCTTATGCATAATAGTTCTTGTAGGAATATAATTACTAAATCCCCTAAACAAAATGCTTCATTTTGTGATGGTTGTGACGCCCCCCCCCTTTTTTTTTCCTTCCTCTTTTTCCCGAAGATGCTGAAAAAATAGTACGAACCTAGGTTGTTATCTCAGGCGTTCTGCAGAGCAATATGCCAAAGCACCCACATACTGAGTGTTTGCAAATTTTAAGTTTGGGATTGACTATGTGCCAGTCCCTCTTCAGCTGTGGGCACTTGATCCTGCACCAAAATCTCTGTTGACCTTTTCTGGTATTTATGATGTCAGTATGGATTTTTATCATTGTTTGAGCTCCTGACACAAAGCAAACAGCTTCTATAGCATGTTTTTATTCATGCAAAGTATGAACCTGTGAATATCATTCTTCCTCTCAAGCTTGCCATTTCTCCTTCTTGCATGCTCTGTTAATGGAGGTAGGTGACTCTTCCTTATTACCTTGTTCCAGACAAGACTTACTTGAACACTAATTGTAGCTTATATTCTCTGAGTGCCTTAGCATACAAGTAGAGTTATTTGAAATGTACTAGTTATGTCCTATCCAGCCTCTATTGTTTAAAAGTACTTAAAATATTGATCATATCATCTAGCTAGATTGTAAAACTAACATGTAGTAGTAGTAGTAGTAGTAGTAAGATATCACTGTTCAGTATAGCCTCTGAGTTTTGACATGTACTTAGAAATACCGTAATGCCCTTTGATGTAACATTCAATTTAACACAGAGCTCCTCAACACTAATCTCTGCTGGGATTATTCAGGTCTCATTTGTGAGTCTCGTCTGTGACTCATACATAGCAATGGCCTAAAGGGACCAGGCAGACACAAGAATTGTCACCTGACACCAGATAAAGCACCAAGACAGTCCCTTTATGTGTACAGCACCCAGCACAAAGAGGTTGTGATCCTGACTGAAACTGCAATCTGTAACACTGTTATAGTCAGGTGCCAAATAAATTCACAATACCATCTACGATGAATACTCTTGAGTATCCATATCTAACATAGAGTTAGATTAAAAATCAGATTTTTAGAAAAAGGAACACACATTTCAGTACTATGAGTTTGGGTGAGCAAGAAGAATAAAACATTTAGCAGACGTGGCCCTTAAAAGAATTTTAAGATTGATAGCACAGAACATAGCTTTGGACCCATTGTTTTCTCAGACGAATTTGCCCAATTTCTGCAATAAAAGCATATTGGTTACAGTAATCCCTGCTGTCTGAAACCCTCTGCAGCACTTCATCCAAGAATGTACTATGATCTACAGTCCCCCTCTTTTGCCCTTAGGCTAGGTGGTTTCTCAAGTTTAGAACTGTCAAAATCCAGTGAAAGATGAATAGAAAACATAATCAGTGTCAGCTAAGTCAGAGAAAACATGCATGACAGGTTATCTTCACCAGACTGGCTGCACACTCAACCTTTGAAGTCAGTATTTTGGAGATATATATCAGTCCTAGAGAAACAGACTACCTATCTACAGTGCAAGAGAGAATGATTCTAAAGCAGAAATGTCCAAATCCCAGCTGAAAAACTGGATATGACTCTTGAAATTTAAGTTACTGGTTCCCAAAGACATATTTATGCATAGAGACTGAAGCTTGCATATAAAAGGAATAACAATTATACAATCCCAGTTGACTGCTAAGAGAAATTGTTAAATGTTATATTGTTTGAGACACTGTTTCAGGCTACCAAAGAGAGGTGTGAATTTCTCCCAAAGTCTAAGGCTGCCACTTCAAAGAAGAGATTTTCAAATTTTTTCACTCAGCTACAGAACAGTTGGATTATATATTGTAAAGATGTATGCAAGAGCGTATCAGAAAACGGCAGAAGAGCAATAATTTACAAAGAAATCCTACTTCCTTTCTTCCATCTACAGAGCAAAGGTAGTAGTACCTTTACCACCAAAAATATTAACTTGCTATGTAAGGGTCTGATCTTTTCAGCAACTCTTAAGATGACTGGAAGAAGAATCTTTGCAAAACAAGGATTCTGGGCATTGCAGGTGCTATTTAAAACATATTGTAGGGCTTTCTACACAGCAAATTGGACCTGGTTAAACTTCAAGACAGTCCTGAATCTGAGTTTCTTCCAAGCACAGTGTCCTAGAAAAAAAGGAATCTGAGCTCTTGGTCTCCCTTTGTCACTATTTTTGTTGGGAAGAAAAGTCTTCCTGGGGACAGAAAGAATCACACACTCTAGGACCTTTTCTATATGTGTGGCTGCAATGTGGAAAAGGCTATGCTGGACTGCCTCATCAGTTATCCTGCAGCAACCTGCAGACAGAAGCTCTTGCCTTTTCTGCACTGATGTGAAAAATTCTTCTGTTTGCTCAAAAAGCATCCTGGTGTAAGCAGGTTTATAATGGCAGCTTCTAGCCATCAACTGGGTTTTTTAAACATTTCTAGAAGGAGACACAGTGAGTCTAAAGCTGCCCTCCAAGCTGGGGCTGGACACAGTGTCAGGTTCCTTTGGAGAGTAGCCTTTCCCTTCATAGGAGTCTTATTACTCTTCTGTTTATTCAATGTTTCAACAAACATACTAGATTGTCCTAAAGAAATTTTCATAAACTTACCTAGGACTTCTGAGAGAGAAACAAGGAAGAGATTAAAACATTAGTTTAGAAAAAAAATCCTTCAGAGGAATAATTGGGGCTAGTGACTTGAGACAATTTTTGCCTCTTTTGTAACGCTGGAAGGAGAAATAGAGAACCTAGGAAAAACTGGGAATCACCATATAATTTACAACAAACTTTTACAAGCAGTAAAAGGGTATCAGTATCTCTCCAACTTACTTGTCCTTGCTTTCATTTCCATTGAATCACAGAATGATACAATCATTTAGACTGAAAAGGACCTTTATGTCCAACTGTTAAACTTACACTACCAAGTATACCACTGTACCCAGGTGCCATATCTACACAACTTTCAAATAGCCCCAGGGATGTGACACCATCACTTCCTGGGCAGCCTCTTCCAATGCTTGACAACCCTTTCCATGAAGAAATTTTTCCTAATACTCAATCTTAACCTCCCCTGGTGAAAGTTGAGACCATTCTTATCCTATTGCTTGTTACTTGGGAGAACAGACTGACCCCTACCTGGCTACAGCCTCCTTTCAAGTAGTTGTAGACAACGATAAGAACTCCCCTGAACCTCCTTTTCTCCAGGTTAAACAACCCCAGCTTCCTTAGCTGCTCCTCATAGGACTTGGGCTCTAGACCCTTCACGAGCTCTGTTGCCCTTCTGTGGACACATTCCAGCACCTCAATGTCCTTCTTGTAGTGAGGGGTCCAAAACCAAACAAAGCACTTGAGTTGCAGCCTCACCAGTGCCACATAGAGTGGGAGAATCACTTCCCTAGTCTTGTTAGCCATGCTATTTCTGACACAGGTCAGGATGTCATTGGCCTTCTTGGCCATCTAGGCACACTGCTGGCTCATGTTCTGCTGCTGTCAACCAGCACCCCCAGGTCCTTTTACACTTGGCAGTTTTCCAACCACTCTGCCCCAAGCCTGTAGCACTGCAAAGGGTTGTTGTGACCCAAGTGAATGACCCGGCACTTTTCCGTGTTGAAACTCACAGAACTGGTCTCTGCTCATCAATACAGCCTGTCCAGATCCTTCTGCAGAACTCTCCTGCTCTCCAGAAGATCAACACTCCCACTCATCTTGATGTTCTCTGCAAACTGAGTGCGCACTTGATCCTTTCATCCAGATAATTGTAAAGATATTAAACCAAATTGGCCCCAATACTGAGCCCTGAGAGACACCACTAGTCACTGGCTGCCAGATGTATTTAGCTCCACTCCCCAGCACTCACTGGGCCTGGCCATCCAGCCTCTTTTTTACCCAGAGAACAGTGCACCTGTCGAAGCCATGAGAAGCCAGTTTCTCCAGGAGATTACTGTGGGAGACAGTGTCAAAGACTTTACTAAAGTTTAGGTAGACAACAATCACAGCCTTTCCCTCATCCATTAAGCAGGTCATCTTGTCATAGAAGGAAATCAGGTTGGTCAAGCAGGACCTGCTTTTCACAAACTTATGCTGATGGGCCTAATCCCCTGGTTGTCCTGCACATGCCACATGATAGCACTCAAGGTGAGCTGCTCCATGACCTTCCCTGGCACTGAGGTCAGGCTGAAAGGCCTGTAATTCCTTGGATCCTCCTTCTAGGCCCTTCTTGTAGATGGGCATCCCATTTGTTAACCTCCAGTCCACTGGGACCTCCCTGGTTAGCCAGGACTGCTGACTGATTCAAAGGGGCACCTCCCCTGATTGCCTCCTTCACCAGCTATGTCAGGAAATTATCTTCCACACACTCCAGAAACTTCCTGGACTGTTTCCTATCCCCTGCGTTGTATTTCCAGCAGACATCTGGTAAGTTCAAGTCCCCCACGAGAACAAGAGCTAGAGATTGTGAGACTTCTCCCAGCTGCTTATAAAATATTTCTTCTGCCTCTTCATTCTGGTTGGGTGGTCTACAACAGACTCCCACCATGATATCTGCCTTGTTGGCTTTCCCTCTGATTCTTACCTACAAACACTCAACTCCATTGTCATTGTCATCAAGGTCATCTTTGGTAATAGAACTGCAGCCTATGACACAGGCTGGAGAACAAGCCTGTGCTTGGACACTTTAATTTCTTTCTTCTCCCCAACATTTAGGATCCAAAGTCCTCTCCCACCCTGGCTCAACACCCAGTGCTATGGGATTGTCCCATCAATTCTTTCTTTGTGCCTGGGAGATGAGCAGATGTAGACACTGACCAATTTATTGCCAGGATTAGAAAATGTGGAGGAGCAGGTAGTCAGCTGGAATTAAAAGGACACACTGGACAATTTACAAAATCATACATTTGGGAATTGTGCTATGTATGTTATGAGGGCTGGCAGTAGCACAGGAATTCTGTCTCTATGTGTAAGTTAGAGCTTTTCACAGATCTAATCAGATGACCATTCTTGCCTAGCTCTATGGAGCCTGACTTACACCTACTTTTTTGTTTCCATTAACTATTCTCCTCCATGTTTCCATATTTTCTGTCTGTATTTTCTTGCAATCTTATGTCTGCTTCTGTTCCATGTTTCTCTCCTTACAAGTGGACTTTATGCTTGGTTTCATTCACCCAGTAAAAAAGCAAGGGATCTTAATTGAAATTATGGCAGAAAACATAAGCAAGATGATCCCTCTCATTGTCTCAATTCAGATTTTGCTCTCTTCGACCATGCAGTCCTCTATGCC
This sequence comes from Corapipo altera, assembly GCF_003945725.1. Lineage (NCBI taxonomy): Eukaryota > Metazoa > Chordata > Aves > Passeriformes > Pipridae > Corapipo > Corapipo altera. Next base: position 14,229,274 of record NW_020884873.1, read on the forward strand.
CAGGTTCAGTTTATACACTATATTCAGTAAAATATTGCTATTAATGGGACAGCAGCACACAGTGAGACAGTACAATAGCACAGCTTTACTCCTTAAGCATGAATTGATGTTACTTATGGTTGTTAAGGTATATGTTTACATGAGACTCAAGGTTCAGAGGAGGAAAAGGTTTAGTGAAGAGATCTGAACAGTACCTGAAAAGGAGGAAACCCCTGATATTCCTTAATGAAGAAAGCTTGTGAATAATTCAGTTAAGTAAAAAGGTGATTGCTTCTGGCCTGCTGAAAGGACATCAGTGTATCCACAGAAGGAAAAGGAAACAAATCCATGGAGGAATAAGCACTAGAACCCTGTCCTTGACTGTAGAGCTGAAGATAATAGGTCTTGCCCCTTAGCTGGGTACTGGGAAAGGCAAAAAGGCCTTGTGGATTTTAGAAGGGGATAAGTACAGTAAACGTGTTCTCTTTTTTCTTGCCCTCCTAATGGAGTGGTGTATTTTGGCTTATGTAAATGAATACTCCCATTTGCTTAGGCTGACTTTTCTTGAGATGATTTTGAGAGAGCTGACAAAATGCATTAAGGTTAAAATTTTACGGGGTTGTAAACCTTCAAACCAGCATGCTGGAATGCCTATGTGCTTACCATGCAGTACATATTCTGAGGGCAAGAAAAAAACAGTAGGGTATCTCTCTGACTCTGAACAGCTTACAACACTGGAACCTGGGAGAATTGTATGGTTTTAGCAGTGTGCCACCTAGGAAAGTGCTTTGGTTTGTGACAGGGTAGTGGGGAACTTTTTTGTGATCATCTCCTTACAGAGTTACTCTGAAAGTCTCCTTTCTTGGTAAAAGTATGAGGTGCATTTCCAAGGAGCTGTGGGACATGGAGATAGGTGAAGAAAACTATTTTAGGTGGATACTTAGAATCCAGAACCCTTTATCAACACATTAAGAGGAGCAGGCAGGAACTCATTTCTATTCATATGTGTTACTCTGCTCCCTTCATCCTCCTCCCTGGTTCAAGAATGATCCAAACTTCATTCACTTTCAGAGGTAATATGGAAAAGTTCTACTGAAAGTAATAAATATTTTTTATTAATAAAAAAATAATAAACCCCAAGCTCTTCCAAGTATAGAATACTTGGAAATTCAAATACCAAGAGGTATTTGAATAGCACATCACTAGAGCATGTTCATAATTCTTTATCACCTACTGTATTGTCAAGCTCTCACCTGTCTCAAATAATCAGACCAATAAAACCAACTACATAGATAATCAGTGTTGTCAATCATTCTATACTGAACATCATTGAGAAAAGAGCTCACAAAGAGAACAATTATATTGAAACACCAAAAACTAAAAGAATGAAAACATTTAACAAATCTTAGATAGACCTTTCACCCCCACTGTATTGTTTGCTTTAACATTCTCCCTCCCCCTTCAAACAAGGACAGCAAAAAAATCATTAAAATACCTTTGAACTTGTGAAAGACGGCCCATAGCTCAGCAATGTCAGTGGCAAATGTAATGTCTGTGTCGAGGACAATGACTCGCTCAAGATTAGAAGGTAGAGTCTTAGTCAGAACCAACTTCATCAGCCCGTAAATCCCAGAGTAGTGTTTGTTGGGGATCCAAGACACTTCCGACTTGATAGGAAATGGGAAGTGGGAAAGAAGAAGAAAAAATAATCTTCATTAGAGAGAGAAACTTTTCCTGGACACTAGTTTCTTGTAATAGTGGAAGATCTCTGAGGTGGAAAGTCATCTAAAATCCTGCTTTCAAATTCACTTCAGAAGCTCTGAAACATGCAAAAGTTTCTGAAACCTTGGGAAAAGAAAAGTTCTCTGAGGCAACTGCTTTACACAATAAAATTAAAATTAGTTGAGCCTTTCCGGTCTGGTACAACCTGTTCTGAGGCATTCATGTATCCTGATAAAATTGAAATATATTTTTAATCTAAAACTGCAGGTATATTGTACCTTACTTTCATTTTCAACCAAAACAAAAAATTTTGTGTTTGCCATTCCCAGAATTTTCTGACTCTTGAGGTAGAAGTAACAAACATAATTTTTTTCCTTATATTTTTTATAGATTTGGAGGTCAAAATTTCAAAAGGCCAGTCGTTTGGTATAATAAGACAGAAAATTATAAGAAAAATGTTTCTTACACACTCAAATGTTTCTTTAAGCCTTACATCTTTAACTTAAAACTACTGAGATCACACAGACTTGCTCAAAAGTAGAGAAAGTGACAGAACATTTTTAGCCACATTATTTGTTTGTTACATATTGAAGTGGCAAACTCAAACATTTTCATTTCTTCAGTACAGGCAAAACAAAACATTTCTACAGCTTCTAAAATAAGTTGGGAAACCAAGCTCCATAGCTGGCATTAGGATGTTCCATGAGCTGTGTTTAATTTTCTTTCTGTGGGACTCAAGTTCTCAAGTATGAGAAGTCACTTCTGAAAGTGTGATATAGAAGTTTTTGAAAAGTTCCTATTTCCCTGTCTGAAACTCCTATTGTTTAATGTTTTAAAGGGCATGCATTACAATTCCCAGCTTTTAAGTTTTCCCTTGAGTCATGCTCTCATTAATTTCAATTAGTATTTTGTCTAGAGAGGACCTGAGTGTTACAGATTTCAGAATTTGTCCTAGCATATTTCGGAGAAAGTAGGCAGAAACTAAGTGCATTCATAAAACTGAGGAGATTTATTCTGTTATTTAACTATTTCATATCTATTCACTGGCACTGTAAAGTTTATTATATGAAACAGCATTTGCACAGAAAAACTCATTGCCTCCAAAATCCTTAAAGGAAACCTTCCTGTAAGAGAATGAGTTCCTAAAATTTATTTGAAGTTGGAAGCGTGGTTGAAGAAAGGCTAATAATAGGTGCTTAGAGCACACTTCTTTTTGAATATAAAGTCACAAGGCCTCTGATGATGTAAGCTGACCTGCTCTATTCCCCTTATAATGGCATGCAACTTTCCTCTTTACTCTCAGGATTCCTGTACCAGGGCAGAGCTTTTCCCCACTACTAAGTTCATTAAAAGGACTGAGGGAAGTAGACCAAACCTTCAAGGAGAAAGAAAAAATTTTAAGGGGGAAGGCAGAAAAAGCAGGCAGAAGGCAGATAAAACAAAGCAAAACCAGAAAGTGCAAACTGAAGTGTGAAGTTTTGTTTGGTTTTTTGAAACCTCAATGCTCCCCGGAAATGTCTTCTGTGTGTGTAAGAGAGATAATTTCAAATTCACACCCTCAAAACTCTAGTTATTTGTGGTCTTAGCTCTCCCTCAGGAGGGCTTCAGGAATGGACCATCACATCAAGGTGTCAGAAAGCAGTATCTACCTTGCTTTCACAAACTATATTGCTTTGAATCTGGTATTTGACATCCTTGTGCTAGACAAGTCATACCTCACACATTAAAAGAGCTAGTCATTTTACAGACTCATGTTCGCTTTTACCCATCCCTATGTTATTAATTTTGGGTGGCATATCCTTCATTTTATTACTCCAAATACAATATTTCTCCAAAACAACACTTAATATGCTTATGCAAATAAGCCTAGTAAGGCAGGGGTTCAGATATTGCATGAATAGCCTGAGACAAGCAGAGAAGGTAAAAGGTGGTTGGAAAAGATAATCACCTTCAAGGTGCAGTTACCTTCTTTGCTCTCAGAATTCCCAGTACCACTGCCACGTATCACTGAATGGAAGAGACCCTTGCCAGGCAGTTCCTTCCGATCTGGCACACAGAAGCCAAAAGCCTACCATCCTGAAGGCTGATGTCTGAAAGGATCACTTTTAAAAATGAAAAAAGCAGTCCCTATTCCACATGGTCTAAAGCAGCTGGATAGCACGTGCTTGATTTGAGCATATATTGAACCTTGGATTGTCAATTAGTTCAATTTATCTAAAGTTTTCTCTCCCGTGATGCTGAGTTGACTAAGACACAAACAGAAATCCTAATTAGTCCCCAGTATAATTTCTTCATGGTTTTGCTATTCATGAATAATGTAACAGTTCCCAATTCATGCTAGGGAAAACTCCTTACACTCCACAACAGCACTGTGAAGGCTCGCTCTCTCTGGGTACTACATAGAGTCTTCTGTACATACAGTAGAGAAGGAATACAAGGGCACAGTGTTTGAACAGGTCATTGTCCTAGTTTAGGCCAGGACCTGGAGTTTATTCTATACCACCTCATGTCATTGCCAGGGGTGGTGGAAAGGGACTTTCCTGCTTCTGAGAAGAAGGGTGTGGCTTCCAGTTGAAAAACATGGAGGCTTTGTTGGCCATTGTTCATTGTCTCAGGGTCTGGGGTTTTTGCACATGAATCACTCTCTCTTTTGTATACTTTTATTATTAGTACTGTTATTGTTATTATTAATTTTCTTATCTCATTGCTGTTTCTAGTAAACTGTTCTTACCTCAACCATGATCTTTACCTTTAGTTCCCCCAATTCTCAACTCCATCCTGCCAGAGTGGGAAGAGAGAGGGAAAGAGGGGAGTGAGCAAGCGATGAGTGGTTTGGTAGAGTCTTGGTGGGGGTATTAAATAGGAGAGCACCATTCCTAAACCACAACAGTTGTTAAGAAGTGCCAGTTTAAGATAATTATGGTGGCCTAACTCTTAAAAAAATAATTGCAAAACTCTTGGAAAATTCTGCAACCTTTAAGCTGTCCACTCTGACATAACTGGTAACGTTTAGTCAATTTTCTCAATATTGTCTAAATACTTTCTGTAAGTCTTAATATATATTTTTTTCTCTGGCATAGTTAAAATGGCCCATATATGCCATGTTTGTGAATCATCTGCTTTACAAGCTAGATCAGAGTTGCCTTCAGAGAACAAATATTCCTAGAAGATACATCAGGAAGAGAAAAAAATAGAGTTAGTAAAAGAAGAAAGAGAAACAAAATAGTGTGACATACTTTGCCATAATTCTCAGTTCAGCATAAACAGCACACCTTGGATCTCTAGCTCTCAAGGTCTGGATTTTTGTTCATGACAGAAGAGTAAAGAATGGTATTTAGCTGGTGCTGACAGTGATTCTTTTAAGTAAGTTAAGTGAAATAGCATCTACTTACTAAAGGTTTTTCATCAGAACCATCTTTATTCTTTCTCTAATTAAAGCCTAAAAATACACTAAATTATCTAAATTATTTTAATATAAAAATTACATGCCCATGAGTCTGCATGCAGTACATAACTGATCACTCTGGTAAATGCCAGAGAAATGGGAGCAACAGCCTTGATGTTCAGGGATACTTTACCAGTAAGTTGTCTTCCCTAACTGGGCTCTATCACTGGGAAAAGCTGACTAAAACACTGACTAAAACTTGTTGTACACAACCTAACTCAGCTTTCTCACAGTTGCTACCACTGTATACATTTTCATTAGAGTTAGCAGAAGTGCCATTTTTAAGAGAGAAGTCTGATATAGACATACAGTTTTAAATCAAGTTTTCCTGTTTCTGTGATTGAGAGAAGGGAAAATGGTGGCTCTTTCCCTGCTTGTGAACAAATTGTATAGTGACTATGTATTTAGGTATTTCTATTTTTAAAAACACTTGAGTTTGGCTGCCTCCACATTGTGATCACAACACACAACTCTTATAGTAAGTAATGACAAATATATTCAGCCAGACTTTAACTGTCATACTGTACTTCTTTAGGGAATTGTGTGATTATTCTTTTTTAAATTTTAATATGCTTTTCCCCCCCACAAATAAATGATGAGGAAACTTGCCCAGGCTTCCCAGGTGAGTACTGACTCTCCATAGTAAGTTAAATAACTGTACAAGGGCAGGCCACTTGAGCCTCATTGAAAGGGATAAAGACTTGTAGACTTAGCAGAAAGAAAATTTGATAACAACATGAACAGAATGACAGTGACCAACATGGAAGGACAAACAACTTAGGGTGCCTGTATCCTGTCAGATCAAGAGTCCATTGAGCCCAGTAGCTGGCATCTGATAGTGGCTGGTGGCAGGTGCCTACTGAAGAATATAAACCCAGGGAAATTCTACAGCAATACTGCTCCCATATATACTCCCACCCTGCAGCAATTTGCAACAGATTTTGGAGCAATAGGTGGTATTTTTTTGATTAATAACTTTTGGTGGATTTTTTCATTCATGAATTAGGTTGGTTTTTGAAGTCATATAAGTTTTTAGCAACATCCTGCTGCAGAGTGTCACAGCTTCTTTATGACTCCTGTTTCTTTGGACTGGCTATCTACCAGTTTAATTTGGGTCACATTTGCTCAGTGTGGTAAGATGGAATTTTGGCTGATGAAACGTTTTGCCTGGCAGCATGTCCTTAAACACTTTACTCTGGAAATATGCAACCTTCAAAAATATATTGATTTTGTCACTACATTCACTGCATCTTCCTAGATATGCTGGGAAAAAAAATCAATCAGAATAATCCACAGCTATGACATAGTATCCCCATCCCCACTCCAAATAAAAGACAGCCTTGTTGCTCAGCTAACTTTACAAAAGCACCACTAAGGCCAGTATCTTGCAAGAGCCTGTAGGTCAGATGGCTGGGTTGAGGCATCAGGCTGGGAAACAGCAAGCCTGAAGGCAGAAGGTGCCACTTGCATGCACCCCCACCCCTCTCAGAGAGGGGTTAATTAATGGGATCAAGTAGAACCAAACCTACCACCACCCAGACTGCAGATTCCCTGTGCTGGCGAAGGAAACAGCCAGCAGCAAATAGAAGTCAGAAAACAGAAGAGCCTGGAGGATGTTGAAAAGGCAGTCTGTAAATTTTGCCTCCTGAGAGCTGACATGCCAGGTTTTGCCATTAAAAGTATCTGGTATCTAGAATATACTGATTAAAATAGACAAAAATGTGAATTAGGCTTTGTAATGAATGACTTGATGGAAATGTGAGTATCCAAAAGTATTCATCATCTACTTTCTTCAACATAGGCACTATCTTCCTGAAGATTATATTAGTCAGGGTATAAACTAACTTCAAAATCTTAAAAAAAGGTGAACAAAGCAAAACTTCCAGGCCACAGCAAAATCATGAAGAATGTTGTAAATCTGCACAAATCGTAGCTGAATTGTTCTGAATTGTATCTGACCCTGATCTGAAAACCAGTGCAATCTACATGATGAAAGAACTTAGAGCAGGAGGGATCTCTGTGAAGGAAAACCAGCCAAATTCATGTCCCAGGCGTGGGAAACAATCCTGGAAATTCTGATGTGTGAATCAGATAACAATAAAGACTGTTATTTCCTCAGATTGGATAAATAACTTTCTAGACACAGCTGATAACTTGTTCTCACAGTTTTTTCATTACTTGCTTAGTGCTTTGCTGCTACTACAAACATCAGAAGTAGCAAGATATTGGTTTTTAAAATCATATGAGCTTTATTTAAGTCTTTTATTTTGTTTCTAAACTGGAGGAAAATACTGCCACCATTTTAATGGCTATTATATAACTAAGGGGTTTTTTGCAAGACAAAGCCCAAAAAGAGGGTAAACAATATCGATTTGCTGGCACAAGACAGTTTTCTTGATGGACAGTTTTTCTCATCAAAGTTTTTCACAGATTCATCTGTGTGAATCTTCATCTGCTGTAAATATTTGCCACACCTCTCCCCACATTCCTGAAACCTGAGTCACAATTCCAGCAGCACTAGCACAGATCAGGATTAGTTCTAGGATAGTCCTCTCCATTTCACATTGACTATACCTCCCCCAGTGTTTAAACTCCAGGCAGGGACTTTCTCACTGTCTTGCTTGAAGGAGAGCAATATCAATATATTGTTGCTGAGACTGGGTTAATTGAATCATTGAGAAAGGAGGGAAATAGCAGGTTAAAAGGAGGGGAATAGCAGGTTAACTTTTAAATATGGGCATAACATTCATGCTTGTCTCTAGCTGTGTTTCTTTTTTAAAGACAATAATAACAATAAAAGAAAAATCTGAAGCGAGAGAGAGAGAAATTCCAAGTCACCAAAGGGAAGAAGAAGGTGACTGTCACCTGTAATAGCTTCCTCAGAAGGAGAGCCAAAAGGAATCTTCTGGCATCTCACCTTTGGAAAATCATTGCCTTTGCTCCATCCTATCAGGTATCCAGCAAACATTAACAGAAGTACCTTATTTAAATGAAAGCATTCTCTTCTGTTAATGTTTGCTGCATAACTTGTAACTTCAACTTTGAATTTAGCTTTTTCCTGGGTGATTTACAGGTTTCAATTATACTGATATTCCCCCCCCATAACAAGTCCTTACTATTTATATGAATGGTTGTCAAGGAAACCAGAAATCCAGCAAAGTTGGTTAAGTTTTCTAGATTCAGAATTTCTGGTGCCTGAGTATTTTAGGAAATAATAATAACTCACAATAAGAAACAACTGTAAGGAGACGGGAATTTATACATTTTTGCTAAAATTATTTTTCTATTTCTGCTGGCCTTTGCTGCTGTTGTTCTTACTCATCACAGAAGCACTGGTGACTTTAATAGAATTCTGCCTCATCTTTCACTTTAAGAAACAGATGGTATCTTCCACACATACATGCAACAAGTTTGGATACAAATACCAGTGAGCAAAAAGGTTGAGATAGAAATGGATGATTATCTAAACCTCTGGTTCCTCGATAATGTAGAGCAAATGCAGAAACCATGGAGTAAGCCACAACTGGAAAGGAAGATTAGATATTAAAAATGCAGAACAAACAAAACCTCCCAAATCAGCATCAGCATACAGCAAAGGAGAATAACTGCAAATTAATTCTCATCTCTGTAGCAAAGTCCATAACACAGTCTGACTGATGCTGATTATTGTTTTTCTTCTTTTTTTTTTTCTTTCTTTCCAAGTCTCTCACTAATACACACATGCACAAAAAGGGCAGACAAGTGGGAAAAATCTGATTTAAGGATGCTTCTTCAAAACAACTTCCTTAATAACAAAATTAACTGAGGGTGCCAAGAGCTCATCCATGCTCCATGTTTGGAACCAACGTGCTTTATATGGATGAAACTGCAGACTGTTATATAAAGTAAAATTGATGTGTTTTTTTTGTTTCTGCCATTTAGGTAACAAGACATTCAGCCAAACCTTTTTTTTTAAGAAAAGAAATAGCCAAAACATAATTCACTTACTGGGATCTTAGAGGATTATCTCCCTCCCCTTAGGTATTTGGCTAGCTTTCCTCCCACCTTGCTTAGCCCCATCAAACTCAAACAGCCAGTTCCCATTTGAGTCTTTTTCTTTACTGTCTGATTTGAGAAATTCTAAATTTTCTCCACTGTTTCTTGCTATCTCCAAAATGCTGAATGCCTTCTTTGTTTTTCTCTATTCATTTTTGCAAGACGAGACTGCAGAACACGAGAGTGTGGCCAGTCTCAGTTAGTGCTGTTTCTTGTTACTTTGGGGTCTTTGGCCTCAACTACACTGTTTCCAGTGCAGTGGTCAAGGGTGGAGGACCTACAAGAGTCAGACCATCCTAAGAGAGGTCAGTGATAACCAGGCAGACACCAGCCTCCCAGTCCTACCTCTCTAGAAGAGGCAAAAACTCAAGCCTTCCCTAGAAGATAAGATAAAGCCTTCTTTTTTTTTTCCTTCCTGTCACTGAATGAGTGAAAATACACACACAGGTTGGTCTAGATAAAATGGCAGGAAGCCAGAGCTTTCTGCTAAAAGCTGACTGACAGGTAGATCCAGCTAGAATTTGCCCAGTGGTGAAAAGTAACTCGTGGCTGCCCCTCTCACTTCATCTGTTTGGAAAGATAAGAAAGATCAATTGCCCACTTTAATTGCTAGTGAACTCAATCAACAAGCTTTTTGTACTAATCCATCAGGGAAGATACAAATCCATGAAAATACCATCATTGTCAGCTTTTTAACTTTATTAACTATGCAAATACATGCACATTAGCTGCAGCCATTATATGGTCTAGCAAATTTCCATGCAGCTCTTGGGATCAAAGTCCAGAGGCATCCAATCTGTATTTTGCATGATGTCAGGATATTAAACAGGTGTCATCAAGACTCACTGTTCAGAATAAAAAGCAACACCATATCGTGCATAAACACATTATGTTGAACAGAAACAGCCTCAGCTCAGTGATGAAAATTTATCTGAAGAGGGATTTTTTTCCCTACTGGAAAATTCATGCAAGAGTCGTTTTTTTAAGGATGATGAAAGAAGGCTGCAAAACAGTTATGGTGACTATTGCTAACTGAGTAAAGCCTGGCAGGAAACTGAAGGTCTAAAATATCAGTTATCATGTGCACAAAAATCCCCAATGAAACCCCAAAAATACTGATGGAATGACTTCTCACATGTTGAAGACTGAAACATCTTGTCCTGTTTGTATCCATACAAAACCATATGTACTTCAATGCAACAGCCAGAGTTGCATAAGAAAGAACCATAGGATATCTCAATTTGGAATGACCCATAAGGATCATCGATTCCAACTCCCTGCTCCATAGAGGATGACCTAAAACTAAACCACATGACTAAGAGGGTCATCCAGATGTTTCTTAAATTCTGTCAGGTTTGATCTCACGACCTGAGTTCAAGATCTTGGTGGTGTGACCCTGGGTAGCCTGTTCCAGTGACCAACTTCCCTCTCAGCGAAAAACCTTTTCCTGATATCCTAGGATGATTTGTGGAAACTATGTGGGGAACGTAGCTTCCATCAGATCTCTGACATAGTAATAGGAAGTCAAAACATAGTAAATATATATGAGAAAAAGGATTAATTCTTCTATTCCGAAGAAAATCTCTACCCACAATCCAGCACCTCACCAGTAATATCAACTCTCTCCAGACCTAAGCTCTTACTTTTTCTGTCTTAAAAGTAAGAAAGAATGGTACAAATTCAACAGCTGAAAATGCTGCACCGAAAAAGAGGCCATTAGAGGGTGGAGCACACACCCAGCTAGTGGAATAAATGCTATATCCCATAAAGAACTATTAGTTCCCTTATTTTCAGAAAAAGCAAAGAATTTGCAGGAAAATAAATCATCCTCCATCCTGCAGGGTTGGAGGCCAGGTGAATGGAATTTCTTATGTCGCAATTATTTCTTCAAGAGAACAAAAATTACGCGAAGCAGTGTTCTTTTCTCCAATGGTAAGTATTACAATAGATCAAAACTCCTGGGGACTAAAAAGCTCCAAGAACACATCTGGAATAAAAAGGATAATAAAGGATAAAATGTATTACAATTACGAACAAGCAAAACTAACAATAACCTAGTATAAGAAGTAGTGAATGTGACTGGTGGGGGGGAAGTGTTCATTTTCTTTGTTATTAGAAAGAGCTAAGATGTCTCTCAAACAATGCAGTACTAACTAGAGAAACAATCAGAAGAAAATAAAGACATTATTTGGAAAGCTGGGCTCCTTCAAAGCAAGAAATACTGAACTTTAAGATCATGACATGTCTCTAGCTTATTGCCTAGGTTCTAGTTAAATATTGTCAAATACTTCAGAAAACAGTTAATTTGCATGAGCAGTGTTTAAAGGAAGTGTCCATGTAGCAGGCATGTATCTCTTACACTTCTTGAAACATCTGATGTAAGGGCTAAGACAATCAGTGTCACCTTAATTTCAGGTGAATACAGATCCTAATGGATCTGATGGAGCTATTTTATCGGCTTTCATCTGTGTCAGCTAAAAACTGTGGAATCCACTCAGCTGTGAAAGCAGTCAAACCTGAAATAATGGAGGAGTATTTGGAAAAACTATCAGTGATAAAAACACTACTCAGTTTTCATCTTTGTTTCTGAAAGGGTGAGACCTAGACACCATCAACTTAAACTCAAGGAATGAAACTTTTGCAGGATTAAGTCAGTTTGATCTGCAAAGTGGTATCTCCACTAAGAGAAAGGAAATTCCCCAATTTAGAAATTTAAATGTTCTCACATCAAGTTGACTCAAGAAGAGGTACCACCAATGGCATCTCATTAATAATGTTATCACATATCTCCCCTTTGAAGCAAGTACTCAAAGTCTGAATCAGCCTGAACACCCTTTCCCAGACTGTGATGGTTTATGAAGACCTATCAGAAGACTGACTTCAATGTGTTCTTGTGCTATGTTAGGCATACAGCATGGCTTGCATTTCCATCCAGTGCTAAGAAAAAGGGTCATACAAAAAGGTGTGCCTAGATAAGATGAACATCATTTTTCACCACAAGAATGACTATTTCAGCCCTAGTTCTTCAGAATACTTTGTGCCTACACTGCCTGCTGAACCACTCCATGGGAAGTAGCTTACATCTGAACTTCTGTGCAACACTTCCCTGAATCTCACTTGTTTCTCAGAAACAAGACAACACCAAGTACTTTACAAACTATGAATTCTAATATTTTCAGCTCCCTGGTGGTGAATCAAGAATATTCTTGGAGTCCTTTTAGCCTGCTATCTTTTTTCAGCTTATCAATCAGACATAGAAATACATATAGGTCAGTTCTTTGTAAATCTAAGAGCAAGAATCACTAAATGTTCTGCGAAGATTCTCACATCAATACTGAACCTGACTAGGAATGCCCTGAAAAGTTACTGCTATTCTTCTATCAGTAATCGAATGCCCTTTGACAGGGAGGTGTCCTTGTGAGCAAGTGAAAAGCCATTAAGATCTACGACCATCTAAGATCTAGTCATTATATGTCTTCCCAGCTTTTTATCTCTAGTACCAAGAAAAAAAATTGCGCTGGAGCACAGGGTGACCATAAACTCTCTCCAGCAAGTACAGGGGATATATAACCCACACCCCTCATGCAGATCAAAGTGTTAAAACAATTTCTGCATGTCCAAGGTTAGGACAGCAAAATGTTTTTATTTCTCATGGATGGATGACAACATTCTAAGAAAATGGGTATATTCATGTAATGGGGATGCATAGGACAAATAATAGTTGCAGCAGTTGGTTCGAGACACTGTGCCTTTTTTTCTTTTTTTCCAGGGCACCGTTTTTAATTTTTCTCAAACTGAATAATTTTTGCAAAATCTCATGTGCAGTTTTTCATCTTTTTCTCATTCTCTGCTAAAATTCCCTTCCCTGGAGGTGCAGCACATGTTGCTGCAATGAGCAATGTTTAAGAAGCTGAATGCCAAACAGAAATCCTTGCTATTGAAATGTCACAGTCAGCTACTATGATACAAATGTGGGTGATGTAAGTGGAAGGGAGTTGGCTCCTTATTCGTCACTTCACATATGTTACAGCTACACTGGCTTCCTGGTGGAGGTAACACAGAACAACCGTACTGCGTTTCCCCAGAAGCGAGAAAAAGGTGGAGCTACAGAGAAGCCTACAACAATTAGAAATAAGTTATAAAACTAACCAAGAACTTCAGGTTTTTTTCAAAGCACCAGCAACAGCAGGAAAGTATAAGAGGTTTACAAAGGCAGGCATGAGGTTTTCTTTTGGAATAGCAGAAGCACTGCACAACACAGTAGGCAGACTGGGACCCTCAAAAGAGGCCCAGAAGTACTGCGCCTTCTTCCATCACATCGGGCTTTATCCCAGTACACCAAACTCTTACAGTTCCAAATTTCAAATTAACTGATAACATTTGTAAATCCAAAGAGAAATGACATAAAAATCTGCAAAAAGCTACTCCACATTTGCTATCTTGCCTCCTTCCACAAAGTTATAGGTGATGCTGCTCATGAAAGCTAGATGTCACTAAGCAGATGACAATTGCTGGAAGTCAGAAATGGCACTATAACCAATTTCTGACCAGCCCCACTGGTTTCCACAGCATTCTTTCATGACTACCTGTTTAGAATAGGCAGAATTCTAAGATCCAGTTTGATTTTATGTGAAATTACTTTCTTCATATTCTAGGTCTCAATAATAACAGAAAACACATTTAAATAATAGTCTGTTAATGTTGCATGGCTTTTTTCTTTTTTGTGCAGAAGAGGGACTGGGAGGGCAGAGGAAGTTCGGCTTAGGCTACTCACTCTGCACGGATAGATTCTGACCAGTTCACAAAGGTTCCACTGTGCTGGGGAGTTTGAATTGCTATCTGTTTCTTGGTAGATACTCATTTCCTTCCAAACAGTCTAAAGGAAAATATCTTGGCTTACAAAACCTGGTCTGTTAATGTCCAGTTGTGTATTTAAAACTATGGATAAAAGACCCTGTTCTTAACATGGTATCATTGTGTCACAACCACAAGCATATTTTATCACCTGAAACTTCATGTCTCTGGTATTCAGTATGTTCATTAGCAAATACACAAAGTCTCAATTATAACGTGGAAGTTCGAATCTAAAACTAAGCCATGCAAGTAATAAAAATCTGAACAATGTTTTGATTATAGACTTTGGTTTTCAAAATCTTAAATTTGCATACTAAAAAAAAATTAAAGAGAAGGGAAAAGGGCAGGAAGAAACAGCAATCTATGCCTATTATTTCACTGATGTGCAGTAGGCCAGTTTACAGAAAGACCGATGAAATACAGGAGCATTCCAAGCCCACCGTAACTTGTAACAGTATTTGATCAACACCTCAGTGCTGTAGAAACACTTTAATTGAAGACTTACCACTGCGTAAATGAATGTAAACATTAACAGATGCTGTGTTTCTCATTCTGTATTGCATTAATAGCAATTAGATCTTGCATATGAAGTGGAAAAGAAAGGAAGGAAAGTAATGTACTTCTGCTTTATAACTTTGTATGTTTGCCTCTGAGGCATACAGTGAACTACTTAACAGATAAATAAACATGCACTGCCCTTAAGCAATATATAATCTGCATGCAGTGCAACACAAATACAGTCTAACTGTTACAACCTGTGATAGTTAGGGGTTAGTCAGCATTACCCTGAAATAAATTGTTATGGATGGCTACTTCTGCAATATCCAGTGCAACTGCTTGACCAGGAAGATGATGGGATGCAGGAGAATGCTGGTCAGTTTTGTCATTCAAGGCTTTATCAACACTATTGTTGTCACCCTATGCAGCTGGTGTGAAAAACAACAAGCTAATAATCTGTTTATCAAATACACTCTCACATCTTCCCAATTGCCAGTGAGGTCCGTCTCTCCCATGTTCAGCAGGTGGTATCTGCCATTCTGTTGGAAGTATTTGCTAGACCATGGTTCCAAAATTGGTATATGGCAATGTACGGTACATACAGCCCTATCTATGCTATCATTCATTGGAAAAGCTTCTACTGGTAGCCAAAGATTTCACGGCATTTGAGATGCTTTTAGTGTAATTTGCTGCAAAGGCATTTACACATAAAGAATATTTTAAAACAGCTAACAGGATACTGACTTAGAATAATTCTTGTACTGGCAAGACAATGTGCCAGAAAGGACACTTGGTTGCTGTCTGGATGGTAAAGAGAGTCTCCGTAGTAAGGGTCCTTGCAGGGTCACCTTACTTGGATTGAGTGAGACTCCCTAAAACATGTTTCTGTCTAAGTTTTGTAATCCAGCTGGCGTGTGGTCCTACGTGACCACTACAAGACATGCATAATGTATTGCTATAGATTACCTTAACCTATATACAAAACATTTCCTATCTTAAGCATGTACAAAAGATTGTCCTACATGATCATTTCTACACATGCAGGAATTGTTTCTATTGATTGTCTTACCCTTATACAATTGATTAACTTTGCTGCAGGAACTGTCTGTGAATATCTGGGACAACCAGAATCTTCACCCAGGATGTTAATCGACATGCTTAAGCATACAAATCGGTCTAGGCACAGCAGGGTCTGCCTGGGAAATCTCAAGAACTGTCTGAAATTCCCACTGGGATAGCTCTTGTAACAAGCTGTCAAATACTTCTTGTGCAGATGGCCAGCAGTCCAATCAATCACCTAGTTTCAACTTGGTCTGCTGTCTCAAACCAGCCCTTTATCTCACCTATGCAGATGACAAGCCTGGGAGTTCCTGGACCACTCTGGGAATTTAAGCACATTGAGAGTGCACACAAGCACAGCTCTGAGACTCAGCTACACTATGATTATAAATAAAGAATTAAACTTTATTTTTCTGCTTAGATCTCACAGCCCTTGCCCATCTATCTATCCAAATGATGTCAACGACTGACCTAGTGAACTGCCTTCACAGTTCAGATGGAAGTGGCTAAGAAATGACTCATCTCATAATTAAATAAAGGCCTAAAGTTATGTGATCTTTATGCCATGCATTGTTCCAGCTTGGTTTTGCTCTCTGGATCAGACCACTGTTTTTGACTGACTGTGCAGACTACAACATTTCTGATATGAAATCACCTAATGTAGCACTGGTAGTCAGATTTGTGGACTTCTGTATTCAGGAACAGCAAAAGCTGGAATATTGTCCACATATGCAGCAAAGTATGGAGCTTTTCACATTTCATTTTCAGGTCAAATGCTCATCTACTACAAAAACCCATTCACCATCCCTTTAAGTTCATAAATCAAGAAATGCAGCACATTTGTAGGCTAAACTATTTAAAGGAGATGGTTTTTCTGCTTTATCAGTGATGAAGAGACTATGTTTATCTGGGCCATCAAGATTTACTCACAGCAGAGCAGGCAACTGCTCATTCTCCCTTCTGCTTTCTTCAGCCCATGTCATGTTGTCATCAGTCTGTCAGGCAACATCTGGGAAAGCAAACCTACCTCATCTGTATTCCACCCATCACACATACAGTACTGCTTTATCAGCTGTTCCTTCTGCTCTGGGACAATGTGGATCACAATGGGTTTAATGCTTATACCTCCTTGTGAGTGAACTGACATGAGATTTCATGTTAAACAATGAAGTGCAGAAGCCAGTTCTCATGCTGCACATCTTCAATAGTTTGTTCTAGAGTTTCTTCATGTAAGACTGAACTGAAAAAATCACAATATCCTGCAGCCTGATATGTGCAAGTCACAGCTGTAATGTGTCTTTTAGATAAATGTTTCACAGGTACGTTTTTCTTTTTTAATGTTCAAAGAAGACAATTTTCAGTTTCCAGTTATTTTTTGGGATGCATTGCTGTAATAGATACATCTACTGCACTAGGATCCAAGCTGAATAACATGACTAAAGTGATCACCCTAAAGTGAATCTACATTGCCAAGTGCCAAGTAACCGTCTAGTTTGTAGCCACAGCCGTATGTGACCACATAAATTTGGAAGAGTTATTTAACTACACAAACCCACTACAGTGGGCCATACTGAGTACAACAAGAATGAAGTCTGTAGCTATGGAATAGCTCAATTACTGGCACCATTATCAGTTGCCCACACTTCAAGGATGCTTATTGCTGACTACTAACTGCATGTAGCAAGGTTAGTTAATGGGAGAGAGTTCACAATCTGAACAGCTTGTAAGTTGAGGGAGAGCTTTTAAGCACCAACCTATCTCCCTTGTGGTTACTGGCAAGGAGACAGGCCAAGTTATGTTGGGGGAGGTTAACAACCATCTTAGTAGAACTGGCTGCTAAAATCCTCAAGCTAATTGGTTTAAAGAAATATATCCAGCAAGCTCCTATCTCAGTTGTGTCTGACCCTTTTCCTGGAAATGTTATCTTGGCTCAGGTCCGAAGTCAAGTCTCTCTCCCTTCTACCCCATCCCTTATCATGTGCCTCAAACAAAGATACATCTTTCCCCGGCCATTCTTTTCTGTGCTCCATCCCTCTTCCAAGCAGGCTGCTGTTAGTTCAGCAGCACCTGCTTTTAGGGAGAGAATGAACACAGGCTCTTCCTGGTGCAATATGAATGTGAACAGCTGTGTCACCTTGCAAAAGGGAAAATAAGTCTTCTCTAAATTTTAAAAGGAACATCTGACATGCTTAATTCACAGCAGTAAAGTAGATATCTTGGTTTGCTGGCCCTAGAAATTATGATATAATCAGAGGTACCTTGTCTTCCCTTTCTTGCAGTGAAGCCTCCAGTTTTCCTCTATAACTTGAGAGAAAACAACAGCCACAGCTGAGACTAATTTTCTACACCTCCTTTCAGGACACTGGTTGCTCTAACTCCAAGCTAAACAGCATGCATTTTTAAGAACTGCAGGATATTTTAAGAAACATCGCCAAACATTTTAGTCTCCAAATTCTGCCTTTTTAAAAAACTAATACACTAGTGGAATCTGTAGCCCCAATTCTAAATAGCTACTTGAAAACAAAAAAGCATCCATACTATTTATGGAGGACCTAATATTAGGTGCTCCCTTCCACTGTTTGAGTGGAAACAGGAGTAGAAGCAGGATTTTTCCCAGGACTTAAGGGCTTAAGCTAACATGCCAGTTCCTGGTGCATTAGAAGGAAGAGGCTGGAAGCTCATACATATCCAATGAGAAAAAAACAAACATGAAATAAAATGGTTTTTGTAGCAACTAAAATGTGTTCCAAAACAACTGAACATTGGTGAACAAAAGCTAAGCAGAAAATTCTCATGCTATTGTTCAGTCTAAATCCTTTTAAATGTCAGGAAATTGTATTGATCACATGTTTAAAAAAGAACTATGGAGGGTCATTTAAAGTGAAACATAAAATATACTGTAACAGTGGATTCATAGATGACTTCAGAGAAAGATAGACTTCCTAGTAAACATTCTAGCGTCAGCTCTATGTTTTCTCAACACCAGCCAGCATAATATAGCTCCCAAGAGTACAGGTGAAATACATGAACCCAAACCAATCATTAAATCCTCTCTAGAGGCTATGTAGGAAACAAATGAGATGAGCTCCTACAGCTGTCTGTAAACAGCTCCTCTGTCTTCTTTGCTAAAACTTGCAGAATGATCTGGATATGAGCCAGCATCATACCTGACTTTTTAAAACTCCATTTGTATTTACAACTTTTTGCTCTCCTTTGGCAGTGTCTATCACATTCACCTATGCTGAGCACTACATATTGTGTTTTTTGGCTACTGAAATAAGGGAAATTGCTAGGTATGCATTATGAGCCCTGAACGAGAGTGGCAAACCTGGAAAGATGTATATATGCATCAGTACCTCCATCCAGTGTGAAAGCTGTCCTCAACCTAAATCCTCTGGGTTACATGCAAAACAGCCAAGTGTTGATTTAGGTCAACGATTGTATAAAAATTAAGGCTGCGTGAAGACAGAGGGACAAAACAAGAGTTTGCTCTTTAGCCTCCTATTTGCAAAGTGCTTTGCCTGTAAATCAGCAAGTTGGGGATAACTAAAGTAAGCTCTCTTGGTTATTATTTACTGAACTAGATTGGACGGTACCCAAATGACAAGAAGGAAAACACTGAGAGGTCTGTCTTCCCCAGCTGAGAGGCTAATTAAAAGCCCTACAATTTGCAGAAAAGCACATGTAACATAGACATGTACAAGATTTATAAGAACAAACCTCCCCCTTGCTATGAAGCTATAAAGAACAGAAGGGAGATCTCTGGCTAATTAGGTTAATATCAGCTTATGGCTTCATGTAGAAGAACCGCGAAAAAAATGAAACCAGTTAGAAACAAAGTATTTTTCTCAAGGATCATTTTTTCCCTTTTCCATCTCTTCTGAAACCTTTTTGTATTCAAGATTCTACAATATGGAGCTTACTCCTTAATTAGTACAGCAATTTGCTAAATCTTGTTTTTTCCTTGTTTCAGGGTGCTGCTCAGAACAGTCTGATAAGTCATACTTATTGCCACAAACTCCAAATGCTAAAATCTGAATACTTCGTTCTACCTCCACAGCTCAAAAACATGCAGCTCAAAATCAATGCTGTGCCTTCGTGTTCTAATTTAAACTTTGTAACTATGAAAAGATAATTATGTTTTGAGTAAGTGACTTTTTCCCCTTCTTGGAACTCTTTTCATATTTGTTCCTTTTGAAAGGGCACCCAGATAAAAAAAAGGTAGCTATTTCGAACTATAGTATTGATACCTTGTATACGAGTGTACATATGAGTATATGTACTTATGGTGTTACACATCCATGCTTAAGGAATGCAAGGCAGCTGAGTGTTTTCACTAAAGACTTGGGCTTATTGAATAAGATACTTATGATTCCACCATTCTACTAGCAAGAAGTCTCCTTAGCAAAACAGAATGTGATTAGATGGACAGCCAGAATCCTCTTAACAGCAGGTAAAATTCTAAGCTGCTAAACATATTCCATTAGCAGAGAAACTGCCTTGATTTTAGCCATTTAGCATCTTTTAGTTAAGTGCAACTGAGGTTCCAGTCATGTGAGTTGGAATTAGTCTCAGTCAGGGAGAATGTTTTAGCCAACTGCTCCCCTGCAAGTCACCAGCCAAAAGAGATTAATAAAAAAGGGATGACATGAAATCAGAAGTATATGATTAATGCCTGTGTATGTCTGTCTTTACCTTGAGCTCATCTGCATCATAGAAGTCTATGCGCACAGCAGGGACCATCCATGTCTGGAATAGAGTTGCCAGGATCTGTTTGGCAATTGCATCTGCGATGAGGTGAAAGTGGAGTGGGTTTCGCCTAATATGAGAAAGGAGAGAAAACCATTAGTTCAAGGGTTCCTAATTCCTGTTGTTAAAGGACAACATCAGAATGTACAAAACTTTATCTGTGTCTAAGATGTCAAGTTTAAAGTGTACAGCATGTTCAGTGGAGTCCTGCTTTGTGGCCAGAATGCCAAGACACAACTGAACACGTATGACAATAATAGAAATACTCATTCAGTTTCTGTGTGGTTGGCAGGAAGAAAGAAAACATTTCACTTCAAAACACCAGAATTGGGTTCACCTTGGTAGTTACAGGACTTGGGCTAATTGAAAAGCTTCAAAACAAGATGAGTGAAGCCAGTATCAGCAAGACTGGCACCATCTGCAGACTGTATGGATTTTTCTATAGTAATGTGAACTTGGACATTACAAATACCTTGTTTAAACCCCTTAACCTCACTCCCTCTTTGAGGGACCGTAAACAGTAAAATTTGATCTTAACTTCTGTGGTAGGAGTACAAAAACCTGTCAGTGGAAGTTAGCCATGAATTTGTAGTCTTCTATGCTTATCCTTAGCTTAGCAACTTTTCCTGTTAGCAGAGAAGGACAGAGTTTGCAAAAGCCACTAAGAAGACAGATGGTTTGTTTAGGCTTAAGCATTGGCTCAATCTTTCTTTGACCTCTAGGGTGTAATAGTGGTCTCTCATTTCTATGAAATTTATAAAGCTAAATGGGTGTACTTCTTAATTGATATTTTTCATCTAAAAAGATGTTTCAGATGTTGATTAAAGTGAAAGATGACTGATGCTACTATATTCTTCAGTGTGAACAAGAAGTGAGGAAATTTATGTTAGTTCAGGCCAATGTACTTCCATTACACTTTTGGGCTTAACCCAAAAGATGAAGATTATTTTTTCTCCATTTCCTACACTAATGAACAAGATGTGCCTTCCTCTTTAATGTTTCTCTTCTTTCTTTGATGAGTAATACTGCTTCCCACTGAACAAAGTCCACAAGAAAATGTAAAAATACATATAATGGTTCATAGAATCATAACAGACCTTTCAGCAGAAACAGGAGATTGTTGTGAGGAGCAACGTATGGTCGGATTTTGCAGTGTTAGAAATGCTGCACCTAAGATCCAACCCAACACCCAGCGTTGCCAGTGAAGCTGCTGTATTGGCTTCAAGGACACTGTGGATCACATTATGAGCTTACAGGAAAAGCAGAAAAGGGGTGGGTAGAAGCCTTATATATGAGATAATCATGATGGAAGAATAAACCCACAGCTGATCTGCATTTAACAATATCCAAAACAATAAGTTACAACATGCTCTCCAAAACCACAAAGGTCTTTCAATCTCCAACTTGCCCTGGAGGGAGGAGGGGAGAGGGAAAGGCATAAGCTGCCAGCTGCAGAGTGTCCCATTACCAAGCTTAAGGGATCACAGCAATTACATCTGCTTCACTAGCCCAGCAGGAGAGCAGAAGAGGACATCCTGGCTCATGCAGATTCCGCAGTAACCAGGCAACTTGCCAAGAAAAAAAATCGGGAAATAGCAGTGATCAGGAAATACATCTCATTAGCAGAGACAAGGCCAAGAGAAACAAAGTACAACACCAGCGGCCTTGCATACAGGCAAAGCAGTATCTCAAGACAAATAGATGTTGAATGTCAACATACATATCCCACATAGGTCCCTCTGCTTAGCAAGGGCTGAGTCTGGATTCTGGTAGGACTATTTCCCAGCTGGTGTTCTTCAGTAACTTCTTTTCCTTTTTTTTCCCCCCAGGGTTATTTATCCATATATTGCAAAGTAGAATAAGAAGAGTAAAAAATCAGTTCAAACCAAGATATCTCTGTCTTCCTTCAAACCCTCATTTAGTTAAATGGAATTGATATAAAATATCAAGATGAAACACGCTAGTTGAAAAGAAAAAATCTGACTCAAAGACACTCAGATGTTCAGTAGCAGTTTATACTTATCTGAATGACCCAGAGTGTATGAAACTTAAATGGGAACAAGTGGGTGACATTTTCTTTAGTTCGTCTCCTACTGGGAAAAAGAAAAAAGGAGTAGCTGAACTCCCACACAGAAATCTCTTTCAAGTTGTTAGCCTCGTGGTAAAGATTCAGCTGCAAGGAAAGTGTATGTCAGAGGAAAGGCAGAAGATTATCACTTACAAAAATATATCCCCAAAACAGTATAGTGACCTGATGACATCTACAACTAAATGTGCATCAGCCACAGAAAATTTTACTCCAGATGATCTTTTAGTTCTGTGAAATGTGAGGTTTAGCATGGTGCTAGAAGCCAACAGAGCACAGACTCAAAGCTGGAAGACCTTCTGAAGATAACAGTACTAGCATACACACAGATGACATCTTTTACCTCTTCTGGTGTCTGCAATATGCAAAGCCTAAAAGATATGGATTGCTTCAAAGGATTTATGAAACAAGTTTAAAAGCTTAAAGATTAAGCAACGTTGTAAAAGATACAGAAGATTCTGTAAGATGAAAAATCTTTCTCAAGAGATATGTGAAAGGGATGCCATAGTTATTTGCCAACATGATTGAATCACTGGCTCTAAGAATCATGGGTGACGATCAGGATATTGTGAAGGATTCCACTGAAAGCTGTACTTCATCAGACTTGTACATTTTGCTGTACCATTTGGTATCAGTGAAAGCTATTCCTTTCTTCAGACTGGTCTTCTTCCAGGACAGAGACATTTTGGGATATGAGCTTTACAAAACTGAAATGAAACTGTATTGCCCCTATGATCAGTTAAGGGATAGGCATGTAGACAGCTATCCTTCACAGGCATTTAGCAGCTACAGTCAAAAAAGATTGAGTATGACAGGGGAGATACTCAAGTCTTCTGAGATAGGCTTGAGAGTACCTCACCTGTATAACAAGGAAGGGTGACATGGCCTTTGAAGTTCAGTGAGCAGCTGAAGACACAGAAGTTTGCTACTGGAAATTGAGTGGCATGCAACTGAAAAAATATGATGCTGTGGTTAAAGAAAAACTCAACTCCCTTCTGCTGGGAAGGCAGATCAAGTTATGAAAAGGATTTTAATTCTGTGGTTTCCTGCAAAAGCAGAGACAAATCTATGGTTAATGAGACGGTCCAACAGGTTCTTTCCAATACCCTGAGCCTAAAGACTCCAGTGCAACCCACTTGTTGGGTTGAAGGGAACCTGGAATCAAGTCTTGGGAGAAAGTGATGACCAGCCACAGAATTTCTCACAAGGTCCATAAATACTTAATCTCATTTACCTCAAAGATTTTGAACATACGAATTTTACCAACTACAACTTTTCAGAGTTTCAGCTTCATGGAAAATGATGATGCATTAATGTCTTAATGTGGTAAAATGTAATTTCAAAATATGGGTATTTCCCACCAAGTGGAAAGCCTAGGTTTTAAGCACTCTATTTAGAAAAACTGCAAATCTTCATATATTAAATTATTTCCACTTGTCTTAAGATCAGAACACTATCTGACAAAGTAAACCACGTGTAAACAGCACACATTCATTTTCCTAAATTACTTTCCTCAAAAGTGAATGAATAGAGATTCTGGCCAAGATTTTCAAGCATGGATGCTTAAATATAGGCTCTTAGACTTAAATTTAGGAGCTTGAATGAATGCTCTCATTTTCAGAATTGCTGAGGTCCTACAAAGTTAGTAAAATGAAAAGATGTCAGTAATTTTAAAAGTCAGGCCATGAATTAAGGATCCTACTCCAAGGCACCCATTCCCCTCTACTTTTTTTAGCATGATATCTTATTTTTGCATTTCAAAACTTATTCCAAATCAGAGTTATGATCTGCTTGCTCAAGCATTTGTGGCCCCTTCTTTTCAAATAGCCACAGCCACTGAATTAAATACAAAAATCTACAATCAAAAAAGGGAGTAGGGAACCAAGACTCACTCTTCCCTTCTGTATGATTCCATAGCTCAGTTGTTAGTAATTTGAAAAGCAGCTACTTGGCTGCTTGGTTGCGCAGTTCTCTCTGCAACAGAGGAATTTTATTTTCTAAAAATAAAAAAAGGTCAGTAGCCCAGGGGGTTTATTTCCAAAACCTATACTTTATTAAGGGAAGCACAACAAGGTAATACCTTTCATATCTGTAACAAATGGTTACAAGAACTTCAAACAGAAATTATAAAAGGCAGCTTGGGAAATTTTTTTTCCTAATGCCCATATGACAATCCCTCTCTCATACATGGAGAATTTTAATGTGAAAATCATTAAGATTTTTTATACCCCTTCACATCCAGTATTGATTAAAATGGTCCCCAAACTATTGAAGTGATCTTAAATATGCACTTGCTACATCACTTATGGATCTTCTTGTTTAAAGAAGTTCTCTGGGAAGTAAAAAGAGATTTCATGGGCAGATTTTTTTTAAACATTGCTTTCTCCATTTTGCCTCTATTGTTAGGACAGCTAAAAAACACAAAAAGAAGTGTGCATATTGACGCATTTATATGGATCAGAGAAAGCAGGTCATGCTTTATAGTTTTTGCCAGAAGAATCTCCCACAAAATAGACTGACATGTTAGAAAAGTTGGAAACAATGACAGAGGTTTTAAATTCTCAAATTAATTCCATCAAGGTAAAGTGGTCTCCATGGAATATAGCCATTAGATTACATAAGCTTTAATTACCAGCCAGAGTTGACTTGTGACTCTTACTTGGAAATTACATGTTATCCATTTTATTTAATTTAGATTTCCACTTGGTTTGCCTTATTCTACTTGTTCTAAGAAAAAAAAAAGTTCATTATTCATACAGCAATCTGTAACATAGTATTATATTCTGATCTTAAAAATGTTTAGACATATGCTTAACTTCGAGGTTATAAACAGCCTTCTTAAAGGAAAGAGGCTACTTCATATTAAAAAGCTTTTGTCTAGTTGACTGGTTTTGTTTACGTATGTTACAAAATCCCCCCCCAGCCCCATTACTATGCCACTAGTGCTGTAGCATTGATGGAGGCACTGCTAAAGAAATAAGTGCACTGACTTCTCTGAAGAAGAGGGACTAAGACAGCAGGAAAAAAACAAACAAAAAGGCACAAAAAACCAAGCCAGTATTAGGCGGCACAAAAGAGAAGTTAATTTTTCACAGATTGTCAGGTTGACCCAACAGTCAGCAACATGTTGTAACTGTGTAATTTTGGTCTTTCTTTGTTCCCAATTGAAACACAGTGTTTAGCATGTCCTTGGAAAATAAAAGAGTGCATTAAAAACCATTTTACCTCTTACTCAAGATTTACCTGAGCAGAGAAAGAAATGATCTTTGCAATATGAAACATAATTGTGGGCTGTTTCTATGGCCCTCTAAGCTTTACAATTTTCAGAAATGGAGTAAAACACTGAAAGTCACCAATTAACTTGGATCAATAGTTGCAAAAGATTCAAGGATAGTTATCAGCCACAGGAAACTGCTTCAGTTTTAAAAAATAAACACAGGTGCCTTTTGTATACTACTATAAGCACTGTTTACAAAACTACTTGCATTTGATTTTGCCCATTTGACCCAATATATTTAGTTTTTAGTGTTTAGTCTTTTGGTTTGGGTAAACTAAAATTACGTTGCACTTAGCACACAGTGGTACAAGCTTGGCTTGTGTTAAGCTGGCTCAGAGATCATTTTTTTAGCCTGCAATGGATTTATAAAATCTGTCATAATTGGGAACTAGATGTGCAAGAAAGGAAAGCAGGAAAGTTGCAGACTAGGACTGAGTGCTCATTCTACAAGCCTCCCTCTGTGCAGCGTTGCCAATGCATATTTATCAGACTGCAAACCCTGCACTATCCCAGCTCAGATGAGTCTCCTCCCGAGAACAAACTGTCAGTTATGTCAAACTGGGTGTTAAAAGCTGCTGGGATTTTGTGGCTGGAGCATACGTTTTCTAAAGACAAAACTGGAATCAAGCTGCTTTACCACTGGGAATGAAACACATTTCTGAACTATGGTGTCCTTATGTGGAATCAACCACACTACCCCTTTCTCTCCTCTTCCCACTCTCTGGAACCAGAAGGCAGATATAGTTTCTCAAATGGTCTGAACAAGTAGCTTGCCTAACTCTCGTGATATATGGTATGACTACAATCAGAAACTTGCTTTTTTAGACCTGTGGGAAGCTGAAATGTTCAATATGCAGAATTTGCTGTACATTCATGCAAGAGAGAAGAGACAGCACACTCCATCTATAGAAACTCCTGTGGCTTTTATCCTTAATGACCCAGTACTCCTGCTGTTTTGTGTCTCTATCTAGCACTCTAGCTCAAAGTTGGGGGTATAACAAATATGTTAATACACCCTGGGAGTAGAATGACATGGCCTCCTTTTCTCAGAGCTTTCCTGATAGCAAAGTAGGAATTTCCTACAGAAGTAGGGTCTCATTTTGTATCAAAATGCACTGCTAAAACATGCTTTAATTACTAAACAAGACAGAAATGCTAAAAACATCACATGACATCGCATGAATTCCAGATAAATTCACTGAAATCAGTGCTCTTACAACAAACACCAAATGCAGGAGGACAGGTGAGGATATTAATCGTGGTTGGTCTGAGGGGTCACTTGTTTAACCAGTAGATTGTATTCAGGATATATTTAAGGAAAACCAAAATCTCTTTGACAATGTTTGGAGGCATGTTTGTTCTGTTCTTGAAAGACTATATTTGAGATTGAATGTGGTGATCCTACAAATGCAGGACCAGTAGCCTAACTTTAGAGACTAGGATAGCGAACTTCCTGTTAAGCAAACTTCTCCATTGGAAACATACAGTACTTTCAAATGTCTGCTTTGCTTCGCTTATTGGACAATGCCAGCTAGGATGCACTCCCTGGTGTACATTTAGGGGTTAGAAGAAGAGACATCTGCATGCCTGTTTTCACTGATGACCCTAAGTCAGATGGTAAAGTTGCGGCTGACATCACGAAGCATTCACTATCCACACCAACCACTTCCAACTCTCCTAACTCAGTTCTCCTAATGCAGTATCATGACCTGTCTCCATCCTTCATTTGTACAATTAAACAGATCCTAGCAACTACAAGAAGCTTTCTTTCCAATCATCATCATTTCTGAAGTGCATACTAATCTCCAAGATAACATTGTTTGCACGTGGCAACCAACGCAAGGAAACTTGGTTCTAAATCAATGTTCAGCTGAGTTTGTTGCTTTTTTGTTGTTTATTCTCCATCCATCCTCACAATTGCCACTCCAAAGATAAAGATCCAAGAAAGAACTGCTACTGAAGCATGGCCATGTAGACATAGCATCAACTGATGCTTAAGAAGCCCGTGTTTTCTAGAAGATAAGAAGAATTGCCTGTAAGAAGCTCTGTCTCTTTTTTGAGAAAGTATTCTTTTTCTAGCAAACAATTTAATGCCTAGTGAGAAAAGCTAGTTCTAGGCAGGAATGGACTTAGATTTGTCTTTAAGTATGTCTTGAGCAAACAAGGGAGATAGGTTATCTTGAATGTAACTAACTGTACTAAAGCTTCATTAGCTACATTGGACTTTATCTTGATCACCTCTGTCGAGCTAGACAAATCCTTTGAGATGAGTAGTAGTACTAACCAGACAACAAATATGCTCTTGATAAGGGTAGAATCCAGACTTAGAAATACCAATGCTAATTCCCTTTGTTTTGGTTTCATATTTTAATCAACTATTAATTAATAATTTAATTATATAGGAGAATTTTTTATAAATTTGCTAATTGCTCAGATGAGTTGCTTAAGTAAAACAGGGACATTTTCTTTAAGAAACACAGAGAGAAGCAGTTGAGCTGTGAGATTCCTATTATTTACAGAACATTTGGAAACATACTGATTAAAGTCTTCTCAAAATGGATGTAAGTACTAGGAGAGAAAAACAAGGAGAAACTAACCACTGGGATAACTTGTGTCACCACAAAAATATGATTTTCCATGAAATCACTTAGAAACAACAATCAAAATAGACAAAACCTCCCCACATCCTTGCAATATAAAGTCAGTTTACACTGAATAATTCAAACCTCTAATTGGAAATAGATACAGTTTTAAAATATAACAGAATTTTAACATTGAGAAAAATGGTCCACAGAAAACTACACAGATTTTTACTGTTGTTTTGCTTTTGTTATGTCTATTTTAGCACTGATTTTCTGCTTCTAGCCCGCATCTGACATGAATATGCTAAATCTCAAAAGACTTGCAAAGGCTATGTGTTCATAGTGGAAGTTGCTCTCATATTTTGGAGATTAAATAGTATTTACCGAGTCTTCTTCCGTATTGGATAAGGTGAGAATTTATATTATTTTACGAAACTTACCACAAATGGTATAAAACAGTGTACTAAAACCATTGTAAAGGAGTGATTACTAAGACTTCCAGCAGAAGACTGGAGGCAAATATAAGGAGCAAAATGTGGGGCTGGAATGCCCCATTCATACTAGCAGTAAGATATCAGTACATGGCATGAACAAGAGTCATCCCCCTGGCATAAAATTATCTTTCAAATAAAGCAGCATATTGAAACTACCTCCTGTTCATACTGTAAGCATATTTTATTAGTCTAGTTGTCCTGTTTGAGTCAAACAGTCTGATCACTTCCCTATTTCAATCCACTTTCTGCAACATTACTGGAAAACATCTCTGAGAGACATTTCTAAACTGGACAAGGGATATACACAGTTTAATGGGAATTCTTTTTTTCTAGAGCTGCTGTCTATTAAGGGTTGTCTTCATTGTGCATTTATGCCCCTCAATTTTGGGATCTAACTGTGCTCCATGTGCTAAAACCAGGTTGCAAAAACTTCTGAGCGGCTGCAAGTAGCTGTTCTAAAGTCAGAATAAGCAATCTGACTTTAATGAAATAGTATATACTGACTGTAATAACAAGTTTACTTCAAAAACAAATCTCTAAATTGAAAGCTGGGATAGTCAAGTAACCAGTGTGAATTTATCATTTACACCTGCGCCACAAACCGATCCCAGAAATAGGCTAAATGAATACAATGCTGTTATTACTGTTATTATTATGTTACAGCATTCAGGACTGTGCAGATGCTTTACAGTAAAGATAGATACTGTCTCTAAACACACAATGCAACAGAGTAGCAGGTGGATCTCTGATCACTCTAATTCACTGTAGAAATCT
Organism: Corapipo altera; assembly: GCF_003945725.1. NCBI lineage: Eukaryota > Metazoa > Chordata > Aves > Passeriformes > Pipridae > Corapipo > Corapipo altera. Next base: position 14,258,828 of record NW_020884873.1, read on the forward strand.
TCACACAGGTGAATATTATTTGTGGTGATCACAAATTTCACACTTCATTCCTTCCAAAGAAAAAGCAATCAGGGAAGGGAATCCGAATAAAAAGAGCTTACTTAGCCGTAATCAGATATACAATATACAAGAAAACTACCTTTACCTGTGAAATAAGACAGACTTGACAAGTGTGACAACATCCCGACTGGCATTGTACCCTGCACAAACAATGGCAACGTGGATAGTCTGTGGGAGAAAAGGAACAAAAAGAACAAAAATGAAAGTCTGCTCCTGTGTTCTGTCATTTACTAAGGAGAGCACATACATGACAGTGCTATTATTCAGTGCAGCGATTGTTAAAGATTTGAGTGGGTGTTTTGCAGCTGTTTGCAGCCCACTTGAGGCAGTTTGTTAAAAACATCTTAATTGATTTTAACACCATCATCATTCCAAAGTCATTACTACCCCTAAATTACATCATATGTTTGAACAGAATTGCATTTGTTAGCTAAGAGCATCTGTGTGTAAGTATGTACGTGCCCTCCCCAAGTAAGCAGCACACACAATTCTGAGTATGCAAACATGCAGACATTTTTAATCTTCCCAACTAAAGTTTAAAAGTATGCCTGATAATTAGAAGCAGATATGCTCTTAGAAATTTCTTCCTTATGCACAGCCACTAAGGACAGGGTGAGCAAGCTCTCGTGGATGAGCATGACTAGGACAATTGGTTTGCCAGGGCTGGATGCATCCCAGTGATATGATGGGACACAAGCTGTGAAGACAGGTAGCCACCTCCTTGACTGTGACTACCAGTATGGTCTGCACTGGCAGTGTTAATATGATGTTAAATGCAACCCCCACAAACACATTCTCTCCACCTCATGACACTGGTAAATTATCACTTATTCTGTGCCTTCTTACCTCCCTTTTAGCATGAGGCAGAGGTTTCCTCATCTCTTCAGGAGGAAAGGGAAAATTGAAAAGGGGCTACGAATCATTATTATTTATGCAGTAAGTACTAGTCTGAAAAATGTGTTACATTACTCTGCTCTGGTTTTAAAATAAGCCATTTTTATTCCCTAAGGACAAAAGAAAATTAACCCTAGCAACTTCTGACTCCAAGTTCTGCAATACTCAGTTTCTTAGTGGTCACAGAAATGAAGGAGAGTTCACCACGCTGGCAGCACAAAGCTGCCATTGGGGACACAGCTGTGAAACTGCAGGGAAGCCTCATTTGGCTTCCATTTGAAGCTTGGTTAGCTGGTTTCTCACGCACACATCTCTCATTTTCCACAGAGTGCTCACTATGCTGAGAACAAATGAGGAATTCTGTCTCTTCACACAGCCATAGGTTCCCAAAGCCTGGCTTATAACAGAAGCAGATTTACACAAGAGGTGGCATGTGCTGGGCACATCTAAAGAGTCCACAGCCCCATCCATTAACATTACCTGTTATAGGGCACAATTTGAATCATAAAACTGCCTAGTGGCTGTGCCATTGTGGAACAACAACATGAACATTGCAGCTGCCTGCAGCCCTAGAGTGTGTTTCACAAGCTGTGGCACATTTAGGATCTGAGATTTTAAGAGGACTTGAATTAATAAGACAACTGTCTGTCCAGAGAGGTGTGAGAAAGAAAAGATATTGCAGTATATTTTGGCAGCAGCTCTGTGAGGTACTAGTGCTTTAAATTTATGTTAAAGTCAATGGGAGTTGAGCATGCTCAACACTTTGCAAAAACTGACTGTGGTTCTCTCTTGTGATAGGGGAGAACAGAGGCTGCTTATTAATGACTTTTATTGCAGCAGGAGTTTGTACTGTACTCATGAGCATGGGTTCCTATGGGTGTACTCATTCCTGATACTGCACACACTGTCTCCTCTCTGCCACCTGGTCCTTCTCAGGCTTTTGGAAGACCTAAGGTCCTTCCCTTCAATACCAGTTAAAATCAAATTAATTGAGAATCATGCCTGCTTTAAACATTTCACCTGAAGACACTGGACCAACACAAACATTTTAGGGGGGTTGACAGAATAACAGCACTGTCATATCACTGTCAACATCATTTTATACTACCTCTACTTGCCAGAAACACTCTCCTTACAGTCTCTCTCTCCACCTTACAACACCCCTAAAAATCAATTTATTCTGTCAAGGACTTTCCCACATCTGTACTCCTTTACTAAATCAGTTTGTTTCAGAATTGAAAGCATTCTTTCCTCACTGTCATCTAGTAGTTGCTGTTGCCTTGGATGCTGTTTCAGCCAGGGCACAGTACATGCTACTCTTCTGAATGTTCTTTTCCAGTTCAGAGACACAGGCATCCATGTACCTTCTGCTCAGCCTCTCTGTAGTGTTTGATATCACATATCACTTCTACTCCTGCCTGCAATCAGTTATACAAAAGAGCCATAATCCTCAAAGAGAACAGAAATCTAGACCTTTTTTTCCCAAGTTTCTGCCTGCAGCATGCTGCAAGACTCAGTCTGTTCCTTTCCTTTCCCTGATTCACTTTCCTCTCCTTCATTGTCTAACTGTTAAATAAAGTCAGTGGGAAAACAGATAAGCCAAAATGAAGTCATCAACCTGAACTGTCTGCAGATGCTTCTATCCTAAGGGAAAAAAAAAATATTTCCAGTTTTCTCCATGTTTGTTCCAAACGCACATTTGGATAGCAAGCAGCTGGCTGTAGCCAAATTCTAGCAAGATAGGACAACAGTAGCTGGAAGAAGGAAGCACCTCAAAGAATTTGCATCCTCCTGAGTATACTACTGTAAGCATCAGCTCCCAGACTTCAAAAAAGTTCTCTCTCAAAGTCCTCTTTTCCATCTGCAGATGGCTAGAAGATTGTATCTCCCATCCTACCAGAACTGGCCACTGTGATTTACACAACCTCTGGACTCAATACTGCAGCCAACACCTAGGAGTGAGGCCACATAAGCAAAGAATGCTCCAACTGCCACAAAGTGCATCAGCCTACCTTACTGGCTCAACATGGCCCATCAAACCTCTCACACGAAGGCTCTGCATGCTCCTTACTGATGACAACATTACATGATAATTCTAGATAATTCTAGTCACATTCTAGCCGGGATATTCAGAAGTCAATGTGGGTCTAAAGTGAACTCCTTTGAAATGTTCATTCTCCTACAATGCCCACTTTAAAGTGAATGATAGACATGTTCACCACTTGTTTCAAGAAGTCTGGATTCAGGCCATTCACTGGAGATGCTTTTGGATAATGTAACTCACTGCATCAACAGATGAAATGATGATACATCTTGCCTTCCAGACTCAATCAATTCTTACTCTGTTTATACATATAGATATGAGTAGGTAATCAAAACACTGTGGAAGTTCTTCACACAATTCTCCCTACGGGTTGAGGATCAGGGACACAAACAGAACTATTTTTAATTGTAAATAGTTTAGGGAGCACTCAGGTTCAAGTACTTAAGAAAGTACTTGGCACTTAAAGAAGTTAAGCTTTTTTAGGAAAACGAATTTAAGTCATACGAAGCTGCATGCTAACATAGTTTAGAAATCCTTCAGCCACTATAGACCAGGAAAATCTGCTTCTGAATGCAGTATTTCATGTAAGGCTATTCTGGGATAACAGTAATGGGAAGAAGATACCCAAAACCACATGAAGAACTGGGCCTTAGATCCCCTATTGATGAGGAGTATATGATGCCTAGACAAACAGATGCTATTTTTTTCCTCCTTGGGCTACTTTTGGAATTACGAAATAATGAGTTTTACAAACTGTAATTAGTTCCTATAGCTAAAAATAATCTTTGGTAAAACATTTCATACTTCAATAACTTTCCAGTAGTGATAGCTAGGCCTTCAAAAGTAGATATTTAATCCTTCATAAATAATTGTTGAATGTGATTAAGAGATATTAAAAGTATGTTACAAAATGCTTGTATTTGTAGCATATTTGTAAATATACTACAAAGAGTTTTCAGAAGCAGGTAACATCTACTTTTCCTGTGTTACACTGTTTAAGTTGGTGAGGGCCTGTTTTTGGTGGCTGTGGAGCACTACACACTTAACCCTATTGAACAACGCTGCTGAGAACAGTAACAATAAAAATTTGCCTGTAAAAATGCTTCCAATGTGAAGTATTTTGCTAATCCACTAAATGCTATACTACTAATTACCAATTTCCTAGTATAAAATCACTTTTTAAAATATTTATAATTGCACACTTAATTCCAAGTACATGCTCCATAATGGGGGCACAAGCTGGAAAGATACTGTGATAACATAGTAAGGAAGAGGCATATAACTGTGTTAGCTTCTGTTGGCATTATGCTCTCCTTCTGAAGCCTGTTGTGTGTGCTGACATCTGTGTAAGGACTACTTGTACTTTTATTTTCAAGGTTTGTGTTGAAATTGTCTACAACTGGGAAGGCATGACAAGCTTCTGCTCCCTCCAGGGAGAAGTCCCTTGGCTGGGACTCTGATCTTTTCTTGTAGTGTAATGATAGTCCGTTTTACAATATCAGAAGAGCTCTCCTGTGATGCAACAGAGTAGGAAGCTGTGGCTGGAATGCAACAAACCCACAGCTATTTGATATAGATCACAATTATTATCATACAGATTATGCTTTATCAGAGATTTAATGTTCATTCATTGTAACTGCATTTTCAAATGTTTTAATCATCATTAAAGACCATCTCAAATTAGATTCTGAAATGTTATCTTTAGTAAACCTCTAAGAGCAGACTCAATGAAATGAGTCTTAGCTCTCTTAGTCTTCCACAGAGCCCCAGTCTTCTTCTCAAGAACCCTGGTTCTTTACTACCCAAGTTGCTGACTCTTGCTGTGATATATTCCAGGGTCAGAAACTAAAAAAGATTTAGTCTGCACATCTGAAACACTGAAAACAGAGAGTGATTGGAGTCAAGAAATCCCTCACACAAACACAGAACAATATCATCTACAATAATAGGATAAATGATGAGACCCTTGGCAAATCTGATAATAAGGAAGTTTAATTTTAACTTCCATTGCTGTTACTGAATTACCGAGTGAATTCCCTGGGAAAAAGACTAAAAAGCTATTTTGCTATCAAAATAGCGTGCAGTGAGATAGGGGGATGGCAAATAATGTCAGATTTTGTATTTTATATAACCATTGCCTCCAGCGCAATGCTAAACCCCACTGAGCAAGTAAACTTATTGGCAAAACACATTATGAACTGCAAGGCCATTTAAACTATTCCTACTTTAAGCTGCTATTTTCATGTTCCAAATTGGTTGGTACATTGAACAACTGAACTGAGATTCAACTCATCACTCCCTGGCATAATAATAGGGGAGAAGTGAGGTTTGCTTATTGATGGCCTGAGCCTTCCCTGATTAAAAGAATTGCCAAAATGCTCTCAGTGAGGAAAATCAGACCCTCATTATCTGAAGGAGAGAAAATGAAAAACAAACCCCTCTTTTTCCCTCTCCTCACAATAATGTTGCTTCCTTTTTTCCACACTGAAGGACAAAGATAACCAACTGGGAAGCAGTAACTAATTCATAAGCTGTATTTGATATTTTTCCATTGAATAGAATTTATCTCAAAAGATAATTAGGACTTCTTTTTCCTCTCCCATTAATTGTCTTTCAACTTTTATCTTTGAGTGGCAAAAAGCAAGATAAAAGGTGATAAGGTATTGCCTTCTTTGTAGAAATAAATGGAGGAAGCTACTTTTGATACCTTCATCAGCTGAGATTGGCACAAGGCCTTTAAGCAAGACTTTCTGTTTGGTATCTATCCATATTTGGACCTGTCACCATTCAGACATCTCACAACTAAATATCTGGATGACATCCACAAAACTACTGGCATAAAATGGGGAAAACCAAACCAAAAAAAAGCCCACTCCAAAACCTTCTTAGGAGATCTCCTGTTCCCTGCAGCCAATCACACTGTGCACAGCTCATGCAAAGCAGGTGGTCTCACAGTAACACCCAGATACGCTCCTGAAAGTGAGTCAAAAGCACAGGCTGGCTCCATAAGCCACAATTTAATTAATTGTAAACCCCGAACTGTTCCAGTACAGAGACACAAACAAAGGAATAAGGTTTTTCTAAGCACCGTGGAGCTTTCATTTAACTTAAAAACACATGGGGTCAGTTTGCCACAGGTCTTTATCAGTGCAGCTTTACAGACTGGAACAAGGCTTTGATTTTTATACCAGGTTTGGGGACACAAGAATGAAAATGACAAAAAACTGGGATGAAATAATAATTCAGAAGATATTCCCATGATTAAATGTTTTAAAGTTTAAAAGAAAAAGAATAACAAAAATTATCTAAAACGTTGCAGTCAGTAAATCTTTAAGAGGCTGGTTTCCGCGAATAAAGTTTCAGGGTGAAGGAGATGGAGATCTGCAGTGTCCTTAACAGATTATATCTATCAAGATTTGTTTCTGGCAAGTTCCTTCTGTTTATTTACCTCACACTTTTCCACTGCTGGTTGCTGCCCACACTCAGAGCTGTTCCCTGCCACAATGCCAGCCCGCAGGCTCTCGCTGTCACCTGTCCCCTCTTCCATGGAGTAGGTTTTGGAGTGATTGCCATGGTGGTGAGAGGGGCTGCGACTCTGTGCCAGGCTGAGCTGCTTGCGCAGCACGCGGTTCTCCTCCTCCACCTCCCGCATGCGGACTTCCAAGCTCTCGCGCTCCCGCTGGCTCGACGCTGTGTACCGAGGACTGTGGGGCTGGGATTCAAGTGGAGACAGCGACACTGGCTTCCCATCTGCAAGAGAAGGAAACAAACCCCTTCTGTCAGAATACACTTGAAGTTGCGTTTTCCTTTTATGCCGGCGTCGTGAGGCAGGGATGTCACTTGTCACTTCAAGGCAATGCTTAAGTGAGTGGTAAACTTGGACAAATGCTAAAGCTCTATGAGCTACAGGTCCTACTAATTTTAAAACCACAGTAAAAGATAAGCATGTGTTTCATTTGTTCTGCATAGGGCTGCCTGCCAGTCTCTAGTCTGGGAAGACAGTCAAGAACATGAGGATTTAATTCAAAGACAATTAATATACAGTTAAATATATTTTAGAAATGTATGCAAGATGAAATAATTTTCCTATTCCCCATTTCCTCCACAGTCAAATGACAGAATTTTGGCAACCATTTTCTGCCAAACAGCAGCCCCAGCTGATTCACATGTGAGGAGCAGATGGGTTTTATTCAGCAACATGGTATTATGTGCTTGTTGAGAAATAAGAGGTTCAGAAGGACAGAAATGTTGAATACACATGTGGGTCAAATTCTGGAAAGAATTTTGGCTGAAAAAGACACAAGGGAATTTTGAAAAAAGTAAAATGGTTCAATTCAACACCTTCAATTAAAAAGCTGTAATCCAGAAATATGAAATTGGTGTTTTCTTTATTCAAATAAGCATTGAAAATGAGCTAAAGTATAATAAAGAGAAGGTATCTGAAACTAGGGTCCATAAATAAAGCAATACATTCTACCATCACTTCGCAGTACATTTCTGCTACCAAATTTCAAAAGAGCAAATAGGGATGCAGCTGATGTGTTCTCATATAACTTTAATAAAGATATAACTACCTACACACAGAGTACAAATGTTTGAAAATGTGTAGAAAACTCTCACGCTAAATCACTGTTCAGAAATGTTCGATTGAAATAAAATTGAAACAAAAGACAATGAGAGTTATCCACAGTGTCATAATTAGCAAGATGTTCCTTTTCAGTGAAGATATGTGAGTATCTTATAATAAGGTATTTCTCTGATACAACTTTCTACTTGCACATATTAAATAATAGAATCGTGGAACTGTTAAGGTTGGAAAAGCTTTCTAAGAGTATTGAGTCCAACTCTCAACCCAGCATCATGTGCCACATCCACATGTTTCCAGGGATTGTGATTTCACCACTTCCCTGGACTGCCTATTCCAACATCTGACCACCTTTTCCACTAAGTCATTTTTCCAAGTATCCAATCTAAATCTCCCATGGCACAACTTAAGCCATTTCATGTCATTGTTACCTGAGAAAAAAGACTGACCCCCAACTGGCTACAACCTCCTTTTAGGTTGTTGTAGAGAACAATAAGGTCTCCCCTGAGCCTCCATTTCTCCATGCTAAACAACTCCAGTTCCCTCAGCTGTTCCTCATAGGACTTGTGCTCTAGACCCTTCACCAGCTTTGTTGCTCCTCTCTGGACTCGCTCCAACACCTCAGTGCCCAGAAATGAACACAGGATTCAAGGTGTGGCCTCACCAGGGCCGAGTACAGGGGAGTGTTTGCTATTTAATAGTTTTTCCAATGCAGAATCTCTTTGGTTTTATCAAGTGAACACCAGCTTGAGTGGTTTACAAGATGGAAATCATGCAGTTATTGTTTAGAAGTTCCTCCTAACGAGTACATTTCTCACCTGCCAAGTCCAAACTATCTCCCTGCTATAAAGACCTACTCATTGCTTGTTCTCTTCTATTATTTCACATTTACATGAACAGTGAGCAGTCCTCTAAACTGAGTTCATGAAAAGAAAAATGGTTATAGAAATCAAAATCTCAATTCTAATTTACATTGCAGAATTATACAGGTATACACGCTTCCTCTTATGTATATAAATCACCATCCTGGTTTTTATACGTAATTTGGATAGAATATCTTGCATTTTCTAGCAGACAGTCTCCTGCAAAATTTTTCTAATTTATTATTTTTACCATTAGCAAAGCTTATGGATAAATCTGAGCTTGAAAAGTGTCTCAAGACAGATTCTGAAGTTTGACCACTGTTTTTGAAATCTGAATGCTCCAGCAAATAATTATTAAAAATTAAATGAGATATTTGAAAAGCCTGAAAATAATAGGTGCAACAAGAGAGAAATGTCAACATAAAGGACAGAGCCATGCTACAATTAGACATGCAATAGAATACTGAGTTATCTTTCTCCATCCAGCTTGGAAGGCATGGAACTGAAGTTGGAAGACTAAAACTCATTTGGGTGTGATTACATTGCATTCCTATTAGTGGACAGCAAGAGTGTATTGTGTAGACACTCTCAGATAAAAACAGCACCTCTACTCACCCATACAACAACTAATGTGTTATCATCAGATACACTATTATAATGTAAATGTAGCCAAAGACTTCACTGGCAATCATAACTCCCCCTCAGTGAATATCCAGAGTGGCACAGATGTTCCTTATCTCTTCCTATCCTTGCCACTGAATTCTGCTTCCTTCTCAAATAATTACCACAGAAGGTAGCAAGGCATGGAAGTAAATCTCTGGATGACATTCATCAAGTTTTCAAAGCATGGAAAAAATTTAAACGTCTCTTTAGCTATTCTACAGACATAAATCAATAGGTCACAAATGTTACTTTGCCAAAATTAAAACTTTATACGTTTTCTGTCTTTTAAAAAGGATACAATTTTGTACATCTGAACAACTGCGGGTATATTTATCAGGAAAGCCGAACTGTTTATAGACAATATTTAGAAGAAACAGCATAGTCTGAGAAAGGAACTGAAAGAAAGTATTACCTCACTACCTCAGACTGGAAGTTGCAGCAGTTAATGAGACCAGCTCAGTGTTTATGCAGCCTTAGCTTTAAATGCCAGTAAACTCCAGTACTGTTTTCTCAGTAGTAAATATTTCTGCCAGTATGTAAAAGGCAGTAAGGAAATCCTGTCAGGAATTGAACAACTAGTTAACTTCTTGATTTGAAATATACAACTAGTTGAAATGTATTGATTTGTTATAGAAATTATCCATGTTACAAGGTGCTAAATCCAAGATATTTTCTGGAATGATCTCTTCAGGCTTCATACAGTTGGACAAGTAATGTTTTGTTAGTAACATTGTTCACTATTCTCACGTGTATCTTGATGTATTTGGTATATTCCTACATCCCAATTCTGTGCTGCAAATAATAATGTGACAGTTCCAGGACCCATCTGAAAGAACATTATAAAACCAAAGGTAAACAGAGTTTGATCTTAAGACTCATAAATACAATTTTTTTTTTTTCATAAATTCTGAGATTGTGTAACTCAAAATTTTTGTACATCTGAGGCTGGCAAGGCTGGGGGCAACATACTATTTGATTTAGTTCTCTTACCATACTGGACATGTAAAGATATTTTTACTTCAGTGAATATACAGACAGGGCAAAATGCCTCTTGGGATCTATTGTCTAGTAGGTAAACAGCAACACATGCTACCCTGGTTTTCTTCCTACCAGTTTCCAAGGTAATGCAAAGACTGTTGTGTTTCATCCCATCTTTGAAGAAGGAATAAGTGGGCTAATGTTAGGGACCACTCATATTTGATGGACTCTGGTAGAAGAGTTAAACTGATTACACTGTACTTGAATTTTATAGTTTACAGTAACTGGCAGACTGTTCTGAGCTGATGTCTAGACACTTTTTATCTCATCTAAATCAAAATAAAATAGCACAACACATAATGAGGTCTGTGCGACTTTGGGACTCAAGATTTCCCATGGAACACTATAAGGAACATTGCTCTGCTCTGAAGCAAGTAGTTCACTTTTGAATGGTGCAATAAATAATAATAAAGCTATTATTTTTCATTCTTTATTTGGGTTACAGCTCTATTTTTGGACCTTGGCAGTTTCAGATTTTTTTTCTGTGTCAAGCCTTTTACTTCAGATTTTTTGTGCTAATACAACTGCACCTAAAAAGACCTACAAAATTCCACTGTCCACAGAACAAAACCCAAACACAAACCTGAACAATTATTTCATGGTTGACAGCAATCAGTAACTTATCATCACACTAGGTTCAACAATTCAGAAAACTTGACAATACGTAAATTATGAATTATATGGATTATTGAATGCTTCTCTATATAAGGAGTCACCTGCATTTCAGGCAACAGATTGTATTAACACTTACTTAAGCAGAGTGTCTTAGGACACTGGATGAATTAAAGCCTTCAGAAAGCAATCCAGCATAGTTTATTTGAAAGGATAGAGACTGAAGCAATGGAATTTTCTTTCTTGCATACAAAACCTAAAGGATAAGCATTATAAGCAAGTTTCTTTTTTTCTAGTTATCAAACTGGAGAGGTGATAGTCCTGAAAAGGACCCACTGGCATTGGAAGCTTGCTGGGGAAAAAGCCACAGAGAAAACAGAGCTTATCCAAAGGTTAACTGGATAAGGAGGAAAGAAGCATAGGAAAGAAAAATTTGCTCTGATTCAGAGAAGAATAGTGCAGAAGAAGGAATCCTGAGTTTCTCACATGAATCTGAACTAAAATGCTTAAAATTGTGTAGGAAATATTTGAGACACATAGATTTATGTAGCATACTTTGAGTGGGTTTTTTTAAATTTTTTGCATTTTTTATGCTATCAAGCCAAACTACTTGGTTTTTTGCCATCTTTACAAGGTCTAGAGGTTTTCTCTGTGTTTTAGCTATTATTCATCCCCTGCTTAATAGTGTGTAATGCTTTTATAATGAATTAAGTCATGGCAGTGAACTCTAGGCTGCCTCTTAGACAAGAGGAAGTTATGCTGCCCACAGACAGTGTTTCAGTCTGTCTGACTAGAGATACAAGAAAATGCCATTCCTTCATTTCACATTTGTTCACATTTGAGAATTCACATTATCTGTGCACACTTTGAGGACTAACAGTGTAACAATTTTAACCAAAAGTCAGTATTTTACAGAAAGAAGTGAGGTAGCAGGCAACCACTCTCATGATTTCCCCCCCGTTAAGGCCATGAGCCTGGTGTAAGCAGATAAATTATCCCTTTTATTTTGGAGATCTAGCTCAGCTTTAATCATCTAACACCTTGCACTTCTGCTCAGCTGGATGCTCTGGTAGGTAGTGGCTATACTGGTAGCAATGAATGAAGTCTTCTGCTAACAGTTTGATACTTTTAGATATATGGCTCCACAAGTAGGTGCTAAGGCATCCCAAAGTCCCTACTCTCACACTCACCAAGACATTATTTTCTCCAACAACTTTTTGTGAAACACTGCAGTGTAATCTCAGCCAGAAGCAGAAAACCTTGCCCAAACAACCATCTTAACAGTGGAATATAGTCCAAGAAATTTACTTCAGGTCTGTGAACATGGAACTTCTTCATTCTAACACTACATAAGGTAATTATTTGCTTATTCTTTTCAGGTGTCAGAGATAGATAGTTATAACAGTGAAAGAACATTGAAGACTGATGTTCACTAGACAGAGACAGCACAAAAAATAAAAGCTAAGCCTTTCCATGCAGCCCAAACAAGTTTCCTCAGCTCTGACAGAAAAGCTGCTCTCATCAGTATCAAGCACAAACCCTTCTCATATATGGACAACATATTTGTTAAATTACATGTTATTTGGTAGGAGATCCTGTTTTCACAGGACATGCCAATCAACTACCAGCCTTGGACTTAGGCAATAGTAATTGCACTTAGGAGCTTCAGCATGTCCTTTAAGTACTAAATTTGCCTTCACTTCCACTGCTGTTAATGGTACTTAAGAACACATTAACATGTTTTATTGAACCCAAACCTGAACCATTCAATTCCACTGTAGGACAGCCTTACTTAAAGAATCACATTATTGCCTGCTGCTCATATGCAGAGATAACCTTCTCACTGTCCTTTCCTTGAACAAAATAGCCCTCTACAATCAGTGGATTCAGCAATTAAACCAATCATACACAAAAAACCTAAAACCACAGAACACCAGAACTGCAAAATGCATCGGGTTTGTGTGGCCAGCTTTTGGCAGCGGAGCGGCTCCAGGGGTGTCTTCTGTGTGAGGCTGCTGTAAGCTTTCCCCTTGGCCTAGAGAGCCAATGCCAGATGGCTCCAAGACAGATTCTGGCCAAGGCTGAGCCCATCAGCAATGGTGGACACGTTTGGGATAACAGAATAAAGAAGGGGAAAGAAGTTACTACATAACAGCCATTACAGCCAGAGAGGAGAGGGGTGAGAATACACGAGAGGAACAATTTTGCAAGCACCAAGGTCAGTGGAGAAGGAAGGGGAGGAGGTGCTCCAGGCGCCAGAGCTGAGATTCCCCTACAGCCTATGGTGAAGACCATGGTGAGACAGCTGTGCCCCTGCAGCCCATGGGGTACCATGGTGGAGTAGAGCTCCCCCTGCAGCCCCTGGAGGACTTTACACCACAGCAGGTGTTTGCCCAAGGGAGGCTGTGACCCGATGGGGAAGCCCACACTGGAGTAGGTTTCCTGGTAGGATTTGTGATCCCTGTGTAGGGGTCCCACAGTGGAGCAGTCTCTTCCCGAAGGACTGCACCCCATAGGAGGGACACATGCTAGAGCAATCTGTGAAGAACTGTAGCCACGGAGAAGCTCGTGGAGGACAGTCTCCTGTGGGAGGGACACCATGCTGGAGCAGGGGAAGAGTGAGAGGAAGAAGGAGCCGCAGAGGCAACATATGATAAACTGACCAGAACCCCATTCCCCATCCCCCTGCACCATTATGAGGGAGAAGGGAGAGAAAATTGGGAGGGAAGTTCAGCTGGGAAGAAGTAAGGGGTGGGGTGGAAAACAGAGTGTTTTTTCTGGATTTGGTTTTATTTCCCATAAGCCAACTCTGTGATTTGATTTGTAATAAATTAAGTTAATTTTCCTGAGTCTGTTTTGCCTGTGACAGTAATTGGTGAGTGACCTCCTTCTGTTCTTGTCTTGACCCATGAGCTTTTCATTATATTTTCTCTCCCCTGTGCAGCTGAGGAGGGAAAATGATAGAGCAGCTTTAGTGGGCACTTGGTGTCCAGCCAGGGTCAACTGGCCACTGAAGTCTAACACTTAGAAGTTTAGAAATGTGAGAATGATGATCTCCTGTTCAACCTTTGCTGTCATTCCCTTGTGCCTGATGACAGGATCATTAATTGCATGATCACCACTTTATTTCCAAAGAATATTGGCATCACTCTGTGCAGTGGATGAATGGTGCTCACAGCTATCCAGCAGATTGTTTCAGCTCATCATTCTGCTTATGACCACACATACATACCCTGCAATGAAAACAAGACTTATTTATTCCCTCACTGGCCTATGATGTTCATTACTGTAATACTTCAATGCAGCACAGGGATGACTGACTTATTTTTTTAAATTATTTAAGGGAAAGGTGGTACTATCAGTCTCTCTTTACAGTCAGACAAAGCAGTTTTGGAGTCGTTAACACTCACAGATTATACCAGTTTTGGATGCACAATTGAGATGGTTCTGATACAGTTTTTCAACAAATAATCACCTTGTCTTCCACTACATTTGTTCAGAGGACAGACCTCATCATCTGCATATGTAACAGTAATGCAAGAGCCTGCAAGCTGGAAACCCAGAAAATGTGAGGAAAAGTAGTTAGCAGTCACTTGCAATAGCTTTGTTTTATGAACATCATGTAATAAACTCAGTAGTAGAGACAGAAACAATTTTTCAGGGCAAATTCGACTTTATAAACTACAAAGTTGTCTATTTTCTCTCTACACTCCCCTGCCTTGTTCATGACATGATTTCTAGTCTCTTGAATTAAGTAAATGGAGTGGTTCAAGAACCACTCTCACTGAATTGCTGCATTTGCTCTTCACACAAAATAAGGAAGGGGTTGTGTCTCGGAAAGGGTCATCACACTGCATGGCTGCAGAGAGCTGTTTATGTGTTGGTTGAGTGAATACAATACTTCTAATACGGATAATAAGGATGGTAAGCAGTGAAAGACTATAGGTAAAGAGAAAGCATGTAGCAACAGAATGCAGGAAGAAACAGGGAAAGAAAATCTAAACATATATCTTTCTTGAATTTGGATGTGGTTCTTCTTAATAGTTTGCTTTTCCAAAAGAAATATTATCTCATTAGCCAGTTATGAATGTTAGCTTATTAGCATACTTAAAACAAGAGCCCATAAGTCTTAAATTATTTGCTCATTTCCTTGTCTCGAATACAATGACTTTTTTTTGTTCTTTTTTTCATTCTTCCTTTCCCTGTTTTGCATTGCCTTGGCAATATATATGCCTCTCCAAGAAAAGGACTAAAAATAACATTTCTTTCCTTTCCACTGGGAGCGGAGATGTAAGAAAATAATATCTTATCAGTAAGCACTGAGGGAAAATAAGATTTTATCAGGGACTTGGCTTGACGAAGATAACATGTTATCAAGAGGGGAATTTGGCAAAGATAACACGTTATCAATATCAGGAGTAAAGCTTGGGGAAAATAATGTCTTAATACCTATTAGATTCTAAATAAGCCATCTGTGCTCTTGACGAATTGTTATTTTCTCCAAGTCCCATTCCTGTAAAGATGTTGATTTTTTGGCAAACCACTTCTTTAGCAGTTGGGAAGCGGGGGAGAACGAGGAGAAAAGGAAGCTCCTTCTCCACAAAGCTAGAGGGATATTCTCTTTCTTTTCAAAAGCTTTGCATGCAGGTGAAGATTGCCAATGTGTCAGCTTGGAAGACTCACATGTTTAGATACTGAGTGGGTATTGCAGGGAAAACTCCTACAATGCTTGGCAAGTACACTGCAGAGAATCCTGTAACAGGAGAAGAGAGTCAATGTCCCTTCTGTCCTTTGACCACACTACACAGGCTCTGAGGTGTTGCCTATAGGATTTTTGGCAAAAACACTTATCTACAGAAGCGATGACTAGCCATCACGTAGCAATGACTTTTTGCCATTAACAACCTCATCACAATTAGCAGTATTCACTTGGGGCACAAATAAATGACCCCTTTTAGATCGGCTGCAGACATAATCACCATTCAGTTAGAGGTTACCATTCCCACAGCTTAAGCTGACCCAAAGGGTCACACAATGCTTCTTATCTCCTGCAGTGCAAAGCATCCATTGCCTCTGCCCTGAAACATTCCCCTCTACCACCCCCACTAAGGGGCTAGAGACAAACCACTGTCTAGTGGGTGCCTGTGCCCTGAAGCTGAAACCTGCAACTCAATTATAAATCTTCACAGTTTCAACCTGGATGAATTTAAATAAATTGTGGCACCTCCTGCAAAATAAGAAATCCAATTCATAGCAGGATGGACTTCTAACTGCCTTAAATGGCAGAATGTGGGTGAATGCCACTGGTTATTCATAGGAATGGGCAAGCAGGGAATAATTAGAAGGGAAGCTATGGAGGGCCTGTAGGAGTGTGATGTGAATAATAAAGCACACTTAGGAAAAGGTATATGAATGATATCTGCAGGGTAAGTATTTGTAGCCAGCTGACTTTCCCTGGTGTACAGTAGGAGTGGGAGGGAAAACAATGGGATTTGTTCATCTAAACATTTCCTATGAAGAAGCAGCACCTCTTTTTTTTTTTTTTTCCATTAACCATTTGGACACCTTACACTCAGATATTTCTCTCTGTTTGGTGTGAGTTTTGTGTTAAGATAACTTCTGAGGCCCTGATATAGCAGAATACATAATCAGCAGCAGGCAGCCATTACAGCTCTCTAAGGTAAAGCATGTGCCCAAATGTGTCCCTGCAGCTGTACACAGTACTGTGACTATCATTCATGTCAGTGGGATGTAAAAGACTAGAACTATTCTGTGTTGGCTCCTGCTCACAGGAAGAGATAGGAAGGTAAAAAGTCTAAACCACAGCATTTTACAGTGATTTTTTAAAAGTACTGAGAGTACAAGAAGTAAATATCTATAAGCTCAGAAAAGATTATAAAAATACCTCCAGGTTTCTTCAACTGCCACAGTAACCGCAAGCAAGAGACAAGCATGCTCAATCAAAGCCTAGTAGTAGTTAATTCAGAGTCTGTTGCTGATGATTAGCCTCAGCTGCTCATCAATAGAGACTCCAGCTGATAATTATTAAGTTAAACTTCTGAGCAGTATTTGCATATGTAAAGCACGCTTTCCCTGCTGAAGCAACAATGGATGCTATAATGCATTTCCTGATTGTACAGCTCTTGGATTTGGGGAACCTGGGCAAGAGAGTCTGCTTTGCATATCCTTCCTTAGCCTCATCAGACCAACCATTCAGAAGATATGCACTTGCACATACTGACATTTACAAGCTACAGCAAAAAACATTCTTAACCCTGCATAAGAGGAAAAATGCAACCATTCATTTTAACCAGAATATCTCTAATAAAAATAATATAACACACACTTTTGCATATTCCTCTAAGTATTTACCTAAGCTTCCTTAAACCTAAAAACTGAGCAACAACTGGTCTGTGACAAGGCAGCCTGGTCACCTTAAAAAACCTGCAGAAATTCTAGTGGGCAGATTTGGTCCATTAGTTCCTAGTGACCTCCAGATGTGGAGGAAAATTGAATATCATTATGTGATTCTTGGTTTAGCTTTTTCTCATCTCACTTTCTCCAGATCAGATTTTCATTTCCTGAATGCTATTCTTGGTCATCAGTAATAGCCATGCCTCCCTGGTTAACTGTAGGGTCAAGAACACAGGTAAACACATGCAATGTATAGACTACATTTATCTGTTAAGTTCTCCATGTTTCCTTAATTACACGACAGACAAGGCACGCTCAGATCTGCTTAATACCCAAGGAGTTCAGAGGCACAGTTGCTTTAGGGATAAGGAAATATGAGAAAGAATTGGGAAGATCTTTATGTAATCCGTAACACAACTACCTGCCTCCTTGTACCTATCATATCACTTTGGTTTAAGAGTCCATCATAGGCTTAGTATTAATGGACTTGAATTTTTTTTTTATCAGACAGCAAAGAATAGTAAAGCAAAAGATCTATTCATTCAATCATTTTAAAAAATGTAAAGCAAAAATAAAGTAAAAGTATGGCTTTAGTTAAACATGGGAGACAGATTAAAAGAGGAAGTTCTAAGGGAATGCAGGTGGTCAGCCTCCATGAAAGCCAGCATTTGGGCTCTTAAAGGAGAGTTTAAAATTTAGCTGTAGCAAAATTTATGTGTGTTGCTGGAAGTCACCTGGTAGCACTGTGACACAGAATCTCAAAAGTTGATTTTCAACATATCTACAGAAATGCTGCAGTATTAGTTCAGGCTGGTTGCTGATGCTGAAACCTGCTCGAAAGCTTGTTATATCCCTTAATCTCCCTTGGCACAGAGATGCCATCAGAGAACCATGCACTGGTATTTTGACTGAGGCTGCTGGGAAAGGAGGTTGTCTGAATACTGACTGAGCATCACGGATTGTTCAAGGATAAATAAGTCAATAAAAAAAAATCCAAATTCTGCACCACACCATTTCTTCCTCAGCAGGAACCAGATCTCTAAAAACATTCAAATCTTACAAAGCTCAAGCCAAAAACAACAGATATGAGCACACATATATAAAGGTAAGTGGCGAAGAACAAATTTTCAAATTAATTATTTTTCTTCCTTCTAAATGTATCTAAAGATTACACATGCAGACAGAAATATTACAAGTTTTAATTCCAAGTTAAATGTTATGAAATAACATCAGTGTTATTTCTCTGATGACATGGCAGCGCAAAAGTTATTAATATCTTTCAGTATTGAGTCTTCTTTTCTCCCCACACATTCTCAGCACTTTTCATTGCTGCACCTGTCATTTCAGCCACTTCAGTCCCAAAGAAAAGTGAAGGGAAAATGCAAATAACTGCATATTCAGAACACATGATGGCTGATCAGTGTTATGACATTTATCTTCACTTATGACAAGAGATAAAATAACTCAGAAGTTAGTTTCCTGTCCTCCTCATGAAGAAAAGTGTCATACCAGATCGTCATGTACTATATACAGCAAAATTTCTAACACGCTTTGCAGAGGAAAAAAAAATCTCAGCAGTGATACAGATGGTAGGTTACATGTCATGGCTATGACATCAGAAATGAAACACACATCACTTTAAAATAGGACTTATAAAAATAAGTCATGATATAAAAAATACCCCTAAACCAGTGCACAAATTAGCTAAAGGCAATTAGTTAGAGTATTTACAAAAGTTATAATTATATTAAACATGAGATGCTCATACAGTTCAGTGGAATTCTAAATTCTCATTTCCCCACATTTTCCAAATAGAAAGCCACAGCTGGCCAACATATTGTGTTTGACAAAATAATACTTTTCTACTTAAAATCTCCAACTCCCATTGTATACACAAGAGGGAGTAAGGAAATAAAAACAAACAAACTAGAAAATGTACGCTTAATTCTCTTGAAATCCCATGGAAATCAACAGTGGTTTCAGCATCAGCTTCATTGTGGCCAGATACTTACCCCAGGGCTAGTCTATTTTTGGTGACTAGACTCCAATGATATGTAATATGGAATCTCTTTTTTGCATTAACTTACTCAAAATTTACTTTTTAAAAAGTATTTAGCTTTAATATATTAGAGATGCTCCTTCTACAAAGATAGAATACATTCATACGGAACTGATATTATACCATATATATTTGATAAATATATCAGGAAGACTGAGATTTAATTTTTATTTGTGACCTAGGTTTCCTAAAAAGCATGAGGAAATTACTTTTCTTTATGATACTCTTGATTTGTTACAGAAGTGAAGACAGCATATCAGAAACATAATCCTGTTTCAAGTAACCCAAAGGCAAAACTCAAGTGACTGATGAAAACAAGCATAGGTCTAATATTTCATATGTCCATGCAAACAGCATGGTGATGGTAGTCATTTTTAGGTTGTTCCTTAAATGTACACAGTGCTGCACTGCTTTAGGTCAGAATGTGGGCCATGTCCCCTGTGCCCCATCACAAACCTGCTGAGCTTCCTGTGAAGCAAGCAAATGAAAATTTTCATTTTTGAGCAGCCAAGTGTATTAAGGTTAAAAATCATAAACTAGGAGCAAGATTTAGATGTTCTGCTTACTAAGGTTTTGTCTAGTAAGAGATGAGGGCTATCTTTGAGACTAATTGACATTTCTGATGTGACACTCAGAAACATCTTAATGTACGTGTAGGATCCTAAATATGAATTCTAAAGAATGTGCCTACTCTTGTGTATGACAAAACTGAGGCTAAGCCTCACTGACATCCTCACTTACTATTCTAAAATAAAGTTGCTTTACTCAGAGCAGCAGTGCTCAATATCCACAGGATCTACATGTATTTCAGTAAAGACTTTCTCTTTTTCTTTCCTCAAATAGATCTCTTGTTTTCTAAGTTCTTATCTCCAGGAATTTCTATCAAAAGTAGAACATACTGTGTGAGACCTCTTTAATAAATACAGGCAATGTGAAGTTTGTAAGGATGCTTTTGTTAGGTAGACTGGGTGCAGGGCCAATGGCTGTAGGCTTTCTACAGTGATGTGAAGTATGAACTAATCCATGTCTATGACAAGTTTTTGTGTTGGAGTAAAAGGAAGATGGAGGCATTTACAAAAATTACTGTATTGTGTTGTGTGTAGAGATCAGTTACAGTCTTACAACTGACCTGTAAATCTATTGATAGATTTTCATTAAAAATATCTATCCAGCTTCCTTTGTTAGTGTAATTATAGATTTATTCATTTCTACCATTTGAAATATCTTTTGTTATCTTAACGTCTAAGCAGAATAGATGGAGACTTGGCCAAAATTGTTTCATAGTAAAAAAATCCAAATCAACATACCTTATGCCTAAAGAACTACCAAATATGGAAAAAACCAATAGATCGACTACATAAAAATAATAATGCTGTAACTGTAGAAGTCCTTTGAAAGGCCAAGCAAAAGAAGAAGCAACAATGGCGGGGGGTGGAAGAAGAGAGAAAAAAGTGGCTTCCATTGTCACCTGCTCCCACCTTGTTCTAGGAAAAGGGAAGGATCTTAATGATTATTTTTAGTTACATATTCCGTATTAATTTGAACTAATCTAGACACAGGAATCAGCTGTTAAGACCTGACATAGTATAAAGCTGAGGAGTGAATGTTCAAGGACATTGCTAATATCAGCCTTCTTTTCCCTCTAAGAACAGCCTACTGCAATACATACCCTTACAGGAAATAAGGAATCATGGACTTCTACCTTTTAAATTATGACCTTCTAACCAGGAAAAACTGAGGCAACCAACAGAATAAGAAAATTTTATCATACTATTACTATCATGTTTACTTTTTAAATTATGCTGCCTTCTGGTCTTAACTATGATTAAAACAGTACATATTGAGTTATACCAGCTCTGACTTCATGCACTCCTCTGAAGAAAATTCCATATTGATAGGATATTTGAATGTGATTTTTTATGTTTTTGAGGGACACTCTGTCCTCTTTTGAACAACTGTAACTTCAGGATCATATTTAAATTTCATACTAGCACCTTATACTAGCAACTTCTACAGAAATGATTTAGTTTCTTATTTGATGAGCACAAACATTTATTGTGAATTCCACCACAGACAATGCTTTTCTTTCTTTTCCTGAATAATCTGACTGAGTCCAATCAACAGGAAAAGTAAAATTCCAGATTTGCCACACAGATCTATTATGTGACAGTCATTAAAATCTTGGGACATTAAGAAGAACATGGGATGTAAGAGTGAGTGAAAAATTTGCTGTCCGTGTTCAGTATTTTCAGTTCTTAAAATTGTATTTAAAGTCTTGCAATAATTTAGATTTACTGGAAAGTCAAATCTTGGAATTACATGAGAAAATATCAGTGCTTTTTACTCAATTCCTTTGCGGTAAAATCTCATTTTCATCCCTGCAGGAGAAAGCTGCAAAAAACCATCACCTGTCGCGATGAAAAGATCAGAAGACAAAGCCCTTAAAAGCTTATAATTTTAGATATAGTAAATTATGCCTTTTGAACACTTTGAACTAGCAACACAAATTTTTTTATTCGAACTGTTCAAATGACTCGTGTTTTACTGTGATGGGTACATTCTGTAACAGCAGACACGTCAGCCAGGGTGGGTAAATGGAAGGACCAGCACCTGTGACAAGTTTGTGACAGCTATGGTGCAGGCACTAATTCAGCCTAAAGACAAGCCAAAATGGTCAGGCCTTTAAAGGAGCCTAAATATCCTGTGCTAATCTTCAGCAGAACTTTCAAGACAACATAATTACACCAGATAAACAAATACACAAAATTAACAAGTATTTCTCATCAATCATTTGAATTATTGAGGTTTTGTTCATTTTTGTTGGAATTATACTTGAAAGAGCTCTGCAAGCAAAGTTTTGTACTGAAAAACACGTAATTTTCACTGATACCTCCCCAGTACACATAATAGGGTTCTCTCTTTCTCCATACTGAGCACTCAAAAGGTGTCCAGATCTCAGGAAAAAATGTCCAAATAAAGGTAAAGTGGTATCATTTCTACTGTCACAGTATAGTGTTTAGAAAGCAGAAGCTTTACTCTGCCAAGCATATAAACCTCCAAATCTGTTAGATATCAATTACTATGTATTTAATTTCACAGCTGTGCCTTTTCCCGTTTTGATTCACTACCACCATCTTTTTCTGCTTCTCTTGTTCAAGCTATTTGGATCTAGTTCATAATCAGGTCTTGATGATCCTTAATGCCTTAATTTCAGAGCCCAGCATTCCCCAATTCTCTTCTTCATTTTGAAATTTGTGCAAATTCAATCTTCATCCTCTGTGTGGCTGTGCAGACTGTAATCCCTCATAATAGGCTGATGCTGATCCTGCTCTATGGATTAACCAGTGTAAAATGCCTATGTAAGGATTTCATACCTTCTAAACTCAGCCCCGAGCAGCCCAGGTATATCTAATCTAACCAACTGGCTTTTATCAGCTGCACACAAGAGATGTGAAAATAAGCTTCATTTCAAGCCTCAATCACATAACTACAACCATGTTATTATTTATTGTATTTAACACAAGGAGCATATGTGACGAATTCTAAGGTACACTCTGCAGTCATACATCACTGGATTTGGTATGGTGTAAGTTTCTTTGAAAATTGTGAAATATCAATATTTTCATGCCTGTTTTTGATTATTTCTGTTAAAAAGAGAGAGGGAAGAAATATTGCTGAACTTCAAGTGCAATTTTCCTGCTTTCTTCTTGTGAAATCTATATTCCCATGCCAGATGGTGTCTGAGTTATCAAAGTTATTACCCTAAACTCAATTAGAGAAGAATGAAAGTAATTAAGTAGGGGATGAAGTGACAGAAGTATTCAAGATATAAAGGACCTAATGTAGGTGAGGACTCTCTAAATTAGATAAAAATTCATCTATAAATGCAGCCTAGGACATAACAGCTTGAACTTTTACTTTCAGATATTCTAAGTTGTGCAAAATTCGGTACTTGCTCAAGTGGGCACAATTCCCAGTGACACAGTGGTCTGTAGAAGGTAGGAGTAATTTTTTTGTTCTGCAGAGTCTATTACTAGACATCACCAAACACACTCTGAGATAGTTATTGCTCAAAATGTTCCTGTACTTGTTGTAGGATGGTTTTTTAGGCTGTTGTGTCACCTCAGGAATGTTTGTTTCCTTTCTTAATCGTGGCTGTTTTGTATTCACCATAGCAAAAACCAATTACAGTAAATACTTTTTACTATAAAACCTGTAAAGTAGACACCACATAGGTGCTGTTTACATTTAGTTTCTTTCACATTTCTTTTTTCTTTCTCTATTTGCTTTTCCTTTGGTGAAGTAAATCTAAACGAGTTGGCACTGAGCTACAGGTATAACCAAGAACTACAGCTACAGGTTTTAAGGTGAAGCAGCCAAGAATCACTTTTTAATCTACTAATGACTGTCTACTTATAAGAGAAATATATAAGAAAACCTAGTGAAAACAAATCTCTTTGGCTTATCAATACTCATTTCTGCATAGCTTCTACTGACAAGAATCATGTTTATGCGTAAAACTGATCAGGATAACTTGTTAGTGTTCTACAGGCTGTTCATTCACTTTAACAGAGAGATATACCCAAATTCTCAAGGTATGCTTAGGTGAAGGATAGTAAGGAAAATACCAGTATGTTCTGAAATGCTCAGAATTGGTGCTGGATGGCTGAAAGAAAAGACATACCACTTTAGAGAACAGGGACGTAGCTTGTGCAAAATCTCTGGCCAGAAAGAGAACAAATTGAATCTTAATAATGCATGCATCTCTTGCACCCCCACATAACATAACATACCGATACCATCCCATCCCATCCCATACCAAAAAGTACAGTGTGGAAAGATTACAAGGTTTTCAAGTATAAGCACTGAGAATTTAGGAAGTAGCAGAAGTACTTCTGCCTTTGTTTGCCTCACGTGTGTACAGGACAAGACAAAGCACAAAGCACTACTGCAAATACTAACATGTCAGATGCAAACACTAGCAATGGTTCCAGTTTGCAGGGGTGATGCCCTGACAATCTGCAGTATGTCATGATACACATAGTTAAGAAAATCCCAAACTCTTTTCCCCACCGCCCTAAGGAAAGGATTATTTTCAATGCAGACCACTTAAATTTTGGGTTTAGTACACTCTTGCAAAGGTTTCAAACTTATGCAGGAAGGAAATGCAGTAGCTGCTTAGAAGAAAGAGTAGGAACACAAACAGTGACTATGAACTGCCTAAACCAGATGGGCCAGGGCCCCAGAGAAATCTCCCTTCAGTTACATCCTTTCAACATCAGTGGCACACACCTTTCCTGAGCAGGGCTGGTCTCAAAGGCTATGCTGAGACCAAAAGCAGATATATTCCAAAATCTCAAATTTCTTCAGCTCAAGAAAAAAAAGGAAGGAGTTTTTAGTGGAGTACAGTCACAGCAGAGACACCACTCAGAAGTCTTAAAAAATATGCCACTGAGAGCCACAAAAAAATGGATAATGAGAAAATGGAGAAAAATTCCCTACTGGAGACTTATGTATCTCTGGGGAATTGATCCACTACAGTCACATATGAGATGCTAGGGTGCATATGAGACTGGAGTATGTACATATATGCATGTCTATTAAAGGCTTTGGAGGGGGGCAGGGGAAGTCCCATATGGAATTGCTACTGGTTTAGTTGCAACACACAGTAACAACCCATGATATTTTCGTGACCATTGCAGGTCAGGACAGCTGAGGTAACAGCACTTTCAAGTGGTATATGAACACTTTCATGCTATGTCAGATGGTAGCATAAAGGGCAGACTGTAAATTGTTCCCTTTTTGACCACTCTTAACATATCAATTAAAGCTACCAACAAATCACAGTGAGTGCATGATCCTGATTGAATTTCAGTGCTTGGAAAATTTTGAACCCAGGGCACAGTACAATTCTGGGCTTATATATGTCTTCAGGAAAAAGAGCTTAAACTATTAGTGCAATGGAGTATGCAGAGAGCAGTGAAGCACTGCTCCAAGAAACAGGAAAATCAGTAACTTGAGGTCACATTTCATATCTGGCTTTGTAAAATGGAAATAGCAAAAAAGAGAGAGGCATAAAGCTAATTCAGAACAGAGAATATATGAGCGAGAAAAAAAAAAGCATAATGAAACCCCATAAATGGAGCTGTTAAGACAAAGATGTTAAAAATACCTATTGAATTTAAGATAAGCATAGCAGACACTGACCTTAATTTAGATGTTACTGAGGAAAAACATCTGGTGGACTTTTGGTTAATTTGTTGAGAAAAGAATGAGATCACACATATTCTTCAGATTACTCAATTTTAGGGAAATCTAAAGAGCATATATATTACTAAACTCACCTATCCTAGTTTCAGGGCACAATGAAATACTAGAGAACTAGTAAACTACTTCCTAGTACCTGAAGTTTTAGTAATGTTGACTTGCTCACAGGTATGTGGAATAAATCTAAACCAATGGATATATCTATAGAAAGCACTTCTCCATAAGCAGTGACACATCCATCAGCACTCTCTTTGAAAGAAAAAGAAAATTACTAACTTCAGTGAAAGAAGCAGTGGTGATTCCCTTTATAATTCAGATGAGGGGGAATCCTACCATGCATCTAGTAGGCCAAAATTATTAAGACAGTGATTGAGAACTCTTTTCCAGAACAGCTTGCTCTGCCAAACCTATATTTTTATCTTAATTTGCAATTAATTTATTCCCCAGCTGTCAAGAAAAGTCTAGCAATCAAAAACTTTTTGATTTTCTTTTTTTTTGTTTCTCATTCCTAATTCCAGTGTAGACTGGGAGATAGAAGAATAATGAGACAGAAAATCACCCATAATTATTGTTTTCATTTAGGTGATGGAGAAGACGAGCATTATTTAATTTTAAAATTTTCTATATTGGTACTTTACAATGAAATTCTATTATCCAGATTTCTTTTCTATGTCTTTCTACCATTTTGAAAAAGATAAGGTCTTAAAGATTACTTAGATGGTTCAGAAGTATATTCCATTAAAAGAAATAATCACTGAGGAGCCTGAGAGGACCAGATTTTCAAAGAAAAGCACGTGTCTACAAGGCAGGTAGGTGCACCTTTAGGCACCTATCCTTATTCAAATTGCTTAAGTGGCTTTAAAAAGAAAGTCCTAACTGACTCAGTTTGCTTTTGAAAGTGAGATTTAATATTCTTTTGAAGATGCTATCCCAAGACTTATTATAAATCCATTCTGACAGGCAGGAACCTGCCAATGCTCTGTATGCAGACAAGCCTCTGGAAATGCAAGGACTGTTTAAAGGGAGGGAGAGAAAACCCGCAAACCTCAAACATGCTCTTTATGTCCATGGCTGCTACTGAGGGGTTTGACCATAACCACTTTTTCTTTTGATGCCTACTGCAACAATTTGGCTTGGAAGACGTTAACTTCTGCTTTACATTTATTATATTGATAATGAAAATGCTGCCAAAATTGAAATTTGAACACTCTTTCCCATTTAAATAAATGAGAGAGGGTCCTGTCCTATATCATGATGATTTGCTTTGTGCAGGTAACAGACCAAAGAATTTCAGTCAGCTCTTAAGTATGAGTTTTGATAAATGTAGCCTAGTTTTAGGCTGTTCCCTTCATCACAGTGACTCTGAGGCTGTTCGTGCTCAGAAATTTCAGAATCAGAACAGAATTTCTTGTGCTACTGATTCAAAGCCACCATGTAGCATTTAAGTCATAATTGAGAGAATAAGAAGAATAAGCCTTAATAAAACATCTTTATGTGGTTGTGTACTGTGGATATGAAATAGTAACAAAGAGATTTTGAGAAGAACAGCTCATTAGTTTCTTCTTAAGTAAGAATATTAATTAAAGTGAAAATATTCCCTGTTTGCTTCGCTAGCTCCAAATACAATAGGAGGTCCTTAGAGTACCTTTTTTCCCAGCAGAGATCAGGAAAATTAAAACCAAAACAAAACAACAATCTGTAATCATTTTATATTATTATATTAAAAGCCCTCTTCCTTTGGTAACAAGCTAACAACGAAATCCTTGTTCAGAGGATTTTTCAGGCTTTCAGGCAGTACACCTAAGCTTCCGAAGAGACTTCTTGAGCCATGAAATGGGGTATGAAAATGTTTAATCCCTGACTGAACTGCTATCCTTGTGGAAGCACTCTGAATACATACAATTACACCAGAAAAAAATTCATGTTCACCAGCAGTACATTTCATTGTGGGGAAGCAGCTTTTTATTTCAATACAGAGGGTATTTTTTAACTGGTACAGTTGCCTCCATGCTAGAAAAGCTTTACCAGTAAAATATACAAATGATTGTGTACTGGTGAGGTGCTCCGAGAAAACACACTGGTTAGGCCAATGCTGTAATTCGCCCTTTCCTTCCTTTAGATTTCTATAAATAGCATTTTTAATCATCAGCAATTCAACATATGAATAAAGTTCGGAAGATGGAGTGGGATTTTAGAATGGCATTCATTAGTTACAAGAAAAAATAGGCTGTGCTCATATTTCTAAATCTCTCAGATATTTTTGAGCCTGTCACATAGGCCTATTTCCCTAGCTCCCAAATCACTTAGGTACAATTGAAAAGCATATTCCTAGGCAAAATACATCATCTCCAAGACTTTCAAAATGGCATGGCTGAGATTTTGCTTTTTACTTAATACTTAAAATTTTGACACAAATTAAAAAGATATTCCAAATTGAGCAGCTGGTCTAGCTTTTCTAAACATTTTAAAAAATAGTAAATTTACTTTTGGTATTAACAGACTTAGCCTAAGCACTTACAAAAACTACTGGATACCCAAAATCATTGATTTGCTTTTGGTTCTTCAAACTATAAATTTTTCAAAATATTTTGTTGAGTTTTTATAAATTTTTCAAGCTTTTGGAAGCATAAGGACAATTTTTTACCTATGTTAAAAAGAATTTGGCCACCAATCATATTAATTCGTGAAGGTGTGTTTAAGAAAGAAATGGGTATAGACTGAGAGTCTATCTGGCTTTAGGCAGTGTCATGACTGGTAGGGACAAAGTTCATTCTTGCCAGAAAAATAGCATGGCTTTCTGGAATTTATTACTATTACTTGAATGAAACTTTCAATAAACAAAACTACAAACACTGTAGAGATATCAGATTCTGTAGGACTCAGATTAGCATAAAAGAGTATAAATTGGATGTCTTCCATACTGTCCTTCTTTTATTTTCTTTCTCAAGAAATTCTGTGAAGACCAGCCGTTCAAACTGATATGAAAATACTGGTTATTGGTACAGAAAAAAAGCTGGAAGAGGGACTACATTAAGCACTTGTTATTTTGCAACAAAAATATATTTTAAAAGTTATCTAAGATGGTATATACTACTGCAATGTAGTATTGTTTTGATTATGGGGTCAGCTGCCGAAATAAAGACTTGGACAAGTAACTGTACAAAAAAAAAAAGAACCAGATCAAGAACTGTAGGTCCAAAATTTCCTCTGCTATAATCCACTTAAAAAGTTATCTCAGCAGCTACAGTAAATATAGAAAATCTTCCTTTGATATCACTGAAAAATACCGCTGACCTTTTCTCACTTGTGCATGGCCATGGTAGTGGACTGCAGAAGAGGGGGCTACATAATACCTGGATTCTCACCAGTACTTGTGAAGTTCGCTACTCATAAAATCACAGTACATTTTCATGTAATGAATCAGCTACAAGTACAATACTCTATCTTTCTAATTTAAATGAATTTCATGGCAGAATTGGACAAAGCCATCTGCTGCCAATTTTCTTGGCAACTAATAGCATTGCTGCTGGCTGCTGCCAAAGAAGAGCACATTGCCATACATCTGTTACAGTTGCTATAAAACAGCAAGCTTCATCACTCCTCTCCATTGCTTCTTCCTCCCAGATCCCTGAAGGCTAGATCACGGCCAAAGTACCACCAGCATGTCAAAGGCAGGAGACCTCATCCAGAATTCTGGCTATACTGGCAAGAGTGCAGCATCTCTCTCCTGCCTTTATCCATCCCTCCTGGCCACTGTGAAGGTAGAGAAAAAACCGTGTGGGTATGTCCAGTAGATACAACCTCCCTTCTGATACTTAACCATTTGTGATGTGCTAAAAAGGCTGCTGGTAGCCGTGGGCTATTTCAGACTGCCAAAGACACTATGCTGAATTTAGGTAGTGTGTCCTCCTCTTCCTAGA
The DNA here is from genome assembly GCF_003945725.1 of Corapipo altera. NCBI lineage: Eukaryota > Metazoa > Chordata > Aves > Passeriformes > Pipridae > Corapipo > Corapipo altera. The sequence goes on from NW_020884873.1 coordinate 14,288,247, forward strand.
AGCTATATAGGAACTGAAGTCAGGCTGCCCAGACAGAAGATGATCTGAGTTGTTCAGATTCTAACTTAGAGGTTGCAAATTAGGCACCTAGGCAGCTCATGTGAACTTATGTCATGTTTTTAAGGAGAATTTTGATTACATCTTTCGAAGTATGCTGAGAAGAACCTTGAAAGCTTCTTCAAGAACAAATCCATGAAATTTTAATTTGCAGTGCAGTCGAGAGTGCAAAGACACATACCCAGCCCTTGTGTCAACCACTGCCAATCATTCAGGAGAACCAGATATTAATTAACTGTTGTAACAGGAAAAAATGGTGAAGCATCTAGACATTTTAAACACTGACATGAAACTCGTATCATGAGTTTCAAAATACTTGGTGATGCTCTCCAGTCTCTCACAACTGCCAGAGTGGACTTACATAGGATCTCAGGTTCTAAATGAGAGCAAAAATACATTTAGCCCTGTTAATGGTAGAGAAAAACTGAAAAGTAGTTCCCTGAAGGCTTGAAAATGAAAGAGTAACTAAACCTTCCACCTCACCACCCACCAAGATTTTCTGAAAGAAGTCCTAACCCACTGATACCAATGGTGAAACTTTCAGTTTTCTGATATGGTCCCTTTTGGTCTTTGCTAAATCACAAAAATAGAGACTAAAAAAAAACCAAAATGCAACATTCAGTCACAGCTGTTTCTTAAATCACCATGCTTAGCAAATATAGACAAAAAGTTCCATATATTTTGCTGCTCTGGTGTGTTTTTAGAGGTTTCAGATCAAGAAGAAGAAAGGTCAGAAAATACACAATGAAATTCTGATACGTTGTCAGAACAAACTTGTTTTAAAAAAGAGAAATTATTTTTTACTGGTTAGGCTGATGTGATGGATTAGAAGAAAATGGAAGTCAGTGTATTTATAAACTGGCACACTAAACATGTCAGAAATGAACATGACAATATGTAGACCAGATGTTTAACAGAGAATAAATCAATCAAGTGGAAACATTATTTTATAATACACACACTCTGAGCAACAAAGGGATGAATGGTGGGTTAGGGAGAGAGTAAAAAGCACAAAGCCTATTACCTTTTATTACAAACTACTATGACTACAGCCAAGAACCACTTACTAGTAGAGACACCAGCACTAGATGATTTACAGGCCATAAAGACTCTTAGACAGCATTAAGAGAATTAAGTTGATTCTTAGCCAGTATTAACTACTATCTAAAGGCAAAAATATCCAGTCAAAGAGAATTCTTGATCTCGTCTGTTCCTCAAGACTGGGAGTTAAGGAAGCTGAAGCCAAACTGACAAACTAGCAAGAATCTTCATCTAGCTGCCCTGAATCAGAAAACGCACTTTGCACAACGTGTTCATTTTTGGTTTATCTTGTTTCTAGGATGCCAGTAACTAAGCCCAGGAAAAACTTACATGCATGTTAACTGTGTGAGGAAGAAGTTATAGCAGGCAGTGTGGTTACTTAGATGGCTCAATTTATGTAAGCACTTAAGTTTATGCAGAATCAGAGTCCTGTATTTTAGAGCAGGACATAACTCATTCTGTACTTTACATATTCAGTGGGAAAAGAGCTGTGAGTGAGTACAGTCTTGGGGTTCTGTATTTAAAGTCCAGAAATTCAAAGTCATACATGGTTCCCACAGCATTCATTACTCTCTCCACTGGCACACATGTAGTGTTTTGCATAGCTGTTTATGCTAAGAAATTTATGCCCTGAAGTGTGTGTAAAACATTACCAACTTATGTTCCCCAGAGCTGCTGTAATTCTAAAGTTCCTGGCTTCTGTGCATTTAAATTAACAGTTGTAACAATACACCAAAGCCTTTTCTTGCATTGAAATTCGATTCTAGGTAATTTTTTTACAGTATATAATCAAAACTCTCATATTGATCTCCTGCTGAAATAGCTCTCCTTCTCAGAACGTTCTGGAATAACAGTGGCAGGTCCTGCACTGCTGCTCCTGCACAGCATCTGATCTTCATACCTAACATTTTCTCAAATGCACAGGGTTTTTTTTTTTCAATGTCATGGTCACCTGCCCTTGTGAAACGTCCTATTCATGGCACATGTGATGTTTTCAAGCCAAGTCTTTTTGAAATCACTCACTCACAGAAAAAAATATAAGAACAAGACTGATGACATGTTGTTTTATTCCCTATGCTTCGTCAATCTGCACAGCATTTAAGCCAATGCCTTTGTACCTGTCCCCTCCTCACCATGAAATAAACTTCTAAGCAAAGAAGTACTAGAAACCTCATTCAATGGGTAACTTTATTAAACTGCCAAAAATGGTGACAAAGAATGAAAATATTTCCTGCTCCAGTTAAACAGTGATTGAATCATATTTGCAAGGTAAATTATTTTTTCCTGGAAAATAAGCAATTTTCTCAAATAATTTAAAAAGTCTTGCATAAGGCCTGCATCAAAAATGCAAAATTTTATCCCGAGCAGTCACAGTCTGAAAAACTGTACGCCTCTTAGAAAGGATACATAGAATGGAAACATCTTTTCAACCTCAATTCTTTATAAAGACACTTCAATATTTTGCTATGTGTATTTATACAACTAAAATAAATTAAGAATATGGAATCCTGTTGTGTTCTGGTGATCCTTATTAAACAAGCAACTCGATAAAATGAAATATGTGAAGACCTACAGAATGGCCCAAGTGCTGGAAAACCTATTTTAGAATGAACTGCTGAAGGACACAAAATCTATTCAGATAAACAAAAATATGGCTAATAAGCAATTTGCTCAGACCCTTTAGTATCTGTGAGAAATACTACAATTCATTTCAAGAAGACTCTTCCAATTTTAAGAAAATGTTAGAGGAACAAGTGATTGATAACTGAATTTTCAAAAATGAAAGACAGAAACAAGGTACAAATTTGCGCAGAAAAAGTAATTAAGCATTGAAATAACCTGCAATAATCACTAATCATTTTCTGTCTCTCCAAGTGTGTCTTTTTGCTTGGTATACTAGAAATGTCCTTTATGTCAGCGATTTTGGTGAAGGACTGAGAGAACTATCAGAGCTAAAGGGTGTGGGCTCCAGACTCAATGATCTCCACTGCACCTTAGCCCCTGCCTGGAGAACCACACTTCTGAAATTTCAAAGAGGATTTTGGAAATGTAAGAATCCAGTTCTCCAATTTAGGGCATGTGAACTAATGAAGTTCTAGCACACTTACATTGTGAAGCCAGCCAAAGCCAAACTCTGCATTACTCTTCTGCCATATCTCATGGAACCAAAATCTATGAAATCACACAAACCTCACACTTTAATATTATCAGCTGCAACCAAAGTAAGAAAGAAGCAATATAAATGGTAATGAGAAGATGTCTGTTTCACTTTATTTAAAAGCCAAACTAATCCCATAATCCTAACAAACAAAAATATTAGGCTGTCCATAATTACAACATAACAATGTCCATATGGCGTTTGTCTGTGGGGAACAAGAACAAGAGTCTTTACGAGTTAAATTCCAGGGAAAAAGTCCAAGGAAAACTAAGACCTATTATTGGAAATGTTGAAAGAGTGACTTGACTGCAGTAAGTAGAGGCTATTGCTTATAAAGGTATTTCATTTATAAAGAGGAGTCAGGTGTTTATACACCAATATTGTAGAAGGAAGAGCAGTTTGTGTAAGGTAGCTTGAGGATTTTTCAGTTTTCCTTTCTATATTTGTGTGGTTTATTTAAGAGCTATGAATATTACAAATCAGCCATTGAGTTCTCAATGATAGCTGCAAAAGTACACATTAACAAAACAGACAAATAGAGAACTGGAAAGAAAGAGAGAAGATTAAAAAGAGTTCATAATTTTTCCCTTGTGATGCCTCATTGTGGTGCATAGTTGAAGTGTAGTAATACTAAGGTAGAATTATTGTGCAAGGATATATCCATTCAGTTCTTTGTACTGCAATGTGTAAACTCAGCCCATGATGCTCTAACACAGGCATAAAATGAGGCTTAGAAAAAATTTCAAAAGGTGTCTTGGAGCCAGATGATTCGAGCTAGAGGGATAGTCCCTCAAGAAAAGCTTTTGACACTTAACTGTAAAAAAATTAAGGAAGCTAATACGCTGATGGGAAAAGATGAGAAATATGTTTACTCATCACACACTGAAGTCTTGGAAAGCAGTGCATGTTTAGCAAACTAAATGTGCTTGAAGACAAACTGAATGTGACCTTTTTTCCTTTTTTAGAAATTTAGAGAACCTGTAATTTTTGAACACACTAAGCATTGTGACTTTATGTAATATAAATAGTTGCATTGCAGACAATACTAACACTTGACTTTTGTTAACAGGAACATAAACCTTCTATCCAGTGGCCCATTCTAATTAATAGGGGAAGACAGTGTGCTCAAGAATAAAGGAGGGAATTTGTGCAGGGAACTGTCAAGAACACTACATAATACCTACCAGAAAGGACAGGCTGTTTTATTGACTTGAGCATCTATTCTGTTTTAGTACTCAAAAAGGGGAAGCAAAATGATGACTCTTGGGTCTGTTGCACTGATGCCAAATGCAGCAAGTGCACTTAAAGTAATGAAAAAGTTAATCCAGAAGTCAGTAGATAGATGGAAAATTAATTGATAGGAATATAATGTTTTTTAATTGATTGGAATTGATAGGAATAGTTTTGGGTTTTTTTACTATCAATCTGATAAATCTGATTTTATCTTTTCATCCTATTTAAAGTTGGCAAGATTATGCACAGATTAAGGCACTGCAAGGTGTCTGATGTAGTAACAAATTTTCATGTTGGAAAGATACAATACTAGGACATTCCATTTTAAGAACTAAAAACTGGCCAGTCAACCAGATTGCAAGCAACAAGTGTCAGTTACTGAAACAGGAATATCTGCAAGGATCTCAAAGGACTCAATACTCTGGTGGTTCCTATTTAACATTTAATGATGCTCTGGAAATAAAAAAACCCCAACTTCACATACAACACAAAGTTAATAGCATAAATTATGCTAAAGACAGAGCAATCTTTTCCCACTCAAACAAAATGCGGTTCATTATGTCCAATTGCAAAGGGATATTTTTGAGAACAAACAATGAAGACCATATCTACAAAATAGAATCATTTATTTTGGAAAACAGTGATCATGGAAGGGACTTAAAATCAGCGTAGATAAGCAAAGAATTGAAATAGAGTTTCAAGAACTGAGAGTATAAGTCACTCATTATTCGGAAGTATAACTGGGGGAGTAAAGAGCAGGAGGTGATAAATATATACAGTACCTCTGTATACAGTATTCATGAGAATGATATTTCATACCACTATGACTTATGTCACATGCATTTTTAAAAGTGTGTTGAAAATCTGGACAGGGTTCAGAGGACAGCCAGAAAATAACTTAAGACTAGAGATAATGCCCCACAATTGAAAGAGATCAAACCGTTCAGCCTGAAAAAAGAAAACTGAGAAGTGAGTGGAATAAACTGTGTAAGTTTCCCCATAGGAAGAAAACAGCAGGTATGAAAGAGCTCTTTAATCTACTGGAGAATGATAAAGCAAGAACCAGAAACTGAAAGCTAAATTTCAAATGAGAAATAGTGTACACATTTTTGTCATTGAAAATGACTAGTCATTGCACAAGCTTCTCATAAATTATGTGACACAAACACCAGCTCAGACAACTGGAATGTCCCTGATAGCCTTTAGCTCAATGAACGTGTGACTTCCATCAAGGTTTATAGTTGGCCCTGAGAACTGCACACTGACAAACCTCATTGAAGTTTTTGCAGCCGACAAGATCAGGCCCAACACTACCCACTCCACCGCTGCATACAAGGACTAAACTAATATATTCCCTGCTGTTCATCCCCAAATTTTCCTCTTGCCACATTTTAGCTGGAAGGCATCCTATCAAAGAGGAAGCAGATATTTCACAACCCTTTCCTAAGTAAACATGCAGGCAATTGCCACAAGCCTCTGTGGCCAAGTCCCATAAAGCCTACTGAGCTGCCAGATGTCAGTGTGACCATTGGTAGCTGCACATTGCAGTGCTAATTGCTGTGGATTATCACAGAATTTCCCAAAGGCTGCCATTTCCTGGACCATTCATTTGAAAACTAATGATTCCTATGTCTCTTTTGAAGTTTGAGAGAGAGATGCAGCACTTGGTATTCTCACGCTGTAAGTAGTAAAGATAGAGAACAAGAAAATAAGATGCACTTCACAAGTACTGCTTAGGATGTCATAATTCTTCAACAAATCTTCCTTAGAACTTTAAGACAGACAAAAGAAAAAAAATCCGTATTAATTTAGATGACAATCCCATGTACCTGCCTTACAAGTACAGCTTAAATTTTACAGTCTTAATTAATGTGTATGTACATGTGAACTGTTACTAAAGAGGCTTCGTTTTCTTTTCTATAGCAAGTAGATTTTTTGTTCTTTGTAATGTCAAAGCAAAGCTTGAAATTGTTATCTAGTTATAAATTCTGATCTAATAATTCATAACCCAAATGGTAACTAATGAGGAGTTTTATTTTTAGGAGAACAGATGCAGAGATGCTTTAGAAACAAAACTAAAAATTCAATGTCATGATTTTTGTGATCCAGAACTCAGGATATTAGGACATTTGGGACTGACAACACTGTAACTGATATTTCTTCTAGCCAAAGCGAAACCATCAGTCAAATTAAATTCTATTAAACCTTTAGAAGTTTAGAGTGTTTAAACTATTTTAAAGTTTGAGGAATTACATCCATTCTTTTCTCTTTCCATCTATTTTTGTGAGTTTACTACAACATTTTCTTATTTTACAGACTAAGAAAAGAGAAGGAATTTCTGTTCCCACAGAGATAGCCATATACAATCTTTTTTTTATTATTCTGATATTGAAAATAAGTATGCAATGCCTTCCTGTGGGTGAGTTTAGTTCATTCCTGACAGTTATATATCATGTTGTCTTGCAATTTTTTTAACATATCCTCATTTTAAAAAAAAACTCAATTAAAAGAAAAAACCCTTTAAATTGCCAGATATAACATTTATCAGCTTCAGGCTAGGACTCACCAAGAAGCCTGAAGCTTAGTTAAGTATCCATCTTCTTATAATTAATCCGTTTTTTCTTTTTTTTAAAGAAAGAAAAATATCTACAAAATGGAAAGAATGGATAAGACTTAGAGAATAATTACTCTTTAAGGTTAAAGATTTTAAAATACTCATTTAAGAAATGAATGGAACTGTTAAAAAAAAAAATTGAATTTTCTTTTCTGATAAATTTCAAGAAAATTGAGGGGTCCACTTTGTTTTATGTGCTAAGATGTATCTCAGTGTTCTCCCTTCCTTGCCCCCATTGAGCTGGTAACTCATTCTCTTCTGTAAGTTTCACACTCATTTGATGGTACAGACTTGGAAATAAACAACAAACAAAGCTCCATTTTGACAGACATGACTTATGAAAACCTTAGTTGCAAATACAGATATTGGTCACCTCTGTCTACAGCCAGGACAATAACACTTCGGGTTGTTTCCTACCTGCACGTAGTATCTCCCTATTTGCAGTTGTGGCTAAACATGAGCACAGTTTATCTTGACATTTATCAAGCCCAAATTGCACTTTATTATTCAGGTAACATGTACTTCTGCTCTACATATACTCTTGCCACACAGGTCTTATTGGCAATTCAAACAACCCAAGAGTCAAAGGAAAGCATTAGAGACAGGGAATAACATTTCTTCCCCTTTCAACGCATGCTCCCAATGTAAAATGCACTTCAAACTTTAAGGATCTATTTAAACCTCCATCATTCAAAAATATGTCCTATTGTCATTGTAGAAAAATGGACATGCCTGTAGGTTTGCCACTGATAACAGTTCTTTAGGTATCTTCTAAATCAAACTGTCTTTCAGACAGTGAAAGTTTTACTTGGACTACAAATAGATATCAAAATAATGCCCCATAATTACTAACAGTAATTACTCCAGTAATAACTAATTAATAACTTGGGAGTTCTGTTGATTCTTTTGACCCAAGGCTTTGAAAATTTCTGAGAGTGGGAACTAGGAGGTAGGAGATAAATTGCCCTCTGTGTGCTTATCGGTAGCAGATACAAACCTTCTTAGGAAGCAAGCAGCTGCTGGCTGAGAGACAGGATATAACTTGATGGATTAGCTGCTCAGATCACTTGGAAAGGTCTCTGGTCATCTCCACTGGTTTTCCAGCCCCTCTACTCTTAGGTTCCCTTCTTCCTGCTACTCCCATCAGACTAACCATTGTCTCTGTATTTTCGGTGGTGGGTCATGGCAGTTTTGAAGTGCAGACACATCAGAGATGTTTTCATTAACTAGTTCAGACACGGACACCAGTAAGGCTGGATCAGCTCAGGCTGCATACAGAATCCCAAAATATCCACATTCTACCTTACCAACAGAAATGGAGATACTGGATATCCAACAGCAGTGCTTCAACTGTACTTTTAAACGCAATATAGAGGTACTTGGAGTTTTACTATCCTGTCAGAATGAATTGCTTTGCTTATTTCTATAAAACATCTGAACATCTCCTTCCCAGCACCCCTTCCCCACCAGCCTTCTTATCATAAATGACTGAAAAAGAGACAGAGCTTCTTCTCTTGTAAAGGAAAATAATGTCCTACCTCTTATTTATTCTTAGTTGCAGTGAAGTAACACTAAAACCACCTAGCAACTAGCTAACTCTAGGTACAAACACCCTCCATACCACCACCAATAGTTCAAGATAGAATTACAGAGTTATACAATTATTTGAGTTAGAAAAGACCTTTAAAGGTCATCTAGTCCAATGGGACATCATGCACTAGGTCAGGTTGCTTCAAAGCCCTGTCCAACCTGACTTTGAATGCTTCTGATAATGTGGCACACACAACTTCTCTGGGCAACCTGTTCCAGTATCTCACTAGCCTCATTGTAAACATGCTAAAAAATGACCAACAGTAAGCAGAGAGAAGCAGTGCATGGATTTGGGGAGAAATTTTCAACTATCTGAAAATGTTTCCTAGTTTATTTTGGCTGGCCATATGACTTCTCATCACATTTTCTTCAGTGGAAGCCCTAAATACAAATGCTCCTAACCAGCATATACGTTTGTGCAAATAAAACAGATGCAAAAAACCCATACAGTTGAAGAGTATGTTAGAAAAAAAAGAACAGAAAGCTATGTTGGTTAGGAGAAGTTTACTCATAAAGGGGGATAATTAATTATCATATAAAAAGGAGTCCTAGCAGTGTAACATAAACTGCTGGTTGGGGTTTTTTATGTTAAGTATAGCTAAGCAAGTATTTAGAGAGCAGAATACAAAGCACAGGAAAGCAACAGACAGATGAACTGTGCCCAACTGATCTGCATGACTTCAATTCTGAAATGTCATTTTTGTATAGAAATGAACATCTGAGCCATATTAAATCTTATCTGTTATAACTGGGAGGATGCAACACTCTTCTCTTTTAGCTCCATTTCTAGGCTCCTTGGGTCTTCCACATAGAACACATTATAACTTTGCTGAACAATGTTGCTTGGTCTTACATCTCCAAAATAAGCCTTTTTTTTGTCTAGTGAAAATCAATTTTAAAAAAAGGAAGCAAATGGGAATATGTTTTTAAAGAAAGAAAATAAATGATGCACATGTGAAGGGAAACTAGCAGTGGTTAAAATTTTCTGATCACATCATCATTGGTGCTGAACAAGGGACATAAACACTATGAGAGAAATACTAGAATAGCAGCCCTTATTCCCACTAGGCAGTACGGCAAATATGTCCCTGGGAATTCAGTAATAAAACAGAGAAAATTGAACATGTGTGACAGAGAGACAGAGTGAAATGAAGCACGAAAAAGAAGTGCAACATAAAAGGCTTAAAAGGGTTCAAGGTGTGAAAACACTGAGGAAAGAGGGATATGTGAACCAGTGCAAGTACAAGAGGAAAACAGTTACAGGATTTTGAATGAGTGAGGCTGAAGATGATAGAGGGTAAGCAAGCATAAATGTGAAAGGAAAAACAGGGGTATGGATGAACATGCAAGTGAGCAATAGAGCATGGCAGTGATAGGCTGTAGTGCAGTAAGAAATGGCAAAAGTAAGAAAATCAGAGAGAAAAGAGTTTCAGTGGTGAATTTCTTTTTTGTTGTTGTTGCTTTTACCTTCATCATTGATCAGAAGAGAAAGTGTTACACGAAACCAGACCAGCAAACAATGTAAGAAAGACACAAAAGCCATAGTAACCACTAAGAATTCTCAATAAACAAGACATTGGGAAATTACCTTCAATTTTGTCCCCAAAGCTGAGGTGGTCAGATTGACCAAGCAGCGTGTTTTCCAGAAAATGGCAAAGTAGAACAAAGGGGAACCAGTAACTTCAAAAGTGCAACAAAGTACTTGAATGTTTTCTCCCTTCTGTGATGAACTGTTCTTGTCACAGTCTACTGTGAACTCAAACATAAGTAGAGTATCAAAATAAAAAGTAAGGAATTAGGGGTAGAGAAATTAGGGACTACAGACATTAGGTACAACTATCTGTAAGAGACTTGTAGAAATGTTCTACTGCTGTATTGGGTTTGCATGACAAGAATTTGGTAGCAGGGATCTACAGGAGTGGCTTCTCTGAGAAGCCGCTGGACACTTCCTCCATATCCTAGAGAGCCAATGTCAGATGGCTCCAAGATGGACCTGTTGCTGGTAGCACCTCTGAGATAACAGAGTTAAGAAGGGAAAATAAGTTACTGCACAGGAGAAACTGCAGCCAGTTTGAAGAGTGAGAATACACAAGAGAAACAGCTCTGCAGGCATCCAGGTCAGTGAAGAAGGAGGGGGGGAAGGTGCTCCAAGTGCCAGAGCAGAGGTTCCACCACAGCCTGTGTTGAAGACCATGGTGAGGCAGGATGTTCCTCATGGAGGTCCATGATGGAGCAGTCTGCTCCTGAAGGACTGCACCCTGTGGAAGGGACCCACACTAAAGAAATTCATGGAGGACTGTCTCCCATGGGAGGGAGAAACAACGTGTAATGAACTGACCACAGCTCCATTCCCTGTGCTGCTCGACAGGAGCAGGTAGAGAATCAGGGATTAAGTTAAGCCCCAGAAGAAGGAAGGGACAGGGGAAGGTGTTCTTAAGATTTGGTTATATTTCTCATTACCCTACTCTGATTTGCAAGCCAAGTCTGTTTTGCCTGTGATGGTAACTGCTCAGTAACATCACCTTGTCCTTATCTTGACCCATGAGCATTTTGTTATATTTTCTCTCCTCTTTTTAGCTGAGGAGAGGAGTGAGAGAGTGACTTTGGTGCGCACCTGGCACTCAATCAAGGTCAACCCACCACAATCACACAGTTGTAGTTGCATAAAAATATGAAACCAGGAAATATTTCTCCATTCACATAAAAGAAACTTGAAAGAAACAGAAGTATTCAAATACTTCTCTGGATAATAAGTAGTTACGGTCCTCAAATTCCTCTGCTTTTCCTAGTAACAGGAAACTGATGGATCACCTCTTTCTTTCTTTCCTTTCTTTCTTTGCTCTGAGAACAACTAGCCTTACTATTAAAGACTGAGATAAAGATGGCATTAAGTACCTCTGCCTTTTCCGCATCCTTTGTCACCATGTTTCCTTCTGCATTCAATAAAGGATGGAGATACTCCTTAGCCCTCCTTTGTTGCAGATGTATTTGTACTAACACCTTTTATTGTCATCTTGATAGATGAGATTCACACAAGGGTACTGAGGGAGCTGGCCAAAGGGCTTGCCAAGTCACTTTCAATCATTTAGCAGCCATCCTGGCTCACCAGAGAGGTCCCAGAGGACTGGAGGTTAGTAAATGTGACACCCATCCACAAGAAGGGTCAGAAAGAGGATCCAGGGAACTACAGGACTGTCAACCTGACTGTGGTGCTGGGGAAGGTCATGGAGCAGATCATCTGGATGCCGAGCCCAGAGTGGTGGTGAACAGTTGCATCCACCTGGCAGCTGATTATAAGTAGTGTTTCCCAGAGCTCAGAATGGGGGCCAGTCCTGTTTAATATTTTCATCAACACCCTGGATGAGAGGATCAAGGGCACCCTCAGCCCATTTGCAGATAGCACCAAGTCGGGTGGGAGTGTTGATCTTCTGGAATGTAGGACCTCCATGGGCTGCAGGGGGACAGCCTGCCTTACCATAGGCTGCAGGGGAATCTCTGCTCTGGCACCTGGAGCACCTCCACCCCCTTCTTCTCCACTGACCTGTGTCTGCAGAGTTGTTCCTCTCATATATTCTCTGTCATCTCTCCAGCTGCTGTTTCTATTTCAATTTTTTTCCACCTTCTTAACTCTATCATCCCAGAGGTGCTATCACTGTCCCTGATGGACTTGGCCTTGGCCAGCAACAGGTTCATCTTGGAGCCGGCTGGCATTGGCTCTGTTGGACATAATGGAAGTTTCTAGCAGCTTCTCACAGAAGCCACCCCTGTAGCCCCCCTGCTACCAAAACCTGACCACACACAACAAATAAACCCTGAACCACTTTGAAAGAAATCTACTTTCCCACACAAGAGCACACAAGTGCTTTGAGTAGTTCATGTTACACAGTGAGGCTGCCACTCAAAATAAGCATTCCTAAAGCTTAACAGCATTCCTTTTTCTCCATCAGCACTTGTTTTCCTTTGCCAAAGAAGGCTTGTGTGACTAATTAGTCCCCAACACTCCATTATTGTTAACAATAATATTACCTAGCCTATAGAGGGTTTTTCATCAGTAGATCAAAAAGTACTTAGGAAATAAGGCAAGTGTCATTACCTCATCAAGTAATAACTACTAAATAATCAGCTGTGCTGCTGCTTTAAGTCTTAAAAATGGTGTTTTAAAACCACCAAGAATCTAAATCATAATCTCCAAGTAACACACCTTCTCTAGCAAAGGAGATTTTTTATTGACTGTTCAGTGGAACCCAAGAAAGCTCCATGAAGCAAATAGGGAATATATTTGCAAAGATACAACATAGGATTAGAAGGGACCTTTTCAGTTATTGAGCTAAGGCTCAGTTGCCCCACACTGAAATATCATACAAGCCCTTTCTTAAACAGCTTGAGTTTTGCATTAAAACTAGTGAGAGCTTTTTGCATTTCATTAATCCCACTGAGAGACAGTGCCAGAAGTATACGGATCTGATGAACAGATATTTTCCTCTCATTTCCATCCTAAATGTATTGTTGATCTGATAAAAACCATTTGTCTTGGTATTAACAATATCCGCTCAAGTGAAAAGCTCTGTCCTGTCTTGTGTATTTAGAAAGCTCTCAATTTGGTAAAGGAAATGAAAAATACAAGTAAGTCTTCCATTCTAATAACTAGCAAGGTCTATAAAGTTTTGCCCACAGCTATAGACATATATACGTTACCTACTATCTTCCAGGTATCAAATTCAGCTCTCCTAGAAAGATCTATTGAAAGTCCAAGATTAAGTTCCAGAGCAGTGATGGCCACCTAGGAGTCCACTGTAGTGTATTAAGATTATTCTTTCCCAAGGTGCCTTACTTTACACTTAACAACACTGAACTAATTTGCCCTTGTACTGCCCAGTTTCAAAAAAAATCTATGGTGGAGATTCCACAACGCCTGTTCACAATCTATCAGGACACTTCATGCTTATTCTGTTTAGAGCTGCTTTTCCTCCAGTCAAACTCTACCTAAATCTCCCACTGCTGCAATTTCAGGCTGTAACTTGTTATATTCTGATCAAATCCACTTCTGTATGCAATGAAAAGTCGAGTCAGCTTGAAGTATTGAATACAAATGTGCAGTGCTCGTCTTCCTGAGAATTTCACTATCAACCTTTCTCTCTTGAAACATCTAGGGAAGAGGTTTGACCTTCCTCCATATGCTTTGGGACACTACTAAGATACATATCTTTCTCAACAAACATCTTCAGAAATAATAGTTCAAACATCTTGCGTTGCCGTTTATGTGAAGTTCTGATCTGTTTTACCCTATTTTTGCTACCTAAAGAAGTAAAGACCTTCTTGTTTATTTTTATCTAAAATATCCTTAGCTGACATCAACATCAACTAGGTAACAACATTCTGCTCTTTTCTTTGGAGAAAAGTAATCAAAAGTATTAAGTAGGAATATGGTTTTTTTCCATATTCTGGAATCTCAAAGCCATTATCTCATGTTCTTTTTCAACCAGCCATCTTGAAACAATATTCTCTTTCAGTTCAGCCTCTTAACTATTCTTCCTTTTCTTCCGTTTCAGTATTCAGAAGTGTAATTGTCCTTTTACATTTGCATAGAAAACAAATAACCCAAACTTAAGTGTTGTAATTATTTCTTAAGGTTTTTGTGATACACTGAAACTGTTAATTAGAGTACACAGGCAGAATACAACTTCCTTATCAAGTTGTAGTCATTGCCTTTCAGTTATTCTATTATTCGTATTATTTTTAACCACATAACCACCATTTGTCTTGCTGGACGGTTGATGATGTAAAGCCTCTGCTCTTCAGCTAGATTGATAATAAAAAGTGTTAGGTCTAGAGAGACTAAAATCAACCTTAAATAATCCTTGCACCATCAGCCATCACCAAAAATGCCTCACTTACAGGGTCACTTTCCTCTTTCTCTTCAATATATTGCTCATTTTATGTTATATTTACTTTTGAGAGGACCAAATAAGTAGGTTTTCCTACAACTTTAAAACACTGATTGAGTTACATCCACAAACACTTCATGACTACCAAATATCAATCATTAGTTTGCAAGTTTGATTGGTAGCTTTCATGTCTGGAATAAATTTCACACAGAAGAATTCCCTATAATTTCAAAAGATTGAAATCCAAAAGAATAATTTGGAAAGGATAATAACATGTACATTTTCATGATGTTGAATCCTTTCACACATTCTTGATGCTCAAACACAACACGGTTAGTGTGCACCACAGTGAGGCTTCTTTTAGTAATATTGCAAATGAACTAACAGAACTCAGTGTCTTTCTGACTCCTCAAGATAATACCCTCTCTTTTCCACACGAATCCACTTTTTTTTACTACATCCCACTACTTGCAATGCATGCATATCTTTTCCTTTGTCTTTTCTCCCTGCCCGGATTATTACAAAAAAGCCAACTCACAAGTACTCCATTCAGCTTCCTACCAAGAAATTGTTTATGACAAGTGACAATAACACCTGAACACTGTTCTTTCCTCACTCTCATTCAGTAGCTTCTCCATCCCTAATTAAACTCTCATATTCTCACTTTTCACCACACCATTAGAACATCTCTTCTGTGAGATGCCCTAAAAACAGTTTCCAACCCTCACCAATTCTTTTTGCAATTCCTGCTCTCAATTGCTGAAAATCTGGTTCTTCAAACAAGAACCACATAAAATTACCATGGATAATCCTTACGTCAGTATTACCTGTATACCTCTAAGCAGAGTCTGTATTCCACCACAGCTGCTATAACAAGTATGTTACTTTTGTGCAATCAAACGATAATCAGTACAACAACATTCCTCTTTGGAAATGGCTCAGATTTTTCCATTATTTATGTGCAGTCAAACTATGACGTGCCAGGACCTTAGTGGAATATTTATAAACAATATTCAAATATTGTTTAGACCTCCCTAATCCTTGTAATGTACTGCTGGATATGTAAGGTAAACAACCATTTAGTTATTAGAAATATAAGCCTATTTAAATATGCAAATGTTTTTCCAAACAATTTGTTTCCATGGGCAATACCTTACCCTTAATAAAAAAATACAGGAAATTACATGTCTCATCCTCCTCTGCACATCAGATATATTCACAGACTGCAGTATGGTGTAAACAGGTTTTTTTACACAAAAATTACCACTATGCTTTGCTTCAAGTTGACAATATTATTCTAGATCGGGATCCCCTGAATCAACCTGCAAAATAAATTATTATGCCAACTGAAGAAAACCAATGCTATTTGCTGTAGATTTGTTGGCACAAAAGGTTCTGCCCTTTCTTGAGCATCAGCAATTGCACTTTTGAACTTTTTCTAATGTCTGGATTTACTGGCCTATTGTGGCTTTAGATGCCAAGGTGGAAAAATGGCTACTAATAGCAAAAAATAGTTATTTTTAAAGGGCCACTTCTAATATAGCTCAGGAAGTTTCTGCGCCTAGAAAACTTGGAGGCATGCTGCAGTTCCAAGACTCATCCCAAGTGAGCAATGTAGATAAAGGCCTTTTTGGAAGCTAAAGAAAATGCAGTTATATATGAGTCTTCCTGGTAAGATGGAATAACAGTACAGAGAAGTACCAGGCTGAGCAGCCATCTTTTCTACAGAGACTTAAAAAAGTAATGAGAGATTCTGGAGTAAAGTTCTTGAGTGCTCAACTGGACCCTCTTCAAATTTGAAGGGGCCTGTTTTTCAAATGGGAGAAATGCTGAGAGAAACCCAGGAACTCAGGGCCAGTAATGCAAGAATGGCAGCATTCACAATTACGAACCTCTTAAAATGTTACTTAAGTGCTTTCACAGCATATGCTGTTCAAATTAATCAACAACCTCACTGTTCAACCAACAAATCCACTATCTATTACATGAAGTCTATCTGACACAAGACTAACCATTTTTCTTTTGAGCTCCATGTGTTGCTTTGTCTTAGTCTGATCTGTTCTTCTCTTAGAAAATTGTAACTTCCTGCTGCTCATAATGGAGAGCTTCTGCTTTTAAAACCACTCAGAAGCCAATAAACCCCCTGAAATAGGTGAGATATACAGATTGCACATTAACACCTATATAGACAGTTCTTCACTGTCTGACTGTAGCTAACAGGTGACAGTAGCAGCATAATCTCAGAAAAGAAGTTTAGGGCTTCTCTGTAAGGTAAGTTTGTACCAGTCTAAGATACATGTTATTTTAAACAGCTATTGCTATGTCAACTAGTACAATATCTCACATGACTGCTTTTATTGGTATATACATCATTTTGGAAGCTGTTTTAACTGAGCTGGCAAAAGCGATTCCTGTGCTGCTGCAATGATGTTATCTATGACAATGACCAGTATAACTGCATGGGTGTAATTTATGAAGTTTTCAATGTGGATTCTTTCTTGTCATCCCCTGCTCCAGTGTGCTCCACATCCATACTGTACCGCAAATCTAACCACACTTCTGAGGCAAAATAAATAAATGTGTACATACAGGAGCTGGGGACAGGGAGGATATGGAATTTTTCATGGGAACAGGTAGTGAGTCACAAAAGAACAATTCCCATAGTTTACAGTATCTTGATTTAACCCATCTCCCTCCTGAATACAATAAAACCCATGAGCCCCTGAAGTAGCTTTGTTCAAGAAATAATGTTCTTCTCTCCATCTCCTGACAGTGGTCTTCAATTAAAGCCTGCAATGACGAAACTCACTGAGACTGACGGAGGAAATAAAAGGAGAGAAACCACTGAAATGCATCTTCGGAAGCAGATTATTAAATGTCCCGCAGACATTGGTGCGACTGACAGCCACCAGAGTTTAGTGAAAAAAGAGAAGTGGTAAATTAAACTTCTCATTGGGCCTGATGATGATTAATATCTCTTCTCTGATGAGCTGAAACTGCTTAATCTTTGCTATTAATATCAAATCACAGAGGTGCAAGTATGGTAGCCGAAGAGAAAGGGGGCATATGTGAATGTTTAAAATTTGTGGGAGGAAAAAAAGGACAAAAATAACTGAGGTAGATTTTGCTCTTAAATCTCTTAAAGCAAAAAACTGAGAATGAAGCTGAGAGTTGCCATCAGCAACTCTGGAGTCAGGTTACTATGAGGTAGTTCTTGGGCAAACAAAGTTGTGCAATTTAAAGGAGATAAATAGTAGGTTTTAGTTGTTTGGTTAAAGGCATTTGCATTCTACAGGAAAGACCACTTAATTCATCACATCTCCATTCAAGTGTACATGAACAAGCAACTAATACCTTCATCCAACTCAAATAAGTTAGATAATTGTTATTTTCAGACTTACTTACCTCTGTGTATATTGGCAAAGCTTTGAAGAGAGTTAGCTGGGGTTCCTTGCAAACCAATAATTATGTGTAGCTGTGCAGATGGATTTTTAAACCTGGTTCCTATAAGAATATTCTCCAAAATGAAACCTCTCTGTTGAGAATTTTACCATCAACCCTTGGGTTGTAATGCAACGAAGCAAGAGGTGAAATAGCTAAATCCACTATAGTTAATACTCCTAGAAAACACTCTGTATGTATTACATTCTCAGACCAAAATAATTCTCTGTTAAAGTCAGTGTAGATCCCTTGAGATACACATTATAATAGTTTGATTAGTAGAGAATGAAAAGCATACTTTCATAGCACCCATTCATCCGAAAACATTATTCCTGCTAAAGTTAACAAGCAAAATCAGAGAGTTAAGTTAAATCAAATCCAATGGCAGGCAGAAAATTTACTGACTGTGAATATTAAAACAGTGTGTGAGAGACTGAAATGTTAATGGTTAATGACTCAAAGAATGGATCATTTGCAAAAGCAGCAGGGTGCTTTGCTGAGGCCAGGTTTGCACCCCCTGCCCCCCAACACAAGGGGAAAAGAAGAGTTTTTTGTGTGTGGTGGTGAAACTTCTGATCCATATAAGACAGAGGGGGTGCACACCCACCACCAGAGGCTACAAGCTGGGTTTTGAGCAAGATAAGGGAGAAGGCCAGTAAGAAGCAGACCCTGGGGAGGCAGGATAATGCTTTTTTCCCCTACACAACCAGCTCAGGTGTGAAAACTCCACCCTCCCCCCCCAGGGGAGATATCAAGACATTCAAACATAGGCTCCTTCTGATGGGGCATAGCTGGCTCAACCACACTGATGTGAGAGGCAGCTGTCATGTCTCAGAAGGTGTCATAAACCATGAAAGATCCCCCAAAGTGCACCCAGACTCATTTCTGGGGCCTTCCACCAGAGGACTGCACATGATCCAGTGTTGCAAGAGATCCACAGTGTTGCGTCACACAGTGTAAAACGCCCCTGTCAGGGGAGGTGCCTGGGTATTTATTCCATCTCAACCTAAGGGTATATTGACCCACTGGACTTTGTGTTTCATGGGCTTCCCCCACCCCTGACGGATCAAGACTGTGACCATCACTTCAACTAACGGGCACCAAAATTGCAACAATCAAGTCTCATCGCTGGATCCACAGGTGGTGATATCTTTCTTCTCCACTGTCTACTCTTATCCTTTCTATCTTTGTTCTTTTCCTTATATATTTTCTGAAGTGATATCTCCATACTTTTATATTGTTATATTACTACAGATAATAATAACAAAAATGGCTACATATTTCCTTTCCATTGCAACCAAATTGTTCTAAAATAAGCCCTACATATTTATATTTATAAACACCGATCAGTCAGTATTGTTTCACTCTAATCCACCCCAAGGCATCTATTAACAAGAACCTGAGTCATCTTCACCTTTAGGGGCAGGTTGTAACATGGCAGTATGATTTCAATACAATTCTAGAATGCTGAATGTCTTAATGCTATGAAAAAAATGGATGAGAAATCTTCCACTTGTTAATGCTGTGAAGGTAACTTGTAAACACTGTACACTGATTTTATGTTTCATCTGCAGAATCAAGATAACAATATTGATAAAATATAAGTCTGTAAGTGTTGATCTCATGAATAACTGGTTGCCAAATTAGTGCTCAAATAAGTATTTTTTCTTAAATTTAATAAACATTCTTAACCTGCAGCTGAAACTGTAATTTCATCCTTTCTGAAGGGTTATTTTTCACAACTGAAAAGGTACAGTAACCTGGAGCCAAAACCAAATATTTTGCTTGGGAAATTAGTTTTTCTGGACTAGGATGGCAACTGATCATTGTGATAACTAGCTTCTATTAGCTATGGGAAGGTTAGAAATTATCCTATAAATTTATCTCTTTTTTTAAACAGCTATATGTCGTCGTAACTGTAGCACTCTCATCTACAGTTCTCAAGGTGATATTTCTTGCAGTACACTTCATGTACTGCAATATCTCATAATCATGGCCGCTTATTTTACATGAAACTGAAACTGTTAAAATGACCCTTTTTTATTATTTTTTTTCCTCATCTACTTCTCATCTTTCACTTCCTACCTTGAAGCTAGAAATATCTGAACAAGGATTAAAGCATGTATTTTTTAACAAGGTGGAATAATTTATTCACAGATGTGCTAGAATCCTCCACCAGCTTTAAAATCAAGTTCAGAAATCTGGCAGGAAGAAAAGCTTTGGTGTATCTAGAATGCAAGAATTACCAGCCAGCACTGGTATCAACTCTACAATAAAATACAGCCTGCACTATGCAAGATGCTAGAGACACTGATTGTTAACAGTCAATCTGATGGTAAAAATCTACAAATCTGCAGAAGCTGATAAAAAATCAGTAACTGTTCTGTGTGATTTTGAGATGAATTGACAAATTTGTCTGCAAGGTCTATTTTGAAACACAGATTAAACAAAAGACTGCTGCAACTACTCTAGGAGAGAATTACTGACATTAAACAATGAAAGATTAATAAAATAGGAAAAATTGGTAAGGAAGAAAATAGTGGAAAGAAACACAACTACTTAATCACATAATAAACAGATATCTCTTTCATATTTTTTATTCCAGCAATTTCTTCAAGAGCTTTCCAGCATATAAGAATAATTCTATCTTATTAGCTATGGCTTTATTTCAGCTCCAGAAATAATCCTCTATATATTACATGAATGGTATGCAATATCCTTTGATATTAAACTACACCATGACAACCTCAATCCTGTGTTTAGAGAGCCAAACGAAGATGCTATTGTAGCACCAACAGCCATAACTCCACTGCTTTTAATCTGTTTAGGAAGAACAATAATCACTTTGAAGAAGTAGGGGCCCAGGTTTCACTGACTAGAAAACAGCACACAAGCTGCCCACGTTTCTTCTACCCCTAATAGTAACTGTGCTTGCTCAATTACAGCCAACACATGCAGGTCTGACTGTACTACAATCACATCTTCAGTTTATTTTGTAGATACAAGCTTTTGGTTTTCAATTGAAGATGAATAAATCCAAGCTGGTAAGCTATTCCAGGTGTTTGAAAGCATCCACTGGTGATGATTTCACTGGGCATCTAGAGAATTTGGGAAGCAGTATGCAGAGAGCAGATCACACACCTCTTCTTTAAGTTAGGTATAGACCCATTATTACAAGTTTAGTGGAAAAAGTATCTCATTAGGAAATACTTTATGGAGTCAGTAAAATATTTTAACTAGGCCTATAATTTTTTTTAAAGTAAATATACCAAACAGAAGCAAATTCTCCTTTGGACTATGAATTTAACTTAGGAAAATGTGATGATTCTATAATATTTTTTGTAATTTTAACTTCACTACTTTCAGTTCTTCCCTCCTATTTACTGATCTCTGAAAACTCTGGAATTTAGCAATTTCAAAGGTAAACAGAATTATAAGGGGAAAAAAGGAGATTTAAAACCTTGATGTTTACATCCTAAGTTTTGCCAGTTTCACAGAACTCTAGAGAAGGACAGTCATGCCACAGGTTAAGAAAAAATTATTACAGCAAAATAGCTCAAATGGCTTGAACATGGTTAAACTGAAAGAGAATCTCAGGCTAAAAACATCAGTCTTCAGGTCAAGTTTTCCACTTATCATTGGTATTTACAAAGTTGAGTGAATGAGGATGACTGCTGTCAGCTCACGTTTTTGAAGTTAGCTGTGCATTTCACTCAATTGTCCAAGGATATCTAGATACTTTTAAAAAACCCTCTTTCAAGTCTAAAAACAAGAATAACAAAGCAACACAAGAGAGGTAAAACCTCAAGGGGAGGAAATAATTACTCAGCTGAACAATTTAATGGCTACCATGTCTGAAAAAATGTTTGAAAAGCATAAGGAGGGAATAAAAGAGATATGTTGAAGATACTGGTATTCTTAAGCCAAGCATACCTAAATCATGTCCATCCAATAACAGGATATTAACTTTCCCAATCAATTGCTTTTGCTAATCCATGCCAGAGCATTATCTGCAGGACATAAGACTGACCATACATGATGAATTTGAATTACTTCTTTGAATCTATTTTTAACTTGACTCCTTCTCTTGCTGGTATTATACACATTTAAATAAATGTCCCAAATATAAGTTTCAAAAGTACTGGAAAGCACTAGAGATTCGATTTGCTGTCTAACAAGAAAGATTTTGATTTCAAACTTTTTCCTGACCCGAAAAAAACCCCACACGTTTAAAAAACAAAAACTCCACAAAAATCAAACAGCCTAAGTCAATTGTTCTGAGAATCAAAAACTAAATTTTCATTTCAGTTTTTTAAAATATCTCTATTTCGGGTACTTTCTCATCCTATGCATATACATTTGTTGACCAGCTTGTCTGTTTGCCCCCAAAGCTCATTGATTAATTTCAAATTACTTTGTTAGAGGGAAAGAAGTTAGTGGTAATGAAGCTTCTACAGTTGCCAGGAACACAGAGAGAGAGATGAGAGATGCTATACATTCTACCATTGAGAAATATACTGCAGCATGAGCTCAAGATTTATTTAGGTACCAGGAGATCCATATGGGAGCTAGATTTTATAAATGCCCTAATTGTAGGAAAAGCAACTTCAACATCAATCAGCTGCATGACATCAATCACATCAAGTCAGGCTACATTAGTTCCAGCACTCAAAGGAGTTCTGGTCTACTTATACTGCACATTTTGTTTCAAAAAGCCAAGCAGTACTTCTTGGGTTTTTTTAAGAAAAAGACATTTAAGCTCATCTTGCTTTTCTGTTTTTCTACAGAAAAATATGTTTTGACTATGAAGTCAGTAAGTACCTATCTTTGTAACAAAGAAGGAAGAATAATCAGGAAATAGCTCTCCTACTGTTAGTCTTCCACACAGCCTTAACAGAATTTGGGCATCCAATGTCCCTTCTTCTTGGGAGAAATTTTTTTCACCTTTGTGTAAAGCAACTTTTATAGACAGCATTTTTCCAAAAAGTTTGTTCAAAGATTGAGGAAGACAAAGATGAAACCAAAACCTCGAGAAATCCCACAGATAATATTCAGAGTAAGCTGCTGTTCTAAAGAAGCTGGCCCCTTATTCCTGCTCAAAGAATTCCTTTTCATTCTGACCTTTATGTTTCTGCCAGAAATGAAAAATTAAGAGCTGACTAGAAGAAGAAAGTCAAGAGAAAACTGGTGTTTAGAAACAAAGAAATATTCCATCCAATCAAGAGATTGTATAGAGAGGCAAGCAGGTAACCCTACAGCTTCCTTTACTTTCATGAAAGGATAAGCATGTACTTAAAAAGATGAGTGTCAAAAGAGAACGTGTGTCCCCTGTACAGCAATGCAAAAAAACCAAGGTGGAGTTGCTTTTATTTGGCACAGCACACTGACTAAAGAAGTGTCCACTGCAAGATTCATGGCTTTTCCTGAGATGATAGCATCTTGGTTTAAGGATATAAACTCCTGACAAGCTGAAGAACAAACAGCACTGACTTCAGCATTTAAGTGCTGAGCTATAGTGGACCTTAATAGTTAAGGACAAAAGTGTATTGCAGCATTGTAAGTATTTAGTTTAATTGAAAGAGTGGTTGAGGGGGAAAAAAAAAAAGAATCCATGCTACTCACTAACTCCACAATTTGACCTCCATAAGCTTCTCATGAACAAGTTGTATTTTGGCTGAAATTCCTGGCTTAAGGCCATTCTTGTTTTGCTGCAGGAACTACTTCAAATTTCCTGTTACTGCTCACAGGCAGACTGTCTATTTATATAATGGGGAGAAAAAGTATTTTTCTTATTCACTTATTAATTTTATATTGTTAGATGATGGACAGATAAGGCTTCTCAAGTCTGTAAAACAAAATAAATGTGGGAACACCGAATTGCAAGTTAAAGATGATGAGCAGAGAACAAGATTCAGCTTTCATAGCATGGACCTTCTGGTCCTTCAGCATCCTTCAACCAAACTTCAGCAGTATTCTGTATAACCAAATCACAAGGGTTTCATAGGACAAGTTTTCCAAGATAAAGCAAACAGAACTTCACATATGTCTGAGGTCTTTACTATCATGATTGATTTTATTCTTGTAGGATCTCCAAATGTATTTAAGAAGGTATAGTGATTGCAGTAGACATAGAGGTGCTTAAGTGACAATTTTCTATGTCCTTAAAAAAAAAAATAACAAGACAGGAATAGACCACTATCATTTACTCCAGAATGGATATGAAGGGGTTTCTATTTTAACTAGAGATAGCCAGTCTTAACTAAAATACACTGCCTGTAAACCTGCCTAGGCACCCATCACAGTAACAACCTTACTATATACAGAGGCACCCTTTTCAGGGCTTTTTTCTCAGAACTTTATTAAAAAGACAGGATCAATACAGAATTTGAAACTTCTATTTTAAATAGACACTGGATTAAGTTTTCTTCTTTAATCCTGTTGAGACACATACCAGATAAATTCAGGCCCACTGAAGGAAACATAATAAAAAAAGCAATTCTAGTATTTGCTCCTTTCTGATTACATTATCTGTAAAGAGATTATTTTCTGATGTTTGTTCATCAGTTGCAAGTGTCTGATAGACATTTTAGTAATTAATTATTTGTTTGCCTCTTCCTATGACTAACTTATTGCAAGCATTAAAAATTCAGGCAGTTTTCATCATGCACATAGACCATGTGATAAACTTTTGGCACTTAACTGGATAAAGCTGAACTCCCAGAATCAGTTTTCTGATTCAAGTATTCACAAATATGATTTCAAAATCTACTTCCCATGAATATTAAAATTGGATATTCATTGTTTCTGTAGACAGTCTTCCCAATTAACATATTCACTAGAATATTTATGGAAACATACTCAAAAAGAGTGTGAACAGTATCAAAGTGAATCCATTTAAATACTAAGATGAGTATTTGCAGCCTTCCTTCAATTTATTTTATTGTATTTGATGAGGTGTTTGCCCAACTCTGGCTTCAATCGTGTCTCTACAGATGACTTTGACTAAAATGAATTGCCAGAGAGTCATAGTCACCCAACACGGGAGTGAAAAGAGGACAATCAAGGAAAGCAAGTCCCAGGATAGAAGTCAGGCTCTATTTTTTAAAGTGTTACCCCAGGCAGTTAAAGAAAAAGAGTCAACAGCTCTCTCACAGACTCCCTGCATGATCTCACACAACTTTTCAATTTTTCATTTTAAAGCTACATCACTGGCTCTTCCTTTCCTGTGAAGTATGTTCTACACAGGAGCCCTACACACATAGTCTAGGATTTTCAACCTCAAGTGGATCCACCACGCAGAGACTGGTAACTCAAGTGTATTTTCATCCTGTCAAAACGGAGGTGACTGGAAATCTGCTGAGGGCACAAAGGCACAGTGGACTCTTTTTTTTTTTTTTTTGAGGAATCAGTAATCTAGAAAGCATAGTCAAATTACAGTTCCAAATCTCCATTTTACATGACATTCATAATAAAGGGGATAGGAAAGTGCTGCATATATAGCTTGGAAAATGAAGCTATTTATGAAGCTACTGCTGGTTAGTGAAATTGCTATTTTCTTTCTAATGAAAATTCATCATGTATTATTTGATTATTTCTTCTCCCTGTTTTAAATGCACTTCACCCTTCCTACTCTATTACTTTGTCTTTTGAATGTAATCTAAGAGTGTTGGAACAATTAGCTTTCCCATTCAAAGTAACTGATAACTAAAATTATGCCGTCCTTGTGCATTATTAAAAACAATAACAGTAACCAGGTATGTTCAAAGGCTATACAATATTCAATACCATGTTTAATATTCTAGTTCATAACCTTAATAGACATTTATACATGATTAATGAGGCTTTTAGTAGCTGCTGCTGTCACAGCTTGGGTAATACCACCTCCAGTGAGTATTCTAAGGGAATGGTCTTACTGGCAGTGCCTGAGTAACAACTGTGAAGTAGCAGGCTGACCTGTACTTGCTGACAAGAGAAGAAGACACAAAATAAAACAAAATTCTGTCTTCAGGAATTGCAAACTATTTCAAAAGCAAAACATGGAAATTGACTGCACTGAGGCATATTTTATATTACAGATTCACTAAGAAAGCTTTCAAAGGGTTTCTAAATGTGATCCCACTACCATGCTATGGTAAATGAATAACTCCAGTTTGGGGTCCCAAACAGAACAACATTGATGAAGTCCAGAATAGGGCTATGAAGTTGTACAAAGGCTGAAGTTCTTGCACTGAGCTTGTTCAGCTTGAAAAAGAGAAGGCTCTGTGGGTCTTATCAGCAGCCCCCTAGTACCTACAAGCAAGTTGCAAAAAGACAGAACCAGACTCTTCACATTGATACGTGGCAAGGGGATGTGTGACATCAGACATAAATTGAAGCAAGGGAGGTTCAAACTACATATAGGAGGAGAAACTCTTCCACTTGAGGGCAGTCAAGCAGTGGCCCAAGTTGCTCAGGGAGGCCCTGAAGTCTCTCTCCTTGGAGATTTTGAAGACGCAACTGAATAAAGGCCTAAGAAATCTTGCCTGACCCCAAAACTCACACTGATTTGAGCAGTTTAACGAGAGGACTCCCGAGGCCCCTTACAGACTGAATAACTAAGTGAGTCTACCTGGTGAAGACACCAGGTACTGATGATTTCTTTAATTTAGTGGAGAAAAGTTTAAAAAGAACCATTTGCTCAAACCTAAAACCAGATGAACAGAAAAGAAAAATTCTAGCACTGTGATTAACCAAAGAAACTAATGCCAGAAGACAGAGAAAACTCTCCACTTCTGTTGGTTTCAAATCAAGGTATAATGATGTTGAGAGACAAATTTTTTCTCAACTATATAGAATCACAGAATGATACAACTGGAAAAGACCTCTAAGATCATCGAGTCCAACCATTCACCTAGCACTGCCAAGTCCACCACTAAACCATGCCCCTAAGTGCCACATCTACACCTCTTTTAAATACCTCCAGGGACAGTGACACAACCACTTCCCTGGGCAGAGTGTTCCAGTGCTCATCAACCCTTTCCATGAAGAAATTTTTCCTAATATCCAATCTAAACCTCCTCAGGTGTGACTTGAGGCCATTTCCTCTTGTTCTGTTCCTTGTCACCTGGGAGAATAAAGCCACCCCCCCCTCACTACAACCTCCATGGAGAGCTCAAAATACAAGTAAATTGTGTGAACCATTGTGGAGAGCAAAACAAGAAATTATATAAAATAAGAAAATGGCTTTAACTCGTTGCCCATAATATCTACAAGTTAAGGAAAATGCTAGCTATTAGGAGGTTAAATAAATATCTAAGCGACCTTAGTTGTCAAACAATGAAGATTAAATAATGCCCCATCCAAAAAGAAAAAGAAAACAGATACAGAAAAGTAACTGAAAGAGTTACTAACTATATAATTTCCAGCCCTTTTCCAGGCAAGGCTTTGTAATAGGTAATAGGTTTTGCTCCCTGGTTTGCATTTAAGATTAATTCACACTGAGAGCTTTAAGTCACTTCAAATACCATGTAGCAGCAAATTTCAAGATTTGTATTGAGTTCTCTGTAAAAACAAAGGATTCTGCACACAGAGGAATTTAAAACACCATGGCATTATCAACTGTGGACACAATTAAAATAGTCATTACCACAAGGCAGCATAATATTCTTCCAAAAGCAAAAAGGTGAGGCCTGCATTTGCTCAGCTTTTAAAAATCAAACAAAGTCAGTACTGTTCTGCCTCCCAGATCATTAGTTTTCAAGTACGCAGCCAGGACTCCTTATATTTCCAATTTAACATGAATTCCATAAGTGTTTCATTCTAGAATAAGCTCATAGTGTTACTGCATATTAAGGTAGAATTTTAATAATCAAATAAATTTGCATAAACCAACATTTGTACCTGGCATGTAACTAATTCAGAAGTGTATGTAATATATACTCAAAATCTTTACATGTTCTTACTTGTAATTTAACTTGGAAACCCATTTTGTTTCAAAACAAAGCACAAATTTGTCAGCCAAGGTTACACGAAAGAAGCTTGACATTTTAAACAATGCCTTTTTAAAATTATCTGACTGTAAAATAGCATCTGAACAGTTTTTGAAAGGTTGAAACACCTTTCCTCGTGCTAAGATAACTACAGGGGCTGAACAGTTTTTTTTTACTCTTGCCAAAATAACACAGTTACTATTGCCAAACATAAAATGCTCCATCTCCACAACAAACAAAACAAATAAACAAAGAAAGCTACAAAGTAACAAAAACCAGGAGAGACAGAATCTTCAATCCTCACCTAACTGAAATATTACTGCTGAACTTCAGTAAGGCCAGAAAAAAAACTTCATCAGATAGGAAATTTAAAAGGAGAAGTAGTGATTATTCCAAGTCTCATTATAAAAAGTGCTCATTATATAGCTGCAAGTCAATATACCTATAAACTGGAGGATTGCCACCTCCAGAAAGAGAGGGACAGAAAGATATTCCATCTATAGAAACCCACTGCCACTCACATGGATGCGGATTCAAACTAATTTTATATAAAGAAATTTCATATAGGTATTTATTGATTTTCTGTGTTTGGTACATCTGAAATGAGATGTTAACTTTAACTAAAAGTAAAAACTTACAGGGTGTAGGATAGATCTAATTTAAAAATTAGAAAATACGGAGAAGAAATGAGTAAAGTGTGGGAGGGGTTTTGTTGTACTTTTTCAAGGTTCAGAGATGAGTGGAAAATTAAATAATTGTGGCCAGTAATTTACTCAGTCTCATCAGTGAGAACATGGCAAGGAAGGCCCTTTGTTGAAACCTGCACCTTGGGAACTATTTCATACACAAGCCAAACGAGATTTATTTAAATAAAATCAATGATGACTGATCTGCATTTGTCTGCCCAGATGCAAATCATTCAACAGCCCACCACCCCTCCCCAGCCATTATTCCTCTCCTACCTTCAAAACTCCCAGCAAACAGATAAATCCATGTAATGGCTGGGACAAAAAGGACGGTCAGAGAGGCAGCCAGGAATTTCCGTCGCCCTCTGCAGATTCCCAGCATTCTCTCAGGAGTGCAGATTCCAAGCCCAATGTTGTTCCTATGTCGGAAGCAAATAGTCCACAGCCTCCCACATATTACTCCCTGAAAAGGAAAGGAAAAATATTTCAACAGCTTATCTCTCTACAGAAAGTTATAGACTATGCCAGTGTTCCAAAAGAGTTAAAGAACAAGGCTAAAAATAGGGTTATTGCAATTGCAAGGTAGTACCCTTCCCAAAGTTATACACAACTACTTAATAATAAAGCAAGTTTTAGAAGCCAGACTAAGTCAGTAAGTCAATGAAACACATCATCTCACCTAAATACACACTAAGCTCCATCTTACCAAGAGACATCACCTTTATTTGTGGTTTTGCCCTCATTTTACTCTACAAGAAAATGATGGCTTCTTTGATGCCCATGTGTGCTGGGGTTCCAGGGCAGATAAGAGAAAGGCACCCATATTTCTTCACCTGCTCCCAAAGAGCAAAAGTCACACCACTGAATCAATGAGCTGGCTGCACAGCTGGTCATGAACTCAAGAGAGTGAACCAAAAAAGGAAAGACAAAGTTTGCGGGTTGAGGGATGTTATTAAAATGACCCACTTTGCTCATCAAAAAACAAGGCTGATGAACTGCTATATTAAAGGGGAGAAGAGAAAGTGCAAAATGGGCAAGGAAACTTCATTGTTCACAAAGGGGATATCAGGAGCTTTAGACTGTGTGCCATTGGAAAAGAAGCAGGTTCTAGTGAGTACCACTGTTTTTATTAGGGAAAAAATAATTCTGATCTTAATTTGAAATAATTGTTCTGCATTTCAGAGAGGCCAAAATGACAAAATAATATGATGATTTTTATTCACAGGAAAATGAATATTCCCACACCAGTGCAGGCATGCAGGGCATAAAAATAATGTTTCATATTGATTGCAGTTTTGCTTGAAAGGGAAGGAAAAGGAAGTAGACAAGTGGGAGAGGGAAACAGAGATATTAAATCCATGAAAATCTAGTTCAGGTTTTGTGTGAAAGGGCTTAAGCTTTTCAATTCTAAAAACAGACCTGGTCCACAAAAATGATAGGGAAAAAAACACAGATTCTGGCAGTACAAGGTGTTTAATAACAGTGCCCTTTGACTTATGCTTAAACTAGCACTAGAGTCAAAACAAGCAATGAAAGCATTGCTACAGTGACATATTCACAATGGTTGCTGTGCGTCTTGAAAGTATGTCTGAGCTCTACAGCTCCAAATACATTGCAGTGAAAGTCAACTCTGAGATTAAATTACAGCAAAAATGAGAATTGGAGACAAGAGAAATAGGTTCAGACAAAACCCTCTGATACTAGAGATACCTGGCTGCAGTAACCAGGCAAACTTACAGATGTTGCTTGAACATTCAATAGCGCCCACTTTACTACTCTACAGTTAAAGAGGCATGATAGTACTCTGACCTTGGAACTGATAAAATGGACTATAATTTGTCCAGAGCCAGCACAAAAAGCATTCCATTGTGTCAGCTTTTCAATGCAATGAATGGCTCACCACAGAGATTTTGCACAAAATATGTGGACAGACTTAATATTAACAACTGTGGTAATAGAGTTACTCTGTGTTAGACAGAGACACACATTTGGTAGATAAATTGTGGAGAACTCTTATCTTTATTCACTGTATTTGGATAATGATTACATTTCATTTCTTTTCCTTATATCACATATCTTGTACAACTACTCTGAAGAGAGTCCTTCACATGCCTACTCGAAAACCACTGATAATTTCCCTGGCTTCTGTGTTTATAAGCATGTCTGTTATAAAGTGCATAGAATCACTTATGTTAGGTAGGAATTCTTTCATTTATTTATTTATTTCCTTTAGTGACAGGGTATGCACCACTGACATCAGTCCGTGCACGGAAAAATAAACTTTTGAAAATACCAACCAACGTTGGTCATTGGCCAACAGCCACATCTTGTAATGCAACATACTCTGGCTGCATACTGCTCCTATCAACGATACTGTAAGGCTCACAGCTAACAAAGTAAGAGTCAACACTACATGTTTCTGAAATCATGCTGCTACAAGTACACTGATACAAGCTTTTGGTGTAATGACAACCAGACTCTGAAGCCTGGGGTTATAGCGCTGGTAGTGGATTAATTCATCCTGGGGTGGCATATTTAAGAAATAATTTGATTTTTCCTATATATTCTTTTAAATATCCATGCAAGTTAAGTTTCTGAACAGGTTGATGTGGAGGATGGAATCCAGCTTTTCTGCCCTATGAATGTAAAGTACCCTAACAAATCAAAAAGGTATAAGGAGCAACATTTAACATCCAATTCAGCTATGAAGGAAAGCTAGGAATGTGGCAAATTCAGTTTTCTACAAACTGTCATCATTCAGACAAAACAGACAAATCATTTTGCACATTCATGTGCATCTTTTATCTAACTAGAAAGACATTTGGGAAAATCCTAAACAGATAAGTCAGCTTGTGATGAATCACCCTAGGAAATGTTGAGATACTTCTTTTAATAGAGCTTTAAAAGAGCCATAAACTATTTTAAATGAAGCTTCTACTATCTCCCCACCTCCCCAAAGTTGTGAATAGCTTCCCTTGGGTCTTAAATATTCATTTTTAGTGTATAAAATCACCACACCTGCTGAGTACTTTTTTCCAAATTAGATGATGCATCATCCACAGCCCCTATACAAGCAATTATATAAAAAGTCCATGAATGGTAATGAAGATTCTTAGCTTAAAGGAAGAGCTGGACTCAATCATGTATTCACTATTGGTTTGACACAGAAAGAATTTTACCTAATATGCCATGGTAAAATAAATTGAAAGAAGACATTGCAGTTCTTTCTTGGTTTTCCTTTCAATTCAACACGTGCCAGACTGGCATCTGGCACAGAAAAAAAGTAATTGACAACCACTGGCTGGAGCCAGGGCTGAGCACAAAACAGGGTAGCACATTTCTGACATAAGAGGTTGCCGTTGCCTTTTAGACTGCTCCTACAGTATCCACTGTTTTTCAAGCCACAATCCTACTGAATCAGACTGTCACCTGCCTAAAAGGTATTAGAAGGCAGTTTCATGGTACAGGGTAATAATGAAGCTACTTTGGGGGTGACATTGTTAGGCATATTCATTTTTTCAGTAATAGCAAACACTGCAAAATGGTTCACTTCATTTACACAAACCCATGCAGTGTTCCTCCTGATAGTTTCCGGTCTCAACGGCTGTGCTAACTGAGCACTTATACTCAGAAATACAGAGCATGAAATATGTCAGAAAGAAAAAAAAGTATGAAAGAGTAACTGGCCCGTTTAAGCACAGGACTTGGGTGTGATACTCTGATCAAAAAATAGTCCATGCTTCCTCTATATCTGTTGGCCAGTGTTAGCATTTTCAGATACATCTCACGGAGCCCCAATGAGCATCTGCAACTTTATCCACCTTTACTGGGTTTACCTCAAAGCAAGGGAGATCAAAATTAGTCCCAGAGTGAAAGGGAAGGGTTGTGTTTGCAGTTTAAAACACGGTCTCAGTTACACTCCTCAAGATACAATCAGATTTTCTGCTCATGCAACAGATACAGAAAAGTGCATGCATTGCAGGACGTTGCTCTACCTTGGCCTTCAGTTGTGCTCCTAGTGCATCATATAACTTTATTTTAGAAATTTGATTCAGTAGTACCCATAAAAGCTACCTTAATGTACATCGTGCATGTATGTCTTGCTGTCAGTATGTCAGATGCTCTACACTTCTACAATACAGCAGTTCAAGATTTATAAAACCTACTGCACAGGAGCAGTTCAACAGACAATGCTGCAACCTCAAGCCAACTCATCCCTGACTACTGCCCATAGTGCTACAAAAGGCTACTAGCTTGGACAATACCTATGTGCAGGTCACAGTGGGAATTAAAATAATTTGGATTTCTCATTGCAAAGACTTGCTCTTGACCTTCTTATGACATGTGACCTTGCTCATGACCTCCTTATATGAACAAAATTACCTTTGTTACCTTCACATACAGTCAAATGTTTCCATTAACTACATTAACTTATCAGAGTTGTTTCTTTGTTTTAAATCACGGATTATCTCCTCAGCTAAGCGTGAAGCAGCTCTCAACCAGTATGAGCAGCACATATATTAAAGCATGTAACACAACACTAATCACATTAGTATTCAGTTTCTATATGTTTATTTTTTTAATTACGGCACGACAGCTAAACTATGTCAGACATTCAGCAGGAGTTCAGTAAAACAATGGAAGTAATTATGAAAACAAAAATCAAACACAATTAACTAGATTTAACTGCTGTACTATAAAAAGCTTCTCTAACCACTTCATGCATTTCCTTGCATTTGTTACAGTTAATCTTATCCCAGTAATCTTCCATTTGTTTTCAGAGCCACTGGAAATTAATATATACAGTTAAAGCTGTTTATACACCAATCCTGTGCATTGGCTTTGTTGTTGTTGTTTCGTAAATTAATGTTATCTAATTCTTTCTGCTCTTCCACACTTGCAGTCACAGAGTTAATGAACAATTTCTACTGTAAAGCTTTTCTCTTGGCTCTGTGTAAATGTAGCATTCGTCCCTTATGAGAGATTTTTCACAGGTTTTTGCCAGACTCAAAATATAAATAATATAAAGTAAAAAAGCAGTATCTTAGCCAGTATTTTTCTGGTTTTCTTTAAATGTTGCTAATGAGGGGTTATAATGAGCTTACTCCTTGACAGTCAGATTTTATCTTGCAGCTTTGCAGTCTTCCAGTTATGGAAGTTGGTTGTCATGTGACAAATCGCTTTTTGTCATATTAAAGTTTGGTACCATAAAGGAAGGGTGTAGAATAAACCCAAGACTGTGAAATAAAATATGAAACAATTAAATGAAACAATTAAATGGTACATCTCTCTATTAATTTCCATGGTTTAACCCCAGCCAGCAATTAAGTACAACACAGTCACTTGATCCCTCTTTCTACCTCCTTCCAGTGGGATGGGGAGGAGACTGGAAAAAGGTAAAATTCGTGGGTTGAGAGAAGAACAATAAATAACTTAATAGTTTAATTAATTGTTAATTAAGCAGTAATCAATTAATTAAATCAATAATTAATTTGATAATTGAAATTAGATAAAATGTTGTTATTATTATCATCATCATGATGAAAACAACAGTAACTGTATGGAAAGGAGACAGAAAGAGGATTAAAACCCAAGAAAAAACAATGATGCACAATACAGCTGCTCACCACCTGCTGACCAATGCCCAGCCCATTCCCAAGTAGCACTCAGCCCTTTCCAGGTAACTGCCCTAGTTTATATACTGGGCATGATGCCATACAGTATGGAATATCTCCTTGGCCTTTGGGTCAGCTGTCCTGGCCATGCTCCCTCCCAGATTCTCATGCAGCTCCTCATTGGCAGAGCATGAAACTTAAAAGCTCTTGATTCTGAGTAAGCACAACTTAGCAACAACTAAAACATCAGTGTGTAATCAATATTATTCTCATGCTAAATCCAAAACACAGTATTGTTCCAGATACTAGAAAGAAAATTAACTCTATTTCACCCCAAACCAGGACAGTTAATATATTCCACCTGACAAAATAGCATTTTGAAGGAAAATTACAAATCTTCTCTCATCAACCTCTTTTTTTTCTCCCACACAGAAGAACATGCTACAGAAACAAATCTAATGCTCCTTTTGCTCCCAAACTCTGAATTTTCTTGGCATTGGAAGACATCCCCACAAAGTTATACTTCTTAATTCTATAGTATCATGACTTTTAAGAAAGATTTGGAGTAAACTCAAACTCAGCATCTACCTCAGAAGTTCTGTGAAGCCACTTTAAAGGAAAAGGTTACAGCAGAGTTTCCAAATGCTACAAAATTTACTCTTTCTCAACTAGTTACAAGAAAACAGTCCTATCTAAAAGAGAGAAAATAGCCAGTAAGTTGACAGTACAAATGAGTTCTGCCTTGGAACTGTGCTAACTGCTCTGAGGGCACACAGGACTGACACATTCTTTTATATCTTTACTCAGTACATGCTGTGGCTCAAGGAAAATTCTGTTAGTATTCTCCTGTTAATCAAAGTTTTCTAGAAGGTTCCAGCTGTAAGCACCACCACCACCACAGAAATGGAATCCATCCTGATGGTACAGTAGTCGCAGATGGAGAGAAGTAAATAAATTATATGTTTTCACATTTTCCTTTTTTGCTACCATGTATTCCTTTATGAATGTACATATATATATTTATATATACACTTCTAAAGGCATTCCCTTTTCCTTTCAAGCCTAGGCTATTCAAAAGAATGAAGGTCCACAATTTCACGAATTATTATTAAGGAATAAGACAATTTAAGATTAATAGGACATGAATCTTTTCCTAAGCCTCCACTAAAATGTCACTGTTAATATGAAGGGGGAAAAAATCCATTAGTTGAGAAAAGAGAGCAGCAGCAAAACACAATCATGACAGAAAGATCAATCTTGCCTGTTAGTCACATTTCATTTGAAACCAAAAAATGATACTTATTTTCAAAGCAGCTACTGACCTGTTTTCTCAGTTCTCCAAACTCTACTTTCACTCTGCTTTCTCAGCTATATGGGCATATAGCATCAGTGTTTCCTGACTCCCCAACTCATCTAAGGACTCTGCACGATTCGAAGATAGAGAAACAGATCCTCACTTGGTTTGTGTATGGCAGAAGTCTAACAAGACACTATTTATACATACTAAGAATACCTTAGAATTTGAGATCCCAGTGGCATTGAATTATGAACATACTGGAGACCATGGCCAACCGTCAGTATCCCACACCTCTGACATAGAATCTTTCAATAGAAAAGCAGTTCTCCTTCAGAATCACAGTTTATGCTCAGATCACAGCACTATATTACACATATGAAATTCAGACTTATTACATATATGAATTTCAGACTTATAAAAAGGACAAACCTCCATATCTTTCCAAGTCCAGGCCTCTTCACCTGAACTAATGGCAGGAGGAAAAAAGAAAAAGTAACATGCTGTCCGTTCTCAGCTGGAAGAAAACATCAGTATGTTGGTGCATCACTGCTCTCCCCGCCTTATTCCCTTTCTTAAGTATTGTGCACGTGCAACCACATAGAAAACAAAATGGTCTTTAAATCAGAAGTAGGGCACTATTTGCAACATATATAACGCTCTCCAGAATTTTGATGCTAATACTTTGCTTCTCAGCTAAAGTTCTTGGATGATTACTCAAAAGCAGTGTTTACCTTCATTAGAATCCTCTATGTATAAAGCTGCTCTAACGAGGAAATTGATTAAAGATTCATTAGAAAGTTTTGCTCAGGAGAAAACAATTATTGCATGAAATGTTCCTCCCTGACAAAAGAATCCACGTCTCTCTGTGAAGCAAAGTCCTATTATAAAAAATAAAAAAGCACAACAAAAAACCCTCTCAGTTTTTATTTTACTGCATAGATCTCAAATTACAAATTAGTTTTACATGGGCATTTATAACATGTTTCCAGCACCTACTTGCTTGTCAGATGGAAACAGATGTTTGCATTTTACTTACAAAATGTCCATTAAGAAATATTTTTATTAAATTGAACAAATTTTAAAATAATAAATAAATAATTAAAAAGATACATAAATAGGCCAAGGTGGGTATTTCCTCAACTCTAAAAGTAAGAAGGAAGAAGCCAAGGAGTGCACAGATCCTGCTGGTCAAAAATCAGTTGCACAGCTGGTATTGGCAAGAGATACTTTGATTTTATAACCATGGGACCCTCTCTGAGAATGGAGGTCTGCCACCAAGAGACAGGATCCATTTGACCACATGGGGCAAAAGTTTCTTTTTTAATAGGCTGAGGCCAAACTGTTGAGGAACTAAATTGTGAGCAATGAGGAGGGAAAAGAAAACACACGGGCAAGTGAGAAAGTACTGGAATGGGCTGGCAAGCAAATAATGTTGAGTGATGTGGACAGGAGATACCTGTCTGCTGCAGTCAGGTAATGGAGGGATACAGGTTTTTTAGGAAGGACTAGGCAAGAAGACAAGGAAGAGGAATTGATCTCTCCGTGAGAGCAGCAGAAATACATGAGGGTCTCCTTAGGATCTTTTCCCTCTATTCATCAGTAGTGAGAAACGCCTGGAGTGCTGTGTCCAGGTC
The DNA here is from genome assembly GCF_003945725.1 of Corapipo altera. Classification (NCBI taxonomy): domain Eukaryota; kingdom Metazoa; phylum Chordata; class Aves; order Passeriformes; family Pipridae; genus Corapipo; species Corapipo altera. Next base: position 14,325,466 of record NW_020884873.1, read on the forward strand.
TGCACTCCGCAGTGAAAGGACACAGCCAGAGAAATTACAGAGCCTTCATCCTTGGAGACATTCAAAACCCAACTGGACATGGCCTCCAGCAACCTCCTTTAGTTGATCTTGTTTTGAGCAAGGTGTTGTACTAGACAATCTCCAAAGGTCCCTTCCAAATGCAATTCCATGATTCCTGATTCTACAATTTTGTGCCCAGTCATAAAATATACAGCGGTTATCCAATTTAAATCCTCAAAAGTTCAAAACTAACATTTATTCCACTACGCATGAATGATAATGAAACACACAGAGAATCCCAGGTGAAACTTTTTAGCTAGTAAATCAATATAGCTTCTCCAAGATCAATTCAACCTGCATCAATTTGCAAAAAATACAAACTCTCATACTTAATGAAAAGAAGTTGAATTTTTTATATAAGCACTGAAGTTCTCACCTCATTACTACATATAGCCTCAATATTATTAAAGCTACAAATATTTATATCAGATTTATATAAAAATAAAACAAATGTTGCAATGAAAATTCCCAGAATTGCAAGTAAGTTCCTATTTGAATAATCAAGGAATCAGCACATAAAGTGTAATGCTATATATGTGATCATGATCAAAAGCAGAAGACAAATCCTTCACTACGATTACAGTGCCACTTTACTAAGCACAATATACATTCTCAATAGTTCCTTGATGCCACTACAGAACATCAAATAGCAAATATCAAATAGTTGTGAGCAACTCTTTTTTTAGGAAATGTCCTGCTGAAATCCCTGCGTTTCAAGGTTCAGTATTTACTTGTTCTTAAATGTCATACCACCGAAGCAGGCTACAAGGACTATTCATTTTTGTAGGCTTTCCCAAAGCTGAGTGGGTTCTATACAAATTGATGGGAAAGGTGCTTATACCCCATACTCCATTTTACCTGACACAGAAGCAAAGCTCTTGCAGAATAATTTGGTGCCAGACACTTTTTTAAGTAGGAAAGGCAGCTGCCAATTTAGGTTATTTCACATAGGACATATTCTTGAACACTGGAACACTGGAAAAGGGTTTGATAAACTGGAATTTATAAACACAGATTTCTCGTGACTTCTTATATTACACAGATTAGTGCTGGTATGACAAGAATGGCATATAGTTTTAGGACAATTACAAAAGCAGTACGAAAGGTGTTATCAAAGATCAGCAAAGCTGTAGAAACTAGTCCCAAGAGGAGACACTAGCAAAACACACTTGTTAAAGAATCTGAATTTTCCATGTGTGGAGTTAGCATTTTAATAGAATCATAGACTAGTTCAGGTTGGAAGGGACCTCTGGAGGTCATCTAGTCCAATCCTCTGCTCAGTGCAGGTTGAATATTACTCTTTCAAACCAACTTATAATTTGGATAGCTCTTTACTCTTCACTTAAAAACTATCATCTGAGGGAATGTGGTTTGCCTGGAGAAAAAGGGCAGAGGGCTATGTGTTCCGATGTTCTCTCCATTTCCTCAAATTGCAGTGATTTTCACTGAGCATTTCATTGTATCTCTGCATGAGAACTTTAGTCTTTGTAATCTCTTACTGATCTCATTATCATCTCATCATTGTTCTTGGAAGTTCCTATAATTTCACAATTAGATGAAGGTGCAGAAATAACAAATATAAAATATTTAGTAAGTCTCTTGTAAAGAAAATGAATATACTGAAAAGAATGACCTTATTCAAATGCACATAATTAACACTTCCACTTCAAATTTGATTATAATTCATAATTTTCAGAGCAGAGGGGAGGCTGCCAGTTCTTTTCTAACAAAAGGAAAAGAGGATAATGATGATGCTGAGGATCATCAAAGGATGTAGAGGACCGTGCAGTCATGGTCATGTTATATAAGACAAGACCATGCTTTTGCACTGGCTGGCAGAGATGAGGGGAGAGAAAGAAAGTGGACAAACAGCTCTTATCCACTGCTTCTATATTCTAGTATCTTTTAAGACAGTTTGACTCTTTCTGTGTCTGGCAATCATTAATAAAAATCCAGAGCAGAAGTTACCCTCTAATAACTTCAACAACGAGTCTTATGAGAGCAGAACAAAGACTGGGTAAGGGTCTCAGAGAAGAATTAAGGTGAAGGAGATCCTCACTCTCAAGTCTTGAGATGGTTGTTTACTGGATGAAAGTATTTTGCCAGAGTGAGACAATCAAGCAGGAATGACTGAAAGTTTTATTGTGAATATTCATACCTTCAAAGGAAATTCTGAAAGACATATGAGCTTTGTATACTGAAGACCAATTTTTGAAACATTCTGCATATTAGATCTTAAGAGTTTAAAACAAAAAAATCCTTAAATATGTCCTTATAAAAAAAATTTACAAACACACATGTATAAATGTAACTTCCACTGATACTAAAATCAAAATAATACATTTGAACTATATTTTTTTAAAAAGGTAGTCTAAGCAAGGGAGCTGCAGTTGAAATAACCCCATGTGTACCAATACTTTAATAATTTAAGCTCCTTTGCTTGTTCCAGATCTGTGATTTGCTATGGTTCTACATGTATCTCTTAGCTCCTGGGCTTTCTTTCAGGGTGAGACAGGTAGGTCCTTCTGACACAGAATCAGGGGAAGTTTTGAAGACGATTTCCTGCAGGGACCATTCCCTACAGACAGCATGGATGAGATTGCTCCCTGCGCAATCTCCCAGTACTGCCTCAGCAGGTTTGCTGCCTTCAGGCCCTGCCATCATGCAGTGCCTCAAGAAATACAACATATACCCCTCTGCATCATGTTATGACTTGGATGAACTGTGGCAGTTTTGTTGATTCATATAAAGAAAGCAAAATATCAATGTTTTGGGATATAAGCAGAGCATATTATGCAACACAGATGCAGGCAGTCTGCTCCGCAGGGGCCAAGCGCTGTCAATGACAGCCATTCTCCACCTTTTGGCCTGCAGATCAGGATGTGTTCTCTGGAGGCAATGCCTTTGGCAGTATAAATGTCATTGTTATAATGTCTGTTTTGTTATCTACAAATGGTCTGCCCTGTTCTTATATCATGAGCCCGATGGGACACAATATTTAGAATCCATGGGCCATGTAAACTGCAGATTACACAGCAGATATAATGATCATAAACTAAATGAGGTCAATTCAGTTATAACTGTACAGAGACTGGGATCATGATACTGACCCCAAGGCCAATGTTTCACCAACAAGATGAGATATACCTCAATATGTATTGCAAGAGATAGCAATAATCAGGTAGAGATCACTGCCCTTTATGCAGAAGTGTTTTCTCAGTTGCTCATGGGGAACTGTCAGTGAGACAGCATGAAAATATAAGGACTGTAAAAACAATTCTAGCACACTTCTAAAAATAAAACTTTTTGAAACTTTTTGTTGTTGCTAGGAGATATAAAAATATAGGACACAACAATGCAGTTATTTGAAGGGCAAAAAAGTAGTCCATAGTATTATGAAAAATGCACCAGATTATTATTATTATTAGCTATAGTGATTCACACAGATAGGTTGATTTTGACAACAAATTACATAATATTGTTTTTCCAAGATTCACCCAGAGCTATGAGGATACAGCTTGGTAGGACAACTTTTGTTTATTGCCAAGCTTATGTTAACTACTCTTTCAATTGATAAAAAAGATTTTTTAAAAAAGACTGAAAAGGGCTTGGGTGTCTTTGCGGGTTTTTGGCTGATGTGGATTAGAACTATGGATATATAAAATAAATGCAGTGATTATATATTATTGCACAGCTGAAAGAAAAGTTAAATCCTTATTTCCAATATAACAAAGAAACTCCTTCGAGAATATTTGAAAATTTAGAGAACATGCACAAATCAAACGGTTTGAACTTTGATAATATGTCATCATTTGCGTAACACAGTACTAACATCAACTTTGGGATACACAAGTTAACAGAAAATTAGAGTATTTTTTCACCAGTAATTGCTGGGAAAATATATGTTACATGTATTTTACAGGTAACTTAGAATCCTGTCTTGAAAGTTCTGAAGTTAAGCTTTCAATTACTTTTCCTTATTTGTCACTAAAGTTTCAAAATTGTAAGACCTATTTTGTCTGTCTTGTTTTATAGAAATGTCTTGTAGTGACAATATTTTTTATACTGTGCTATTAAAAGAAACTTAAAAGGTGTTTTTTTATTAGAAGGTGCTCTGGTACATCAGGTGAAGACAGTTCAAATGCATGTTTTGAGTGTGTTAAGAATGACAAAGATGGAGATGAGGAACAGACTTACAGAGTGATGTATGGCTATTTCTATAATATGCTAAAAATGTGTTGTACTCAAGAATAGCATGATCTTACATTTGCTGATATTTAGACATAATTCCGTAGTTATGGGGTAAATTATTACCTAAGTGGCTGATTCTTTGACCATGATGGTTTTTATTATCTAACATAAAAAATATCCTTTGAAAGCAGAAAAAAATATGAAGTGGCTTCTGTCAGTAATATGCATTAGATCTAAAATGCATACCATTGACTTTGTATTTCAATGGCATCAAGCAAAATTATCTTCACTGAGTTCAATTTCTCTAAAATGAGATATCCTTTTAAAAAGAAAATACATTTACTCCTAAAAGATTTCAACTTGATTAAATGCTAATATGGATGTTAACTGTTTGTATTTTTGTAAAGTTTAGGTACTCTTCTGGCATCGTGTAAGAACATGAAGTAATGTTTCACATTCAAAAACTTGTGAAATGTATTAGTTTCTAGCTCATACACAGCAGTTAGAAGAATATTTTACTTTTTAAACAGACTTCAATAGGTTAAAGAAATCCGTTAATATTGTTACAGCTGACCTTAAAATTATGTCATCTCTACAGGTAAAGACTTTCACAAACTGATTTTAAATCAGAGAGACAGTGAATTATACTGAAAGCGACAAAAAGTACCATTTTAAACAAGAAATTGAAGTTTTGGATAATTGGATAGCAGGGCTAAAGACTATTAAAAAGTATAGTACCGCGAAAAATCTGCTAGAGAAAACGGTGTTCCTGTAAAATGTCCCTTAAACTATGGAAATATGTCTTATTTCTGCCTAAGTGGCCACTTTAACAACATCTATTATCAGCCTGACAACCTCAGGCATCTCAGAATCGAAGAGAGGTCCCACCATCAGAGGAGGGTAAGAAGGGGGTCCCCTTCTCATTTTCTTAAATAGCACCTTCAGGTTGGAAAGCCTTTGAAAGTTTCTATCTCAAATTACACTTGCAACTATGAAAACCTAGAACTTTTCCTCTTTTAAAATGAAAGCTGAAGTTATATTAAAACTTCAGAAACTGGACTTGACATAAAATGTCACCTTCCCATGGCTTCTGAGAAAATCGTAGGGGTTAACACTACGTTTGTAGGCATTATTGGAAATGCACATATCTGTTGTAAGAGAGTGCAAACCATGACTGGATACTCATCACAATTCAGGCTGTTACCATGCAACTTTTGCAATTTCTGACTTTCAGCCTCAGATTCAGGCAGACTGTCTACTATATCTCACTGTTTTCCAAACACACCCTGTGGTGACAAACTGTTTATAAACTTTAATAAACAGATGCCTGAAGTAGTTTGTAACTGATCGAAGTAGAGAATCCTTTAATATTTTAACTGTTGAGAAGACCTTACCAAGTATTCACATGGAAGTAAGAATCCACATTAGGACTTTTTCAGATGAATATTATAAACCAGTACTATAAACCAAAGCAAAACTTCAAGGGTTGAATCATGTTTTCTTAGTGTCTAAAAACAGTTCAGAAGACATAATGTTGAATGTGCAATACATCTTTAGGTATTTTTTGTCATCTTCAAAGCTATGTTCAATGATATGATCAAATAGTGATTAAATATCATAATATTTACATGTCTTTGAGAGTCCTTTTTAAGTTAAAAAATTTAAGAATTTAAGGAAAATTGGTTGCACAGCAGGTCAGTGGTAAAGTTATAAGAAGCAACCAAAAAGCCTAACTGCAGTGAAAATCTCATCTAAGCAATCCTCATTAATATATCACCACAGTAGCTCAATAAGATCGTCTAAGTGCCAATAACAAAGATTAATGAATCAGATCTACACATTTCGTGTATATTCTTTCAGGTTGTTTGTTTGTTTTTTTCATAATGACGTGCTGGATTTTCTGTTTAGGTTTTATTGCCATCTGTGAGGTTAAGAGATTTTGGATAAGAACATCTAAAATTGTTTTGCTGTGTGAGTAATATGAACAACTTGGAGAAATAAAAATTCTAAAGCTTATGGGGAAAAAAGTTCAATCAGCATGTTAATAGCAGTAACATTATCAATTGAAACCCTACAGCTACCATGACATATGTCTCGGAAATTCAATCTCTATTCCTTTTGGTGAATCAATGCAGACAAAAGCAGGGAAACAGGCAGTTTCAGCTACAGTTTACATCAGCATTTTAATTCAGAAGAGGAATTTTGACACAATCTCCCCAAGCGTTCCTTCTTATTCTACAGTGACCTACCTGATTGAGGAGTCTGAGAGGGGACAAACTGGATACCCTTAGGATGAAAAAAAACCAGAAGATGCATTCCAGAGTGTATGCCAAAGGATGCTACGGATGCTCAGCTGCTGGGACAAGACTTTAACTACACTACTGTAAAAACCTTGAATGAATGCAGCCTGTGTATCTGGTCCTCTGTACTGCCTATTTCACTCTACAAATTCACTCCTGCTAGGCCTCAGTATCTGTTAGCATGGGCAAAGCTGTACCACATCAAGCTGCAGAAAAAGCTGAAGCCACAAAAAATATGAGGTGAAGTGAAAAAAAAATCCAGTTTCATATAGCTGTATTAATGAGGAACAAGGCTGAGAACAGGCTGTGGTGCTGTCAGGAAAATCAACAGCTGTGATCAAATGCAATTTTTTTCTTCATCTAAAAATTAGGCTATAAAAGAATTCCCTTTTTTATCATCCCATTCATAACCTGTCTTATGTTGAAGCATAACAGCTCAGCTAATTAGGTACTTGATAAGGGTAGCTTATTTGGGGCATTTTCCTGTGTTTGCATTTACAGTAGGCAAAGGAGGTAAAGAAAAATTACTTGCTTAACATCAACGCTTTTTTCCTTCAAATCTAAAATTCTAAGCAGTTAATTCCTCAAAGGTAGCGATGAATCAGATGTATTCTGACTTTCAGTGCTTCAGAGAAATTTTTTAACTCAGACAGACTCAAATTACACATCCTGATGTTGCAGTCCTAAACGCTTTCAAGAAAATAAATGAGTTCCAACTAAAAGGGTGCTCCATTTGAAAGTCAGCTGTGTAATTCCATAAAGTGCTGGCATTTGTCAGCGGCGCGCAGCGAGGCGCTGCGATACCGCAGAGGGACAGCAGGTGTCGCATCGCTTTAGCACGAAGGCTGCGGGAGGAGGCTCGTCCCTGGTGCCTCAAGGAAAAAGGAGGCGAGGGAAAACGAAGTAATCCCAGGCGACGGCAGGCAATAAAATGTAATGACAAACATTCGCCAGTTGCAGAAAAACATACAGTAGCCAGGCAGTGGAAAAAATGTCCCACCGAATCCTGCAAGTGAGTGGCTGGCACGTAGTGCAAATAACAGTAATACTATGCAAACAAAAACTTACTTGCTGTCAAAATGGCCAGATTTCTACTTTTTTAACTCTTCACAGTGCAGGAACTTCTTCTTGTGCGACTATGCCTATGGGCCTTGGCATGGGAGGGTCATATCTGATAAATGGTGTGCAAACAGAGGAAGTTCTTGTGCCTATGGACCTTCAATCTCAAAGGATCCAGAAAGGAAAAACTTTATATTTCCATAGCACAGAGTAACAAGGCAGACTGATTGTGCCTTGTCTATAATCTAGCTAAGTCTGAAATGTGACCTTAAAAATGGATTCTGAAGACCAACTCCACCACCTTAACTGCAAGTTATTCCTCTTTAAAAGCATTATTAGCACAGAGCCCTTCATGCCATGATCAGATGCTCCCTCCCAGCTCAACACTTAAGGGAACCTACAGGCTCAGGCTCTCTCACCTACCCACACTATTAGCAGCAAAACTGGAAACCACATAGACTGAAAAATTAACAATTGAGGAGACACGTCTTCAGGGTTTTTTTGCATGTCACTATTTTGAAGAGATGATAATTTTTGGATTATTTTTTTAGGAAGTTCTCAGCATCAGACTGAAAAAGGCACTACAGGTTTTTTTCTTCTCGAACATTTTAAAACATAGGAAGGTCTAAGGCTTTTTTCAGAAGTCTATTTTACAGCCCTGTAATCTGGCACGTGCCCAGTATTTCGTGCTGAATTACAGCTCTGGCAAATAAATGAAACACCATTTCCAAAAGAAATGACAATTTTCACAATGGTTTACAGATGTATTGAGGGATAAACTTAATTTTTAATGAACTGGTCAAAATCCATCCCACACAGAAAACTCCAACACTATCCTAAAAAAAAAAAAAAAAAAAAAATACAGAAAACACTTGCAAAACAGCCCTGCATGATGCCATTCACGAAGCAAAAGAGATATGTTCTTCCTGTGCTGGGGGACAGACAGCTCAGGGCTACTGGGTAGAAAGTCTCTACCCTAAGGAACATGCAGGTCTGATCTTTTCTTGTCCATCCCTACTCAGTGTTACATAGAAGCCAATGCAGACCTTGGTTTTGCCTGCCTACTCTACTCATATCCTTTCCACTAACAATGCACATTCTTGCAGTATTTTAAAACTGATATTACAATAATAATCTTGTTCTTTCCTTCCAGTTCAATGTGGCTGCATTTAACAATGGTCACCTCATGTGAATGAATAGGAACACAAGCAGGTGTCTCATGTTTACGTGCATGAAGAATTTAGAGAACTAACACAACAATTTGTATTTACATTTTTGCTTTACAGACATGGAAGCAAATGATCCTTTTTATGAGTTATGGAGCTCATTTTCACAATCTAGGTCTTAGAAAAATACACACATAGATTATCTTATTTGATTAAAAGTCTCATGTGTTTAGGACACAGCAACAGAGCTTTGACACTGGATTGTGGTCACAGAGGGAAAAAGCAGTCTCATACAGGAGCTGTGTACAATCATAAACACTCAAGCTAACATCGCTTTTCCTGAGACAGTATTTGACTTTGCTCTGCAGAAAATTAGAAAAAAGGAAGATTACAGCCTGAACAGGTGTTTTGCAAATAAAATACTAGAAAAAGGTTAGCACTATCTTTCAATACCCAAATAGGATGATGGCAAAAGGAAAAAACACACTAACAAAGCTGATATGAATGACCTTATGAGCTGCTGCCAAGTCAAAAAATAATTTCTGTAATGCCCTCACATTGTTAAAAATCATTGCTTTCCTTGTTACCTAGCGACTGCAAATCAGAGAGGCATCCTTACACGCTAACTTAGTTCATACTTTTCACAGACTTAAGTCTGACACTACAATTATTAGTTTAGACCCTCATAATTCTCACATTTAGGCAGCATGAAATTATCATCTGAATCTATGGGAGTATCATTCACTCCCAAATCCTCCACAGATACAAAGCAATGGCTGAGAGATACCCTATTGCTTTTTAGGAAGGCAGCAGGAAAATCAAAATGCAAAATAAAGAAACAGAAGATGGAAACCCAGATTCAAATTATGTAAGACAGACTATTAGTTATTTATTGGAGACAGTGTTCTCATTATCCTTTATCAAATACCTAAAATACAATACCTTAAAAAAGGCCTATTCATTTTTTTGTCATTCCTCGGCTTTGCAGAAACAGGAGGTGATAATTATAGTTTAGGTGCAAAATAAACTATTTTTACAAAGGTTTTTTTTTTGCCTCTAGATTGCAATCTAGAGGCAAATACTGTCTGAAGTCCAAAATCAAATATTTCTTTTTAAAAACCTGCGTTACCATTCTGGAATGTCTACCTTTTAATAAACCCACTTTTGTGAAGACTTCACAAGACGCAACTGGACACAGTACTAGATAATCTCATCTAGGCTACCTTTTCCACAAAAGATTGGGCCAAATGACCTTTTAAGCCCCTTCTAACCTGGGCTATTCTCTGATTTTATGAATAAAAATGCCCATTTTGTATTAAAGGTCACAAGTTCTAGATTTAGAACTTCACAGAAGTTATATGCACTCAAGACTTCTGTAAAACAAGGTCTTACAATGTCTCAAATTCAGAATTAAAATTAATACAGATAGAATTAGCAACTAGCTTCAAATATGTAGGTTTTAAGAAGTTATGACCTACATTATAATGCAAAAATAGGCCCCAGAAGGGAAAGGTCAAGTCACCCCTTTTCTCTGTAAAAAGAAGACAGGGCTTGTAGAAGCATTAAAAATATCTTTTACCATTTTATTTTAATTTTAGTGGCTTTTTTAAACAACACTTTGAATCATCTCCATATTGTTTGGCAAATACCAAGATTTTGGGAAAGGAAATGAAAGACCTTTTCCCTATCTAAGCTCAAATAAAAGAAAGGTTGCTTCATCACTCACTAGCTGTGATCTTAGCCCTGGAAAAGCAAAAGCTAATCATAATATACAAGATTCTGTAAACAGAAAAGAAACTAAATCTGCTATCACTCCCATAAATTACCAAGAAACAAAAATCCTCTATAAAAGATTAGCTGTTATTGCAGAATAGGTATTCCAACTCACATATCTGGCACTGATAATGACTCTTAGGAAAATAAACATTCTCCTCTTAGGAAAATAAACATTCTCCAATCTCTTCACAAGAAAGTCATTTTTCCCATATAAAACATTATCTATTCTGCTTATTAGGTATGTCTCTTCCTCTGTCTCTCAGACCACTTATTTACAATGTAAGCTAATGAAGTCAGTATCTTCTGGTTTTTTTCGTAGTTCAGGATACTTTCATAAAGAGCATAGAAGTCCCATTTTTCAGGCAAAGATTTCAACTAATAAGGGGCCAGAAAAAGTCCAGAAAGCCAGTTGTATCCTGGGCTGCATCAAAAGCAGCATGGACAGCAGGGCAAGAAGGGTGATTCTGTACCTCTGACCTGCTCTGTGAGACCCCCACCTGCAGTGCTGCATCCAGCTCTGGAGTCCCCAGCACAGGAGGACATTGACCTGTTGGAGCAAGTCCAGAGAAGGGCCACCATAATGATTAGAGGGATAGAGCACCTCTCCTATAAGGAAAGGCTGAGAGAACTGGAACTATTCAGCCTGGAAAAGAGAAGGCTTCAGGGTGACCTAATTGCAGCCTTCCAGTACCTGAAGGGAGCTCAAGATGGAGAGAGGCTATTTACAAAGGCATGGAGTGACAGGACAAGGGGGAATGGCTTCAAACTGAAAGAGAGTAAGTTTAGATTAAATATGAGGACATTTTTTTTTTCTGTGAGGGTGGTGAGGCACTGGAAAAGGTTGCCCAGAGAAGTTGTGGCTGCCCCATCCCTGGAAGTGTTCAAGGCCAGGTTGGATGAGGCTTTGAGCAACCTGGTTTAGTGCAAGGTATCGCTGCCCATGGCAGGGGGGTTTGAAACAGATCATCTTTAGGGTCCCTTCCAAACCAGGCCATTCTGTAATTCTAAGACAAACTCAGAAAGCACAATACAGGAATTTCTTCAAGTGCAGTGCTTACTATAAGGCACCACGGACTTGTCAGTTCATTGGATGCTCCACACTATTAATGTAGCGTTTTCTAACCAGAGGAAAGATGGGGGAGAAGGGGAAGATGGGGAAGACCAGTGATCTTAGGCTGTGATAGAACAAAACAGAGCATATACCTCCAGCTTTTACAATATATTTCTTCTTCTGAAGACTAGAGAGATTAAAGGGATTTTAGAGCTTACTTGTACTTCGGTAAAGGATGTTTTTTCATCCTATCAATCAACTAAATGTGTAGAGATCTATAACAGGACTATGAAGAATAGTTTGAATAAAGTATGAATGAAAATGTATGTGTTTTGAAAGGACTAAAATAAACAGTCAAAAAAACAGTTAAGAGATATCACATGTTGATGGGCACTCCCAAACACACCAGTTATCAACTGCACTTCTGCATGTGGTTTCTCAAGAGGTCTAGTTCTGTAAAATAAAGAACAAAATTAAATAGCTAAGAGAAGGTGACAGGGAGATAAAGAACAGGATTAGAGCTATAAACCAACCAGTCAAGGCGGCAGAAGTAGAGAGAGGAATCAGTAATGTTGCCTGTTGACTTACAGCGATCATACGGAAAGAAAAGGCTAAGATTGCAATCACTGTCAACTCCTAAAGAGTACAAAAGGTACAGTCAAAAAAACCCATGTGATCACCACTCAAGAAAAAAACCTAGCAGATATGATGAGGACTTAATTGCTGGCATCTTTTACTTTCCTGTCACTGTAAGTAATCCTAGCACCATCACCTGAAGACACGTCTTGGTGCTTCTGGATATGTAAGAAAGTGAAATCAGTGAAAGAGCACATGTGAGAAAGAAAAATGTGTTTTGTCAAAGTAAAATCACTTTCCCCTTCTCCAGACCTTCCACGTTACATTTTGTTGCACTAGTTGCTAACCTGTGGTCACTTGTGCTCCCACGACAGTCACTGAAAAAAGTCATACGATGCTTAGTTCACGGCAATAAGCTTAGTACTGTCCCTTGCTGCACAAGCCAACATGCTTGGGAATGCTGAATCCTATGATCCCATTCACAGATGCATGCTTACTGCACAGTCTCATGTGAAAACATATGCCAGACAATCAAATAACTATCCCTAAGCATCTTACATGCTGGGATTTTATTAATTACAGAAATCTGTTGATAAACAGGAAAAATGAACTATGTGTCACTCAAGTATAAACACCTCTGCCAAGTGAGGCTTTTCTTGATGTCTTTTATAAAATCAATGACGGGGAAAGGATACAGCAACTAAATGTTGTACAGTCAACAAAGGTCCAAAAAAGGTATTGTTATTATTGGTAGTAATGCAGCAATCAATTCCCTTTTCTCACACATGGTAGTTTCCACTAGTGGAGCCCCATACATGAATACCAAAAGCAGGCAGAGTCCTTTCTCCAGTCGCAACAGGCCGAAATTTGTGATGCATGTAGATCCAAGTCCTACCCCTGCTGTCACTGTGAAATCCCATACAGTCATGGTAAATGACAGTGACAACCATGAAGCAGCCACTCACTTGTTACAGTTCAGACACTGGTTAACAGTGATCCAAGAAACATTTTTGCTCACCCTTCCAGTTCATACACTCCACAGAAGGAACCACGCTTACAAACATGGCATCACGTATGCACTCAATGATATTATTTAACTTTTTCCTGCTGTAAGCACCTACAGTGATTGGATGAATTCTCCATTGCATTTGATGGAGCAGTAACAACTTTTGAGCAAACAATAACACTGGCCCCAAAGAGCTTGAAAGCTGAAAGGCAAAACAAAGGGAGTTAATTTTCCACACAGCTCTAGGATGCAAAGTCGTGGAAGCATTGATAAATAAAGCATGTTACTACATAAGTAGACTTATATGCTGTAAACACTTGATGCACGGTTAGTGCTTTAACAACACGCACATTAAGCATTACTATTTGAAGTTTTAACTCAGTAAATTACAGCCTCACTACTCTGCCTCTTTAAAGAGGGTTTTTTCCTTTGAAAAGTATTAGGATGTAGGATAAGGCAATATTTCATCAACATGCAAGTGTTGAAAATAATAATAATGAGCCAACACAGTCACAGTTTGCAATACAGGCAGACATTTTTTATTTTATTTAAACAAAAAAAAAGTTGGTCGGGGAAAAAAAAGAGTCTTAAGAGAAAAGCAGCAGACTATGTTTGCTCTAATGGGAGGTAAAGAAAGAACAAAAGAACTTCTGACCTCAGGCACAGCCAAAAATAAAAGGAGTAATGTAGTTTCTTTCCTCACACAATTGCTGACTCTGTATTCACTTATTCCCATTACATACCATCCAGATATGCAAAGGAGCTGTTAATTTCTTCAGGGGAAGATTTTTGCCATGTTATTTATTAGCTAGGAAATATTTCCTGACACATGCTGAATTTTTGACACACTTGCTCAGTTTTGACTCAGCCTTTTGATAATTACACAGCAACAGTGCCTATGAATACAAGTAATTTCTTTTTGCTTCTTATGCTGTGATTATTCCAGAGTTCTCCTGATAGCACTTACTGAGCCATTTCAAATACTCTTCATTTTTTAAAACTTCTACCTATTCATGCTACTTGTGGTTTTAAGCCTGTTTATTTTGTCTTCATCTCAAATAATGGTTAGATTTTTTAACATCCGTGAAAATGGCTGTGTAGTGATGAATGGCATGGCACAGACCCTCTGTAAGCAGGAATTGTATGTGTTTCTTCAAGCATTATACCTCAACTAGCTATACCTCTGTTTAACCTTCAATATTCTCTGCTACTTCATTCCATAATAGAGTGATACACAGTTCCTAAGGTGACAAAGCTTTTTGAATCATTGCTTGTGAGCATCTAATTTGAGACATCCTAGTGGGAGGCCCCACTTTCATAAAGTAGAATTCAATATTCCATGAAAATCAGGCCCCTTTTAGTAAAACTCACATGCCTGACAGGCTAAAAACAAGTGCAAGAAATCAGAGCTTTCTGCAAAGGAAAACTCGTGCATCACTGATGACAGAAGAAAACTGGCACCTGTAACATGCTATGCCACCACACCTGAACTGTCATCATGAAATGTCGAGCCTAAGCCCTATCCATGATCACTTTGAGTTTGTACTTTGACCTCTGCATACTTTCTTTTGAATCAAAATTTAATTTATTGGAGAGAATCATATACATGTAAGTATTAAAATACAACACAGTTCAACTTTATTTACAAAGCATCACTGAGAAATCAGCACGAAAACTCAAAGGTAAACTGGGTACCTTAGCAAGCAGTTAGGTAATTTAAAGGTTAGAAAATGACTGAAAAAGCTTGAGAACAACTTTATACCCAACCTTTTTTTTTTTTCCTTCCTTCTCCTTTTTCAACATAATCAAACATTCTTAGAGTCTCCTAACTCCTGTGGTGCAAGGAAAGGAAAGACAAGTGAGAGAGCAATAAGGGAAAATGGAGAAGGAACTGAACAGGAGTAGGATACTGAAAGAGGGTTGATAGATACTCAAGCCCTTTGCCAGGACTTCCACTTAGGTACAGAGACTGAGGGGCAAGGACATCCTAGACATGACACATAAGCACTGCAGCTAGATAGAGCAGTGACAGAGGCATTTTTCAAACAGTCAGTCTTCTGTGATCTCCCAGCAAATAAGAGACTGTTATCAAAGGCAGCTCAGCTCTCTGGGAACGGAGAAGCACTGACAGACCAGAGCCATAATGATCCCATTCTAGCTGCCTTCACTGTGATAAGACATAGTTGCACTGCACAGTGGAAGAATACACTGGAACAGACCAGTGTATTTGTTATTCTTACACACTGAGTTAAAGGATTAACTATTCCTCATATCACTGGTGAAATCTTTGGCAACAGTGGCACATAGAAGACTCTTTTAATGTTATAGAAATTGCATAACAATATCTCTAAGTGTTCTGCCATCCACATATAGCTCCTGCATTTCTTATTCAAACTTCAGTTCTTTCTAGCCTAAGGAAAGGAAGAAATATCATACTCTTTCACAGTGCTCATAGTGATGTTCAGCCTTTGTATGATATTTATGCAAGATGGTTGTATGGTAACAATCTCAAAGAGCAGACTTAAAATTGTGTTATGGCGGTGGCAAGAGTCAACATTAAATTTTGGAAATTCACATCTAATAGTCTCTATTGCAGTTATACATTATGGGGATAACTTGCAAGATCTGTATTTTTAGAAAGCTGGCTGCATCATGTTTACCATGGACATTGAAACAGTCCCAGCTAGTATCACAGAATTCCAGACAGTTATTTTTAATTCATTCCAAACTATTTTTTAAGTGATGAGAAGAGAAATGTGTACTACAGGCAGTTGTTTACACTTGCAGTACAATGT
The DNA here is from genome assembly GCF_003945725.1 of Corapipo altera. Classification (NCBI taxonomy): domain Eukaryota; kingdom Metazoa; phylum Chordata; class Aves; order Passeriformes; family Pipridae; genus Corapipo; species Corapipo altera. The sequence goes on from NW_020884873.1 coordinate 14,341,446, forward strand.
CTCGCATTATGCCAAGTGCAGTGGGATCACCAGGCAGCTTCCTGCATTGAGCAGAAAAGACCTGACATCCCTCTTCTCTACATGAGCTCTGTGTGCTGAGAATATGGTGCATTTTGCCACTGGCAGCTTCAGGGAGATATTGTCTGGTGCTTTGTGTGAGATGGCAGAAACAGTACAACCATCGTGGAAATACCAAAGCGCTGATGCCACTTCCTTGGCTACTGAAGTCAGACCACTGTGATTAAAAAAAGGCTGGTAACTGCATACAAATATTGTTAGCTCAACTTTTTGGCTCATTTCCAGCCCAGTTCAGGAACTGCTGGAAAGACATAATTCCAACAGCTGTTAAGACTTTTTTTTTCCCCTTTCTTTTTAACAAAACTTTCAAATGGCATAATTCCTCACATGAGCTTTTTGACTATGATATGCCTATACATTCTTGGCAGCATCTTCCACTAACAAAAAACCAGTGGCTGCAGCTACAGTAGTGTGCATCAGAAGAACACGTCCATCATTATTGCATGTTTCCTGGGCTTTATCTCTTTGCTCTCGCAAGTAGCAGTAATAAAAGTTGTAGCCATAACTCTCCTTGACAGCACCGTATTTAAGGCTGCACCCTTTCAAAACGTGTCTTGGAGAGACGATATATTAAACAAAGTACTTCAGGCATGGATGGAACTGTCTGTCCTTCTTTGTCAAGGGAATAGATTAGCACTTGAAACAAACCAGAAAACCCTGTTTCTGTATTCCACAGTGAGACAAGGAGTATGAACCATGAAGTGCATACTGTGGGGCATATTGTTACCTCACTGGTGTGTGCTGAATGGGGGTGATATTACAACATGCAAGAACGTAGGCACTGTAACATTTGTACTTGGAGTCTTTGCCCTGGAGAAATACCACACCATTTTACTAAATGGTGCACGAGATCCATAACCCTGCATTTTCAAATTGATGCAGTTTGTCTGCTATGGCCATTTCTACCTTTCAGTGGGAAAAAGTGACTACCTCACAAACCTTGTCCACACATTGGCCTTGAACCTGTAAATAAAACTGTGTATGTGCTTTCTCCATCTCCTACTTAAATAAAAGGCTCAGTATTTCCTATCTTCAGTGAAGTCCTTTACGTAGTTCTGAAATAAGAGGAGAGCAGAACTTCCCAAGGATCAGCAAGACAAGACTGCAAATACACTAGATCTGGCTTTATACAGCTGTACTTGCCAACAGTGCAACTATGTATTGAGATCAGCCCTTAAGAAAATGCTTTTTTACAATTGAGAAAATTCCACTCCTGCAGTAAAGCCAAGTTAAGGAGGGGGAGGAAAAAAAATGAGGTGTGGGGAAGGAAAGTGTGACAACAGCTTGGGGGAGAAGACATTGCTAAACACAAATCATGTCATGGTTTACCCCAAAATCACTTTGACATTATACATGCTTTTTACAACCATGTCATAGTAGAGTTTGAAATTTGCATTTTTTTTTTTCTTATGGATTGCAAACCTCAACCTCAGCCTAGCTTACACAGTTGTCAATTCTAGAACAGCAGTTAGAAGCAGGTACACTCAACCCAATATCTCTAAGTGCTAGAGATAATGAGCTGGGTCCTTCCTTCAGAATCTTGGATTTGCAGCAGGTACCAGAATTTTATTTTCTTCATTTTCTAGTGTCTTATCAGTTCTGATACTAAGAAACAACTTTCAGAATAAAATTACAATTCAAATCCCAGTTTTGATCCACTGAAACTAAAGAGGCAAACTGCTGATGCCTTGATCAGATTATCAGCATTTACTTAATCCACATAGAGTTCATGAGATGATGTTTCAGTCTTCAAGAAAGTAGAAAGAAGTATCATGCACTCTCCAAGACCAAACTGATTTACTGAATAGAAATCACGTGTCATAATTATGGTAAGATTGGCCAAGAGTCTATTCATATGAATAAATGCTGCAGTCATCTCCCTGTCTAAGGAGCATATCGAACAGGATAAAAGGTATTGGCAATTATTTTGTAAAAATGTTTATATGGGAATTCAGTCTGGAAAGACTGAAAACCACAACTTGCTTGGTACCAGTTTTCTTCCATAAGGTCCCAAAACTATGATGTTAGTAAGGCACAATTGCCAGAGGTGGGAAAATGGAAGCCCACTCCGACAATAAGATCATTTTTCAGATTTACTTTTCATGAATTCTTTTTTCCAGTCAGAAAATATGGATTCATATTAATAAAATCCCTTGCATGACAAAAAAAAAATCATTCAGGACTGTGATTTACCTGATTAAAGTTATTTCTACAAAACCTTCTAAAAATAAATATGTATAATGTATACATGGAAATTTACTAATCTTAATTTATAGTTAATACATGTATTTTTGTTCATAATAGAACAGTTATTCCTTACATCTGAATGCCAGGACAATACTAGGAGGCAGGGAGCAACTTCCTTCAAAAGGGTAACATCTAGGACAGGGGAGGAAAAAAACCCAACTTTCCTGACTCAAATGATATTCTACTCTTAAAAGAAGAAAAAGTTTAAAACAGCCATCTTCAGCTCACTCCTATGCTTGTCCCTTCTGTACCTTTTCCTAATTACAGAGAGCTTTAATTTTCACACGTTCTACACAGCAGTCAGATTTGGGGAATGAAAATACAAAGACAGAATCAACATAGAGTGGCTTTGGCCTAGCAGGAGGTACCTGGTGCTTCAGATTAGAGAAACATTCCCTGAAAGTCCCAGGGCTTCTCTTGTAGCAGCTAAATGAACAGCTGAAAGAGCAGCAGATGCCCAAGAGTTATTTTGGGGGTTAACAGAGATTGTTTACCATATGTGGAGACCAGATAAATGACCATCCAACTGCCCTTTCAGTCACCTGGTTTCAAACCTGTCAGTATTACTATGCTTCCTACAAATTGCTCATTACAGCACTTACCAGTTGCTACCACAGTAGTTTGAATACTGTTAACTCAAAAAAACAGTAATAAAGTAAGGTTCAGCCAAACTGACGCATGCATAAAGAGCACCAGGATTCCTTTGAGATGCTGCTGTACTTTAAAGATGACACTGAAAGGTTTAGAAGTCAGTCTGTGTAGTTACTCTCTTCCCATCCAAGTTCTCTGCCCTTGTTACTCAAATATTAAGACCAATGAGGAGAATGAAAGGGCTGCATACTTAACTCCCAATCCTTCTTTACAGGTATTTCAAACAATGGAGAAACAAATAAATGGGGTAAAATCATCTAAATTCAATAGTATAATAATTCCCACTGTAGAAGTTGGGAGGATGAAATCTATATTCTTATTACCTTTCTTAAAAAAAGAAAAAAAAGAGGGAATCAAGTAGGCTATTTGCATTTATCTGATCATTACTGAATCATGTACATGTGCCTACAAAGTCTGAAGTTGATGGGAAATCCAATAATACCATTTACATCTCATCAAAGTGAAACAATCAATGCCAACTTAAATCTCATATTTCACAGCAACAGTACTCAAGATTTTGAAAAACGATCAGAAAACTAAAAAAATCATACTGTTTTGCAAGAAAATTGATATACACAGTCTAATGAGAGAATAGGTCTCTGTTGACAATTTCTGAGGCAAAATAATTTCATATCCACTGGATTTCTTCTTTATGCTTCTAGTCTATCAGCAGATAAAAATTTTAACCAGTTTAAGAGCCCACAAGAATTTAAACATCAATATTAAGTATGAGAAAAATCCTTTATGCACATAATTACACATATATAATTTTTGTATTTATCACCTCTCACATTACAATGTGAGCATAAGCTTGCCTCTGGCATCAGACTATATATGGTGTGTATTTTTAAATATTCACTCCAACTGAGTGTCATGATTAAAAAGTCTGATTGCATAAACAATTAGGTCTCTGTGTAATCCAAAGGGTTTACAAGCTCAACACACATTCCAGTCCACAAGGAATGTAAAAGATAAACTGGTCAATTTTAGCTATTTACAAAAACGGTAAAGAATTTAAAGGAATCCCCAGGAAAAAAATAGGGGTTTTTTTTTGGTGGAGTAAGGTTCAATAAACAAACAGACAAAAAATACTTCCAGAAAACAAAAGAGAACTAGAATAGCACTGTTACAGTATTGTTACAATGTTCTCATTCTTCTTAGAAAAAAAATGCCATGAGCAAAATACACAATACTACCTTGTTAAAACTGAATTTCACCTGTGTTTTTAATTAAGTTTCCTAAAGAAACAAGGCTTGTGCAATTACTCTTTGTTGTCCCTAATAACTTCTGTATCTGTTGGGCAATTTCTACCAAATTGAAATCTTTCATTCATTCTTGTATCATTTGAAATCAAGAACTATCAAGAGGGAGGAACATCTTATGCATGTCCCTACAAGAGGGGGTCTTACTCGCTTCTGAAACTGTCTGTTGAAAGGTTTCTGTTGGCCATTTCTTTTCTAATTTTTGGACCATCTACCCTATGGTTTTAAAAAGATGATACAAGGAAGGGTTTTGTGTTTTATCTCTGTGATTTGCATGCAATTCTCAGGGTACACAGATTAAACAGTAGTGGAGGTTAAATTAAATGGAGGTAGTGGAGAACACTGAAAACAAAACATGGATATGGCCAATACACACTTTGTACAAAACCTCGCCTACAGTGCACAAAATCTACAGCAACTCTTCTGATTTTTGACATCTGCAATCTTACAAAAATTCATGTGAGGCTTTGTAAACCCATTCCTTGAAGAACTGCTATCCAAAACAAGGTCCACAGGATCAGCTAAGAGGGATGTGAGAAGCTGGCAGCATTGCACTTACAGAGTAAAGGTTATCCAAGTAACCTTCATTGTATTTGGCCAGTTTCCCAAACATACGAAGAGAGAGTTTGTTTGTTTTGCCCTTCTGTGAAAATCTTCCATTTCCACCCTAATATTTCTTTAGACAACATATTAAAGTGCGACCTCCAGAAATGCCCAGTACAAGCCTAGTTTTCCTCTCACTGAAAAGGATGACAGTTTTGCTACTGGCCTAGAGGAAAACACAGCAATAATGGGCACCCTTAAAAATTATTGTTCTGAAAACAGCATTTTGCTCTCAGTTTTATTCTAAGTGGTATTTGAATTTCAACCTTAATTTTCAAGTTAAAGTTTTTCATCAGAAGCATGAAGTAGAATCATAGTTCAATTACTATTTTAAGCATTCCTACAGAGAAAAGCACCTTTACCATTTCACTGTCCTTCTTCCTAGAATCATTCATACAGAGCTGTCTATGAAATCAGAGAAAAGGGAAAGTATGAAAAATCTTGTAAGACTCACAATGCAATGTGTGTGCATACATTCTTTATATTTATATAATTTAATTTAAGCCCTTCGTGAAAATGAAGCCTTCCAAATGAAAAGTGGCCTGAGTCAGTCTATGTCTGCTCCTTTCTCTATGTATCAGCAAAGTCAACAGAAGAAAAATCTAAGTCTAGATTTTACACAATGGATCTGTGTTAGAGCTGCCCATATTCAAGACTGACAGTTGCTCCTTCAGAGCAAGTGAATTTTTGAAGATATTTTCTGCAAGAGCTGTTCTATACTTACCTAAGACTACAGAACATGGATTCCTTCCCCTTGCAACATACACATTGTTTCAAAAATTAAGCTTCAATTCCCCTGCTTACCCCCAAATACATCTCACCTACCCTCCCTTGACTGCTGCTCATTGCATTTTCAAAGCAATGTCATCCACCATACAGAAGGGAAACCCAAGGAGAAATCACTTAGGATCATCAGTAAATCTATAGAGGAGGTGGAATGAGAATTTAGGAGAACAAGAATTATATCCTACAAATAGTATACTAAACCACATCTATTCTCTTTATAGCCAAAAAGATGGTCAATACCAGCAACATTAGCTACATGAACTCTATAGGAAAGTGTAGGAAGACTACCAGGAATTCTCCTGCTTATTCCACTGTTTCACATCCAGCTCCCACCCAAGCAAAAGGATGAAAGGATTCATATTCTCATTGTCCCACCTCCTGCCTTCCTGATTTTTGCTGCAAAAAACATTTGAGGAAAAAAAAAATACCCAAACTCTCTAAATCAGTACAAGTCACTTGGTAATTTCAGTAAGTTCAAAACGAGTAGGAAAAGAAGGATTTAGTTGCAGTTATAACTGGTTTCTTACTAACATGGGAAATATATCCAATCTGCAAAAATCAAGTAACCAAAATTTATCTTAAATATTTTCATTTTCAAATAATTCAGAATTTCAGAAAATAGGAACATTTTAAACAGCCTCTCTTTATTTGGAAGCATAAGGAAAATTAAAATTTTGTTTCTGTATCAGCGCCTCCAAAGCCATCCACCTGTGGAATCATGGAAATATGCACAGAGGTGATACAGAAAAACATATACACTTCATATTCTGTATATACTGTTTATTCATATTCTCTATATTCTGTTTTCATTCATATAAAATAGAACATACACAACCTGTTTAAGTCTACCGTGTTCACATTTCCATCAATAAATGGCTTGACATTTTAAAATATACACACTATACATGTAGTATTTTTAGGAGCAAGAAATGTAATTCCAAAAGACATTAAATATTTCATGTATCATAGGTACCTTTAAGAGAACATCAACAGCTTGTCCACTCGGGGGGGGGGGAAAGAGAAAGCAAGTCTCCTGATCCCAATTATATCAAAATGTGTCCTCTTTCATTCAGTGCTATCATTCAATTAGCTTAGAGAAAGATGGATCAGTGGGTTGAGAGTCTGTTGATCAGAATGGTAAAATGGTACCTGATTCTTACCTTAATTTTCACCAAATATAGAGTAGATCCAGTGGAATCAGTCAATTCAGTGTTATGCAGCTACAGTGTAAGTAAGCAAAGATCCAGATCCTGGCTATTTAATTCAGACTCTGGGAAAAAAACCAAATCCTTTATAAATCCCCATAGTTCTTCTCAGTTTTTTTCCAGTTGTCTAGAAATACCTACAAGTCTGTCAGTCATTTACTCCTATTGTCTGAAATAAGATGGATACTTGAATGTCTCCAAAGAAATGCTTTTGTTGCCTGCAAGTATCTAACACAGAGGATCGAGATGGAGAGACATAATAAGAACTCGTCTCTCCTGCACCACACAGCTTTCTGCATCACCTTCTTTCCTCATGAGACTTTTCAGAGCTGTATTTTTTAAATTATTTGTGATGGAAGACACACAGAGGCTTTCACCTTTTCTATTAGGTATGGAGATCTGAAGTGACTGCAGATTTGTTTCCTCTGAAGGTCTTTAACTTCATTTCTTGTGAAAAGGAATGTTTGTCTCTCTAGGTGTTTCCCATTCATGATTTCTGGCTAATTTCATCTAAATTTGACAGAGTGTCAGCAGTTTCAAAATTCTTGCTAGTTTTGTGAAAATCGGCAACTAAGGAAGCATAGGAAGAAGAACAAAGTGAGTGTTCCCACTGAAGGAAGGTAATTACACCTCAGTCTTTACCCAAAACTTTAGCATGTGAATGGGTTTGCACTAGCCACTCTGTCCGTTGCTAATTCTCCAACTAAGTAGGGTGTCTGTGAATGTTTTGTAGAGAGGTAGATGAGGATAACAGGATACATTTCAATAGACAATCAGTCCTCATTAGTTCAGCTGTTTACGAAGCAAACTGTTTTACATTTAAATTCCATGCTCAGTGTACTATTGAGCACTGTGGTTAGCAGAACAAATAGTGTTTTCACTTTAGAAGAGATTGAAAACTGAACCATCGAAAAAAGCGGGAGAAATTTAGTCAGAGTTATGACAACTCTTTACTGATCAAAACCCAGAAGATCTGTAAAGAGGTATCAGACAGCAGTCTGAAAAGCAACCAGTTCAGGGTTGTCATCATGAAAGTGGAGATCTGAGCTTTCTCGGCATCCTGAATAAATGCCAAATTAGAATGTCAGGAAGAAGGCATTCAAGAACTCTCTCAGTACTGTTTATAGTTCAGAGTTTAAAAGAGATTCCCTCAATTAAATAACCCAACTAACCAGATAATGGTCTAAACATCTGCTTTGCACATCTCTAGCCAAGTAACATCCTACATTTGTAACTGTAATTTTTCCTGCTAACAGGTCAAATGAGAAAGAGTAGAAACATCCTATTGTCCAAGAGCAGCAAGGCTCACTCGTTCTAGGAAAACAGGTAAACGTACCAGGGCATTCCCTGATACAACAGTCTTCGTAACAGACTTGAAAAATAAGATCTTGAATATTTTAAAGATTCATTTATTCATTTTTTTAAAATAGATCCAATATTTAAATGTCTTAAAATCCAGAAAAGAATTTTAGGCAACATGTTATAGACCTCAAGAATGGCACTGTACTTCCTTTCAGCGTACATAGCTCTTCCCAGTGCTGTGCCGTTCTCTCCACAATGCATTCATAGCAAGCAGCATTCCACTCCTCTGCCGCTACCTCAATAACCTGACAAGCCAAAGCAATTCCTCCCCTCTGCTTATTTTCCAAATTACAATCACCTATTCTAAAGAGATCATTTAATGTTCTGGATGTGTAGCATTGCAGGTAAGAACTGCACTACAGAAGTATAATGGTTTCAGTATTTCCCAGTTTGGCAAAAACACCTTTCCTGCCTGAACCTTTTTATGATCACATTTGCTCTCCTTTAGGATTGCCTCACAGACACGGTTCATAACCACCTTGCAGCTGGCAGCAATATTCCATTCTTTCTCTTTTAGTCAAACAACAGCATTTCCAACATGTTAAAAGAACCGTTACAATTGCATGCTATCCATATTATGCATCTTCTTTTTCTGTCCAGCACTTCTGGACACTATTCCAGCAACTTTCAGCCTTCCTATTTTACATGCCAACTTCCTTAAAAAGAAAGTATTAAAATATTCTGAAATGTCATCTTTGAGGTACTCCAGCATTATTTTCTCTATCTAGCACTCTTCAGCTTTACTTACTGATTCATTACAATTGCATTGATTCTCTTGCCCACCCTTTCACTCCTTATTCTGAACTTAATTTTGTTTTAACTAGTATTTCCCTATGTAACAATGCATCAGATATTTTGCTGAAATCCAGATAAATAAGCACTCTAACTTCTTTTTAAAAATTAGTTACAACATTAGATAGCAGATTAGTGTAGTAGTAGCACCTCTCTTGGTAAACTGGGCACATTTCATCTCATTTGCTGTTCACCTCCATGCCTGTAAGCATTCCCTTCCTCAAAGTGTGTTCTAAGCTAATGCACTGAGATCAAACTAACAAGTTGGTAGTCAGGCAGAAGACTCTGCTCTGTTTTTAAAGTTAGACACCACAGCTACCCTTTTCCAGCCATATAAAACAACCTGCTATCTATAAATTCTAAAAAAATCCTAACCAGTAGATTTACAATTTCATGGGCTGGTTACTTCAATATTCTGAGGTAGGGATTATCCAGTCTGTTCAGTTTCAATACATAAAATTCTTTGCAGTTTGCTTTTACCTCAGAAATGGTAATTTCCATTTCTATATATACCCCTTCCCAAGAGCTAGCCTGCCTTCCCTACACACCCTACATTATCATCTTGACTGAAAACAACAGTGGAGCATTCATTTAGCTTTCAGGCTAGATGCAGATTACCTTTATCTACAACCCAATCATTTCTGTATGTTTTTTCATGTTTCCTTTCTCATCCTCTCGTTACGTTTAGAGTTACAGAGTTGTTTACTATGTGTTTTGACTTTCTTTAAAGAAAGATCTACTTTTCTGCATTGGTGACAAACTTCAGCGCTGAATGTGTGTTGAAGGCTATTCTATAAATAGGAACAATCTCGTTCACCTGTGGGAATCACTGAATTAATCCAAAAAGAGATGGAAGTTTAAGAACTTGTGAAACTGGCACACACTTCAACTTGAAAACTGGGCTATGGAGATCTAGCAAAAATATGTGTAAAGAAGTAACAGAGGATGTCCATGCAGCAGCTGTGGAGCTTTTAAATATATTGTATATTTTCATACGTAAGACTGTATCTTCACATCACTGGCTTTTAAGGGATTTTCGTCATTCTTTCATGACAGTGAGTATATAAGGAAAACACTAATGTGAAGTTGAATGATTCAGAAAGCAGCTGTGCTGCTGTAAGGTACAAATAAAAAGGTTAATTCTCAACTGTGATGTATGCACAGGTTACCATGAGGCAAACAGTTAACTTGTACCAACTGCTGAGAAACAACCAGTATACATGTTTGTACCCTATGCTAAAACAGAGTTACTTCAGTTCTCAGCTGAAAAAGAAGTAAGCTGCCACACAGACGTTGTTGTAGAGTCAGGGCAAGTGTGTGGACAATCAACACAGGCAGCTGACATACAGAATCTTGCTACTCATATTAACCTGCCTAAGTATCAGAGTCCTCTAAACCAACCAGAAGGTTACTGGTAGTCCACTACTACACATATGCAAGCATGGCTTTTTTGTGCTTTTTTGTGTTGGGGAGCACAGTATTACACTCCTGGTCTCACAAACACCAAATAGAGGGAATAATCATCTACCTCACTCTGCTGGCTACACTTTTGCTCATACAACCTAGTATGTAATTGGCCTTTTTTTCTTCAAGGACAAACTGTTTTCTGATGTTCAATTTGTCATCAAGCAGAGTCCCCAGGCCTTTTTCTGCAGACCTTTCTACCCAGTCTGTCCCCATCCGGTTGTTACTGCATGGGCTAATTCCATCCCAGGTGCAGGACTTCATACTTACCTTCCATTCCCTTCTTCATTTCTTTCTTGGTTTGGGTTCTTTCTTATTGCCCCTCTGCATCCAGGTTGTGAGACAGATAAATATGGTAGGAATCCAGAATTTCCAGGAGAGAGGTGTGACTCTCTCCTTTCTCAGCTTTGTAATCAAGGAATTCTTAGTCACAACATGACTGTTCTATATTAAAAAAAAAAAATGCATACAGCATAACAAAACTTCTTTCAAACTCTTCAACTATCAACACACTGCTGATATTTTTACCAATCTTACTTTTTCCCTTTCAGAAACTCTCAGACTTTATTGCAAGATCTTGAAATGCTGTTCTGAAAGAGAGAAAGAAAAAAAGAAAACCCTCTGTCCATCTCCTATCAATCATCTTGGCACTATGTCTTAGCCACCCTCATTTATTTTCTCTTTATCTAACAGATAGTAGCTAGACAATAAATAGTAATCTGGTCTATTGACAGGAAGTGCAAGTAAATTTTTCCCTTGTCTAGACTGCAATTCTAGATTGCCACTAGTACTGAAATTCGCTCCTGCTTTTTGTTTTAAAATCAAATAGCTACATTACCTTGATATCATAGCTAATGGGGGTGGGAGATGTCCTATTTCTGAACATGTGCTATTTACAGAACAGTCTCATGTCAGAGCTAAAACACAGAAGGAGTGAGTCATCTGTATCCTGTACATGAAGAACTAAAGTAATTTCTTCACTACTTACAAACCCCCTGACCAGCTCTCCTATTGTAACAACACACCAAGAGCAGCACTGCCAGGCATTGCTTGGGTAAAGAGGGAACATGAATTTTCACCCTACCAGGCATGCCATATGTAGAACATTAACTTAAACTGGGGCAAAGAGGATTTACATAATAGCTTTATACACTAATCGTATAGTCTTCAGACCTCTACAGTTGGCAAATAAAAAAAATGGTGCCCTATTTATCAGGATAATTACTCAGGGGACCCCACAACACAAGAGAAAACCTATATAAAATCAGTATAACACAACTTTTTTCCCCATTTCCTAAATATCTTTCAGAGTCTAGAAAGTACCATTACGCAATATTCTTGTGTCTTTCACACTGTCATCCAAAAAATTGTGGCAGAAACCCCAGGAACATGTGGACCAATTTGAAGCAGTTCAAAGCAGGTAGCTGGTAAGAATGGATGCACTGTCTACAGGCTTAAGTTTGCTTGTTTCAGATTACTCATTTAGGAAGGAAAAGTACTGTCAGTGAGGAACACAGCAGTGCTAATACACCACAAATTTAATAAACCAGGTTGAAAACAGTACAAAATCCCCAGTAAATACTCATAAAAATTATTCTAAGAACAATGTTATAATTGCCAAGACTTAACGATTTTATTTATTTATTTATCCTTAAATTGATTTGCAAGTGACGCAAAATGAGGAAACTGCAGCATTGGCTGAAGAAAAAAACCTGCAGTATGCTAATCTCATCCAGCCTTGCCAAGCCACCTCTGTCCTGATCTGCAGCAACTCTTCATTTTAGTTACAGATCTCCCCTGAAAAGGGGTCCTCACTTATGCCAGACAGCACAACAGATTAGAGTTGTGAAAAGTTGTCCAATAGGAAAAGAACAAGTAACTCTTTCACTTGGAGCCTCTCTTGGAGTTGAATATTGCTGTATTGGATCCCAGAGACAGTTATAGCATCAAAGGCAAAAGCTAAAATTTAACATGACCCTATTGCTATTTACTAAGCACAATTAACTTACATGGCACTTGGCAAACCATTGAAAGAGGGCACCTCTGTCCAAATAAACTTAAAATATGCAATAAAAAGAGAGAACATGAATTAGTTATTCAGTACAGAACAGGCAGTGAAATGGATAGATTTTTGTTTAATATACATAACACTATTCTTTTCTTTTATGCACACAGTGCAAACATATAAAGTAAGAACAGCTTTCTGATGCAATCAGAGAGAAATTCTAAGCATAAGGGTCAGCATGAGAAAAGATGATAATAAGCAAGAAGAACCTACAATAAGGCTGTAATGCAGGAAGGGAGAGAAGATGGGAGAATAATGGTACAGGCTGAGGCTTGCCAGCATTCTGGGATACTGCTGTCAAATGTCTTAATAACTGTTGGGCAGCTCTGAGCATGGAGGAAAAATGAGTTCAATAGTCAAGGTACTTCAGCACACAACAGTTGTTCTCTTTACCTCAGAGGGACTATTCATGGGTGTAGAGTTAAGCATAAAATAAATTATATATGAATGAGGTGGAAACCAATCAGAAGACATCACAAGTAATTCTTCAATTGGTGCCCACCCAAAGACAAAGCAGGAAGCTGCCAAAAGTCTTGCACAAACTCTCTCCAGTGTAAAGCCAGATGGTTATTCTTTATTCAGGTAAAGGACTTCCTTCCCTTATCTATACCACTATTGCTTTCAGATTAGAGGACAAGTCATGCTTTACAGAATCATAACTTAAATCTGCCTGACTCCATTTCTGTAGCTATACTGCTAGACCACAACTATGAGATTCCTATGCTCTAGTTGTCAGCTGTGCCAGTGGAGAAACCGTGACTGCAACACAGAAGATATAGATAATGAGAGACATGCCACTGTTTAATTCCCATCACTTTTTGAACAGTATTGCTGTGGTAGCAGGTCTTGCTCCAAGTAGTTGCCCACATATAAAGAGAGTCATTTGACTTTCAAGTCCAAAAGCGTCACTGTCCTTCTCTAAGGAAAAGGTGGGAGGACGAATGGAATCATGGTATAGGCCAGGCTGGCCCATGAGCTGCCATTTGGATCAAGCTGCTATAAATCATATAGAATAGACTCATAGATGAGATGGAAATTTCACCACTGAGCATATTTAACATATTTCTCCTGCCTAATGATGTTGGAAAATAGCTCTAGACAACCAAAACTCTGCTTATTCTAAAGAGCACTTAACCACTTAACGCGACAGGTTGCATATGCAGGATGTTCAGGCTTAAGGGGATTTCTTTCTCATCCTTTGGGATTTTGTTTCCTGTTTTCCCAGATCTCATGGTTCAATATTTGCTGGAAAGCTTACTTTTGTTCTAAAATTCTTGGTATACAACCCACAGAGCAGACACTTAGCTAAAGTGGGCTTTTAAACCCAATACCTTGACAATTTTGAGCTGGAGGAAGCTACTGACTTGATTTGGATGGCCTGTAGTTATGCTTCATGGAATTAAAAAAAAAAACACAAAAAAAAACCAAAAAAACCCATTAAACCCCACATTGATACTTCTGAAATATTATGCATTTATTTTTTATTTGAAAGTTCATTCCATTTTTTCATGCAAACTGTCCAGGTAATGCAGTGTTACGTACTAGGAGGCATAGAAGTGAAGTCCTTCAAACTACAAAAACCGAAACTAAAGCCTACAAACATGTAAAATTTTTTTAAATGTTTTTTCATTATACTCCATCTTTCCAAATTTGGTTATATGCACAGACCTCCACAAGGACTAACTTCATGCCTATGTCTGCCATCTCTTTGTAACCCACACAAAAAAGACGAGATTATCTAGCATCCTGTGCAGTCCCAACATTTAACTAAAAGAGTCATATAACTGTAACATTTTAAGAACCCAATAAAAGCAATGAAGAACAAAACATGTTTTCCTGAAAATGCATGAGTAAATTGCTCTTGTTATCTTATGCAATACTGTGCTATAATGGATTCAATAGTACTTGCAAACCAAATTATTAGAGACTTTATAAACTAGTACAACGTAAACTTAAATATCACCATATAGGACTAGATAAATCAGCAGTAACAAGAAATCCCTGTGACTAGTTTTTTGGTTAAAAATCAATCCTCATTATAAAAGAATTTGGATAATATGCTAAATGTGGATAATGTGCTATATTGACTATCCTCATTAAAAACACAAACAGCAGATCTAAAAAACAGAAACAGTAGTAATTGGCTGGATGGTTTCAAACAAATTAAGAGCATACCAGAAAATCCTCCTGAAAGGAAAATAGGACTCCTAGATCCAGAATCTGGCAGGAAAACTCAATCCACAAGAGAATGTCAAATTGCTTTCTCCTGCTAAATACAGTATGACAGAATTGGTGATAAATAAGTAAGCTCTGTTTTGCAAATTATCAAATGCAAAGCAGAGTACTGCGGGCATGTCCTCCAGTGCTTTACACTGCACTTCACTGACTATGTTGATTACCATTTTATGAGCAGAGACAAGTCCTTTACTTGTCCACAATTTTTTTTCCAGAATAATTCTGCTTCTCACTCCAAGTTGTGCATAACAGTATCTTTCAATAGCCCTGTACTATTTAGTTTTGCAGTAGGACTTTCTAGAGATTGCTACTTCTCCCAAGGTTAAAATACAAATGATACCTGCATTAGGAGAAATGACAAATTTCCCCAGGAATCCTGGATGGACTGAATGTGCCAAGCTGTATTATACCCAAATATCAAGTTAAGTAATGAAGACCTTAGATAGCTCATCCAATTATCTTCCCACCTTGCTATCCAGAACCATGCAGTTTCGCAGAAACAACCTCTATCCTGAAATATAACTTTCCGAATGGAAAATCATCCAGGCACAAGATAAAACTTAGATTTTTGCCCATTTGTCCAGCTTCTCCAGAAAGCCTTTGGTGAACAAATATTCATTTTGTTATCCATCTCTCTCACTCTCAACATTACATTTTTCTTGTATGTGTAAAAAATGAACAAGTTGAAGTATTCTCTTCCTTTTTTTCCCCCCATCAAAAAAAATAAAAATAAGGAATAGCTACCATGGGAGAATCAGACTGCCGCCTGACTAACCAAGGGCACTCCCAAGCACACGAGACATTCTCATGCTGGCAACACAGAAGGAAATAATATGCATTCCTCAGGAGGAGATGCGAATGTTGCTGTTTAACTTCTTCAAAGGCAAGGATACTAGAAGCTGGCATGAAGCTGCCCTGCTACCATACGCTCCTGGGCGTAATTAGTCAACCAGAAACTTTCCCTTGAGAATGACAGGCAATAAGAGAATGTGATCGCTGCATAAAATAGGAATGAACAGGTCATGTCAGTGAAGTAAGGAAATAACTTCCAGGCAGTTTTGTTCTGCAAGAACCAACACATAGCGATGCACCTGTTTTCTATCACAACTATAAAATCGTAACTATGGAAGTTCCTTTGGGTTGGAATATAGGAACAGTTTTAGGTAATTAAATAATCCCCCTAAGTTGTATTTTCACAATGCTTTTGCAGATTTTGAAGTTCTGAGTCACAGAATCATAGAATCAACCTGGTTGGAAAAGACCTCTGAGATCATCGAGTCCAACCCTTGATCCAACACTGCCATCAGTTCCTTCCCAGCGTCACAAATCATACAGGGTTAAAATATGGAAAACAAAACACATTTCTGATAAAGGTTATTAGAGCTTGGACACCCCATGAGCTGGACTACTTGCCACACCTCCAGCTGCCCCAAATTTTTGAGCATATTCAGTCACAGACCCCTATAATAGACAAATACTAATACATTGCCATTCAGTATTGTTTCCCTATGTTCAAAAGTGAATAGTTGCAGCCAACAGAAACTTTCAAGGATTTTTTATTTTTTTTTAAGTAAGAGCAAGTGGCTCTGGTATAGCCTGCAAGGTCCAGCAGGCCTAACAGTTTTGTCAGTGGTACTTACGTGCTAGCAGTCACTGAATTCAATACCATCCCTTACTGTATCTGCCCTTTCAAGGTGTATCAGACAGAAAGACGAGAATGTTAGGGGTACAATTTGGGACTAGAATGAGAATTTTTAATCTAAGGAACAAGACACATGTAGTCACGACTAATGTTGGGGAAATCAAATTGATACCTTTAACATTCCTTATGTTCCTGTTGAACTTCTTTGTAGGTTCATTGGGCTCTTCAATCCTACCCTACAGAAAGTTTTCTACCTCCTGTCCTGCAGAATAAAGTGCATTGTCACTGACTTGCTAACTTGCATTTCCCTCTGGGATTGCTGATAATTCTCCCAGGTTTGTACACAGGATGGCTGACAACTGGTTTATCATGTATCCTGTCCTCTTTTACTGGAAACTCTTTTTGCTATCTGCAAGGGCACTTGGATCTCTAAGATGGGAGTTAACTCTTGTAGCTGGGATTTTCTTTGGCACAGTGCACCTCAGAAGGAAGTGGCATGGTAGAGAAAAATAGCACTATTTGATTGACAAAGTTGTACCCAAAGCTGCTGCCACCAACTGCCAACATACTGCTGCCTCAGTCACCAACTGTGCAAGTTGACCCTCAGTCAGCTGAGTATGAAGGCAAATAAGTCAAAACTCCTTTCCATACTTACCCATCATCTACTAGAATACTATGACAAACTTAAAGAATAGAAGAGTCCAGATTTTCGGAAATACTACTCATGTATCAGGTTTAAAGGCTCAAACAGAAGTGGTTACTTCCCTTACCTCTTATTCTTTTATTTTTGACAAAGTTATTTTTCTCCCTAGTAGCTGTAATAAAAACTGAAATTAACACAGCTCCATTTTATATCATTCCTCATTCATGTTTTATCAAAATCATCCTATCAAACACAGAACAATAAATTTCTACCTCTTTCCATGAATGATACCGCTCTAAAATTCATATTTGTTAAATATGCCAGCAGAAAAAGCATAAATTTTGTGGGGATACTACAGCAATCTTTATTTTCCGTGATTCAATAATAATATTTTGCAACAACTGATCTGTAATAAAAACATATACAAATTATATATATATACACACATGCACACAAACATGCACCTGAACATACTATATGGAATCCAAAGAACATTCTGCTTCAGTTTATAACAATTAGTTAGTGTAGCTACTGGCAATATTTAACAGTTTTTTAAAACTTTCTAAAAATTGACAAATATTTCTTATTCTGCTTATACTTTCAAAATAGATTCCATGACATTCCATGTCACATTTCATTCTATTAGAATGATGCTGTTTGAATTCAGCAATTTCTTAAGATACAAATGGTTAATTTATTTATATTCATTCAATTTAATTTCTGTGTAATATTTTATTATGATCAGCATTTATACACTACCGAGCACCTATGACTGGACAACCCTTTAGTGCTCAGAACAAGGAGATTCATAAATCTATTCCATTTTAGTATCACGTTGTATTTACCTCCTTAAAACAACACCAGAAACTCACAAGTTGTGTTAGTGGAGAAATTTTCTTAAAACAATTTGAATATGCCAGTCTTCAACTCACCAGGTTCTTTACCAATTCCACCCTTACAATTTAGTGATGTAGGATCCTGCATAAAGAACAGCTGATGACAAATTCACGTACTCTAGCAAAATCTAATACTTTTCCCTCTATCCTAGCTGAAGGTAGGAAAAATGTATGAGAGCTGCACCAAGTGCCAAAGGAATAAAGAACAAGAGAGGTCTGCAGATCACATATTTTTCTCAAAAATAATTTACAGATGGCAGAAAGAAGCATGGTGATTTTCTAACTTAAAAGTGCCTTATCTTTGCCTTTCTCTACCCTTCTCCCTTTCTGTTTTCATTTGCTGCCCAATCTAGTCACTTTTTCATCCACTTCTTTCCTCCTCCCATCTTTTTTTTTTTTACTTATGATCTACTCCAGTACTTCCAAAACCACATCCACAAGCCTGCTAGAAGTGTTCAATAAGCAACAGTGCTTTCTCATTCCTGAGAAGTGTCAAAACTTATTTCTAGGGTTTTAACCAGCTCAGAAACATCCAGAATCCAGATGAGTCTTTATTCCCTTCCTCCCTATGTTCAACCTCTCTTGAACTCAAACATGGGCCCTGAATCAGAAGCCTCCTTGTTGGTATCATAAGGATGATCTACAGTAGAAACAAGGAAGTACCTATACTTCAAAGATCACATTGTTGCTTGACATCACCAGTGTTACACTTAAAGAAGCATTTCTATTATTCCTAAGTCTCCTAGGTGGGGGAGATTTTTAACCCTGGTCCTCAGTTTCTAGCAATCATACGACACTGCACAAAACCGCTGAATGAAGATCTATACTTTTATTGAGAATTAACTTCTAGTTTCAATACAGCACAGAAAAATAGAATCTTAAAAGATTAAGAAGGCAAATAATAAAGGCCCAGTACTTATTTCCATGGGTTTGAATCCCATATTTGTTTTCTGAAGACAAAGCAGGGATGTGATTCTGATCTGCAATTCTGGAATTGACAGTAACACTGTAAGGAGAAACAATCATCAAGATTACTGGGGCCTTGCAGTAAGAATTATGTCTGCAGACTTAGGTGATGGGGAAAATTATGCTGTAGCAAACTGCATTCTTGTTCAACTCAAGGCAGAGAGAAACAAGTAAATTTAATTCCATTCCTGCAATGTGAAATTGCCCACACAGAGTTTATAGTAGGATGGAAGCTTTGTTTCCAACTGATGACTTCAGGAACCTGAAAAGAATTCCTAGTTACACATGAACCAGGAAGAACATAGCCTGAGCTTTGAGATCCCACCTGGTGATTTTCTATATTTTACAATGGTTAACTTCCAAGCTCAAAAAATTTAGAATTATAGAATATCCTGAGCTGGATCTGCAAAGATTCCCAAGTCCAACTCCTGGCCCTGCCTAGGACAGCCCCAAGAATCATACCACGTGCCCCAGGGTGTTGTCCAAATGCTTCTTGAACTCTGGAAGGCTTGGTGCTGTGACCACTTCCCTGGGGAGCCTCTTCCAGTGTCCAACCACCCTCTGGGTGAAGAACATTTTCCTAATGCCTAACCTAAACCTACCCTGACACAGTTTCATGCAGTTCCCTCGGGTCCTGTCACTGGTCACCAGAAAAAAGAGAGCAGTGCCTGCCCCTCTGCTTCCGCTTGTGAGGAATCTATAAACCACTATGAGGTCTCCCCTCAATCTCCTCTTATTTAGGCTGAGCAAATCAAATGACCTCAGCTGCTCCTCATACAGCTTCCCCTCTGGACCCTTCAC
This sequence comes from Corapipo altera, assembly GCF_003945725.1. Taxonomy (NCBI): domain Eukaryota; kingdom Metazoa; phylum Chordata; class Aves; order Passeriformes; family Pipridae; genus Corapipo; species Corapipo altera. The sequence goes on from NW_020884873.1 coordinate 14,361,144, forward strand.
CATCTTCGTTGCCCTCCTTTGGATGCTCTCTAACAGCTTTGGATCCTTCTTACATTGTGGTGCCCCAAACTGCACACAATATTCAAGGTGAGGCCACACCAGTGCAGAGCAGAATGGGAAAATCATATCCCTCACCTCGCTGGCAATGCTTTTTCTGATGCAACCTAGGGCATAGGTGGCCCTTTTTCTAGAACTCATCGGGGGAAAAGTATCGCTTTCTCAGTCATTTTCTGGACTTTTCTGCACTTTGCAACATTTATCCTTCACATTTCTTGCTCTAGATTCGCACATTCTTTAATGAGATTATTGTTTAACAGTTCTGGAAACAACCCAAATATCAGACTTTCGACATTTCCTATGTTACAATAAGTATTCTATCAGTTCAGAGTATATTAAATTGTCAGTATCTTAAAGAAACACCCACAAGCCCTGGAAACCAATGGTAGATAGCTACAGCTTTGATCCCGGCAACACATTTTCAAATGCTTAGTCATCATCAAGAGTTGACCACTCTCTAAAAGATTGCTTGCTTTACTAAAGTGAATGCATGGTTTATGTATTTGCAGAACTATGGTCTAAGTGAAGAGGAACTGCATTCTGAATATTTTGTTATCTCAGTGTTGCAGCTCTTGCAGTTACTACAAGTTGCCTGGTATTTGTTTTTCTTCTTCCAAATCACAAGAGCTTTAAGAGCTTGAAGAATTGAACCATAACAGCTCAAAAACCCAGATGTAAATAAGAAGAATCTATTTAAAAATTCTATGTTTTTTTTTAGCAACCTTCTGATTTTAAAAATTACATGAGTGTGCTGCAAGGACTGATCTAATTTCTCAGTTTGCACTGGATTCTGATAGCAGCTGGGGAACTTCCATGAAGTGTAGCATTTAATATTTTCCCCAACTCCCATTAACCCTTTAAATAAACAAAACATTGCAAAACCTTAAATAGAATTTTCTAGCACAATAGGATGTTGTGTTTCTTTTTCCAATTAAAAAAAAGAAAATACAGTGCTGGAACAGGAGCAAAGCAAGTACGGTTTACAGCAGTATTTCTTTAAACTTTATGTCTTCCAATCAAAAAGAAAAAAAAAGAAAAAACCATACATATTACACTATTTTACACTTCTGTAATCAATTGATACAGACAAAATATTGAACTTGACTTCACTGTTTCTCCCTAAATCCAATACTGTCCCCACGTTGTTGCACTCCTACAGTTCTTTGGGCATGTAGAAAAAACAGCTGCTCTTGAGACCACATGAAATTCAAACAAGCTCTTTTAGATTCCAAGAGGTGGAACCCTCCATAGAAGAAATAAAACCACTGAGATGTCATTGTAAATTACCACACTTGTTAAATTAATTATTAAATAACAAAATATGAAGTATCACACACAGCTAATCAAGACTTTTTTTGTTCAGTGTTCTATGACCAGCCAAGTTGAGTCAGCAAAAGAGTGTGAACACACTCAAGACAAACTTTTCCAAGGCCTCCTACTAGTCTTAAAACTGGGAAGAGAACTCAGATTAAACTTAATCAGAGCTATTCAAAATTTAGCATTATGTAGGATTTCAGTTGTTTAATAAGGTTGCAGTTGCTGATGCTCCAACAAAAATTTAAATATTGACAAGGGACTACTCAAAACAGATTTTTGAAGACAGCTGATGAGATATTAGGAATGAATGACAATTTCAGAGCCTAGTTTTCCCCCAGTCTACATTCACAACCCACAGAAGAATGGCACCATTTCAAGTTCTTGGAGTTCAAAGGAAGAAATACAAATGCACATCACAGTTTAGGTGGGAAAACAAGAACAGACAAAGAACACTGATTTCTTCTATAGGCACTCCTTTTCCTAATCAGTTTGAGCTTTAAGACAAGGTCCCTTGAAACGCAAATACAGGATACAACCAAAAGCCATAAGCATTCCCATCACTGTAGATCCTGTCAGTGCTCCAGAAATTGATTTAAACTCTGGACTGTTTTTTTCCATTTCCTTTCTCCCCACAATCTCCCAAGTACACAGCCCTGCTGAATCCCCTGTATTTGAGATAGATTTAGAATCTCCTTTGTGAATTCCCCTAAGGTGGGAAAAAAATAAAAAAACATTCTATGAATCTTTAACTGGGTATTGCTATGGCAACAAACATAATTCAGAACTTTTAAAGCCATTTCTAATGGGAAGTATTTATACAGACAAGTTAGTACATGGCTTTAAAACAGTCAGAAATGTGTAATCAATCAGGAGGGATTACTCATGAAATTCATCTTGTCTTTTTTCAAATATAACATTAAAAGGTTTAAAGTGCTACTGTTTGACCTGGTACTTAGAGAGGACAATGATGATTATAGGAAATGCTTGCTTGACCAGGTGATTTAACAAGCGTAGCTTTGGGCACCGAAGTATAGAAATTTCTATGATGATCAAGCAATGAATTCAAATAAAAGAGCTGTAAAATAGCACTCCCTCCTCTGGTTTGATCTTCCATAGTGTTTACAATTATACTTCAGTGCAATTTCCAGTGGCACAGAAACTCCTTGTCAACGTCCTTAACTGACAGATTAAGATTTAAAACGATAGTTTTCTAGAAAAAAGCAATGGGCTGTAAGTCAAGAGATAAGTTCTAGCTATAACTCTGGGTCAAGACCTATACAATTTGGTCATACCACAGTTGTTTCCACTTCCCATCTGCATAATGAGATAATGCTAGCTTTCCCCTAATCCTCTGTCCAACTTTCCTTTTTATTAGGTCATGAACTCTTCCAGGCAAGAATGGTTTTTATGACATGGTTGTAGAGGGACAGTGCACAGATTTTTGGCTGGGATTTCTGACTGTTATCATCAGCAGGTCTCAAAATGTGCTAAAATTTGTTAAAATTGCAGTTAAAAGATGGGTAGTAAACTTCAGCATTTACTGTGGCCCTAATGAGCCAAAATAGTCTGTGACTGCAGTAATCTAAATCTATTTAGAAGTGGAACTGAGAGGAAAATGTGACAGCACATATAGTCACAATTGCTTTTGACTGGTAAGTTTCCTGTGTTATAGAGAACACAGTGACCACCTGTCCACAAACTGCTTATAATCGGGGAGCTGAGAAGCAACCTGTGCTATTACCTTTTTTTTTTTGTTCACCCCCTCCTTCCTGTTCTATTTTCAGAAGAGCTGAGTCTAAAAATAAGTTGATTGGCACATAGCATGGCACTACTTATATGGGATTTTGTTACAGAGCCCTTGCCTCAACAAAAAGGTTCAGAGAAACTCCTTATTACAGTTTCCACAAGCTGACTTGAGATCACCATGGTTTTATACTATATATTGTATGTATTACTATATATAATACTGTTTCTGATTCAACTATATACTTATTTTAAAAGACCTAAAAGTTGATGTATTCTATTACACTTTCAAGAGTAGTTCTAACCTTCCAAAGGATGTTTCAAATTCTTCAATAAAGCCAGATATCAACATCTGCCTGTGATGAAATAAACTCCATAGCAAGGCAATTCCAATACTACATCAGCAGGAATGCAGTCCTTTAAAGAATGCAAATCAGAGAGACTCCCAAGTTCAATTAGTGGTATATAGAGGATAGGACTTTTATCAATGCATCCAGTTGCCTTGCTGTAGCACTCTCTACCAACCTAGCCTAGAATTCACACCGTGAAATAGCCCAAAGAACAGTATCTGCTACAGCAAACCACTGTATAATCAACATGTATTTTCTTAAAGAAACAAGATAATTATATTTCCGTCACTAATCTAACCAAGATGAACACTAAAGCATGCCCAATGCTGCAACCACAGCAAGTCTGTAAATCATTCTGCTCCAAATTTGCAGCACTGGGAACTTGTTCAGGTACATTTATCTAACAGCACTGCTTATTATGGCAGTCATTGATAAAGTTTTCCCTTTTACAATTAATACAGCAAGCATTGGCTAAAAGAGCACATTTTAAATGACAGAAAGCATAGCTGTGAAGAAGTTGCAGTAGGAAAGATTTTCCATACTTGAGAAAACTCCTTTTAAGATAAAATAATTCTCTTATGCTATAACAGATGCTGAGAAATGGATTTTTTAAAGAAGGCTGTTTACATAGGACACACGCAAATACATTTATTTTTTTACTTCCTCTGCAGCTGCAACTAAGAAACTATTCCCAGATCTTTGCTGAGATAGTTGGTGATTATCACGTGCAAACAGAAGAAACAAACATCGACACATTGTATGCCACATTAAGTTCTATTCCTGATAAAACCTCTAGGGTACAGAAACACAGTCAAATGAATGGGGAAAAGACAAAAATGAACTGAAAAAAAGTGGGGAAATTTTACACTATTGAAAAGACATTACAGATGAAGCCCAGTAAGGACAGTTTCAATTACATGTTACTGCCACTGTTCATGGTTCTCTTGTCAATTCTACACAATCAACATTCATTGCTGTACAGTTCTGACTTTCAAGATCTCATCACTGTTATTTTAGAAAATAACACATGGGTGCACATTCTATAATTTCATGCAATTCTGATTCTAACTTTCTATTTCGACCTCATTGTATGAAGAGAAATAATATTCTCTATTTTTTTATTTAAAAATAAGACCAATTGCCAGATTAGGAACACAACTGCAAAGATGTCTTGCTGAAGTATACAATGAAGCATGAAGTTTAGAATTACTGCAGAAGAAAAAGCCTATCCTGGGAATAAAAGAAGCATAACTTAATAAAAAAACACAAATGAAGGATTTCCAAAAAATAGTCTGGGCTGGTTTTCCTCCTCTTTTTCCATATGGGATGCCTTCAGTCCCAGAGCAATCAGGTATTGAGTGGGCTGCAATTCGTACTTCCATAAATATATGGACATGATCTTGTTTCTCTTTCTGTTTCAAAGATTCTCTCATAATCATGTTTATTTTTAAAGCACGCGCCTGCACTTAAACGAAGTTCATTAAGAAGATAGGTACCTGATAGGTACATTTACTTTGGAGTTATTTTTACTTTGCATCTTCCATCTAGCCTTTCACCTCTCATTTTTATCCTGGTAAGCTGATGAGGAAAGGTCAGTGAGCATGGGAGCAAATTTGGTATTCTCAGCTGAGCGCCACATTAAAGAAAAAATTGACAGCTGTAAGAAGATAAAGGGTAACTCATTTTCACTTGGTTAACTTCTGTGGACAAGCCTTGGTACAGAGTACAAAAGAAACACTAATTTTTCTCACTACATGTCGGCCAGGCATTCAAGAATCAGTATGAGAAGTAAACAGATGAGAGTCAGTGAGACTGGTTTGTCTACCTGGGGACATTCAGAAAAATTAATCCATGTTAACTACAGATGTGGAATTCAAGTACATTAACTAGAGGCTGTGTGAACACACTCAGAATCATGAGATCTCTGCTTGTTTTGATGCAATTCAATGGGCCAAAGAAAGTAACCCACAGAACAGATTTAATCAAGTTAAACTAACTTCTTTCAAATTGACGTGTTTAATAATACAGCTCAGTTTTCCAGTGTCTCCATGTATGTAATCCTTGACTTCACACGTGAAATTTTTATAGAAGCCTCGGCTCAAGGATTACTTATCCATTATTGCTCTCTGCTTTAGGACATGGAATTGGAAATCCTAGAATGGGAGCAAAATTCACATCCTACTAGTGACAAACCACCAGCTGGATGTGGTACCATTCACCACCACTCTCGAGACCTGGTCATCTAGTTTTTAACCCAGAGAAGAGCACACCTGTCCAAGCCATGGGCTGGCAGCTTCTCCAGGAGAATGTTGTGGGAGACAGCATCAAACTCCAGGTAGTTAAAATCCACAGCATTTCACTCATCCACTAGGTGGGCCACCTGCTCATACAAGTGGCATCCAGCCACTGTGCTTAGCTAGAATATACCAGCAAGACTTGTAGCTCCAGAAGAAAAAAAAAAGGCACCAAAAAATCTCCATGAGGGCTGCAACAGTCCTTAACTGTCCTGTGGACACATGCAACGTGCTTGTAGAAAGTGACTGACGTGCACTGGGTACAGGCACATTCAGGCTTCAGTGGCCAAGTGCACAAGTATCAGGCACCCTGGACTAGTCAGTGCCATCATTGCTGAAACCCACAGACTACACTCTGCTCGTTCCTACACTTGCTAAATCTAGGTTTTGTTTATTCACGGAAGCTGTGATCACACCTCCTAACTGTAGCTTTTATCTGCCATAGCTTTGCATATTTTCACTCATGCAATTACTTATATGGGTTTCAGATTCTCTTAAGGCTTTGCCCAGCAATTTCCATACGCAGTCAGAAGACACAAATTATGTTCTCACATGTTGGTTTGGATGTGAAAGACTGGAAAGCATGTACAGAGTTCAGTTTTATCTATTTATATATGTATGTAAGCTTGTGAGCATATGCACATAATTAAAGGCATAGTGTCACAGTGGCATCTTCAGTTGTATCTTTTTTTCTCCCAGAAAGAATTCAAGCTTCACAATATGGCGTCTAGATGACAAATGAACCCTGTATTTCTCTCAAATATAATTATGGCTTCAAGACTCATATACAATGCCCAGTATTGAAGCAGAGGGCAAGAAAGTGGATTTAAATTTGCCTTCCAACAACTTTGATTTTTTCTTCCTCTATGGTAATACAAAGGACAAGGAATATCTTTCAAATGTACTTTATTTCCAACTACCAGATTGACAGTTGCCTATTTAATTATTAATTATCCTCTTTCATTATCTTAAAGAACTTCTATTTTAGTGATTTTTCCTGTTTTTCAATTAAATTTAGTAGTTTAAAAAAAACTTCATCCATGAAACACTGCATTTTTAAGCCTGAAGAGGAGGAATTTTCAAATGCATAGACATAAATCGGGAATTAAATTCCTACTGAAAGTCACTGGAAATAAGTCTACTGTCTAAGGCCTGTATCTTCAGTGAAGATGTTTAAGCAAGAACTTGGGACAACATTAGTCTGAGCACTACTCTAGTTCAGACAGCATCAGCCTAGGCACTAAGGGTCATATCTGGATCACTGACTGCACTTGGTGACTCAGTTGTCATTATGCTACAGCATCTCCCCTGAAGAAAGCAGTTAGGGTTCAGGCAGTCACTACCCAGTGCTGTCAGGTCATGGCTTAAGCAATTAGTGAGAGAAGTAAGCGTATCTCCTCAGTTTAAACACAGATATTCCATGTATGGAAGGCAGGCTGACTACTATGTCTACTCATATGACTAAATAGTAAAACTCACCATATGACTAAATAATAAAACTCAAGATGTAACAAAGCTGTCACAGATCAGAAGATCAAATACCCCTTAGCTTTTGACACCTATAGCATAGCAAAATGGCATACTAAAATAATTCCTAACCATTTCTGTCTGTACAAGGGAGAGTTAAGTTTTATCACTGCAGATACTCTGATGCTCTCCTGCAGCAGGGAATAAACCCAAAATCTTCACATTAATGAAAAAGAATTGCAATATGTGAGTGTCTGATCATCGTCAGACACTCATTTGATAGGTATAAAATATAGGATATTCTGTTTTGTGAGACAATTCCTTGTTTTATAAAACCATCTGTGTAAATAATTTCCCATGAAAGAAGTTGTGGCAAACAGCTTCTGCAGCACATGCACACTGCAGCTACATACATATGCACAGGACAAAGCAAAGATAAGGTTGCCAGCTTCAAAGAAGAGAGGGCAGAAATGGAAGCTTACTCACAAGTCATACATACTGGAGGTGTGAGGTAGGAGGGAAGAATAACAGCTCATCCTGAAAAACAAGGATCACTGCACATTCCCAAAATTAATCCGACAATGAATAGAAAAATAATAATAAATACATATATACAAAAATATCTAAAAAGAAAAGATCCAGAAAGTTGTCTTTGATCTGAATAAAAAGGCTACATTATGTACTGCTAAGACAGGTAGATCAAAATTTTGCACATAAAGAGATCAGGATAAATAGTTTCAGTGACTGAAAGAACAGTGTATTGCACCATCAATATAATGAATATCTAATAACAGCTATAACTGTGCCAACTCCCAGACAGGGAAACCAATCTTGGCAAAATCTCCAGTCTAAGCTAAGTGCATTTCTTTTAAAACTTTTAGTACTGGGAAACATTCTAGAAAGTTGGATTACAATATCACTTTCTTTAAAACAATTGTGTATTATAGATTTGACAGGCTCTGCCAGTAACAAATACACTCTCCCACTCACCAACTGTGGATAAGAAACTGCAAGGCAAATGGACACAAGATTTATTGCCTTCTGCAAAGCTTAAATTTTCATTTACATACATATCTACATAGCTCATAAGGGTGCAAAGATACTCAAAGCCCTGCTGTAAGACTGTCACTCCCTGAAGCTTGAAAGGCAGCCTGAGACAACAAAAAGAGGTGTGAGGGATGATTTTTGCTTTTTGAAGCAGCCTGGCTTTGCCTTTGCAGAATCAGATACAGGCCTACAATTTTCACAAAGCTTCAGCTCCCCTTTTTATCTCCTGAATTAGAGTATTCAACTGAATGGCCACCAGTACTTGATGAAGTTTGCACTTCCTAAGGGAACTCAACTTGGCTGGCTGAAGAATAAAACTTCAGAACTCACATCATACATAAAAGGAATGAAAGGACCTCCCCCATGGTACTCTGTCAAAGATGCTACAGAAGTATCTCCCACTGCATCAATATTTCATGTCTCCTGGTCCCAGAGAGAAGGGAGGTTGCATAGCATCCCCAAAAGAGGAAAAACCCCATTTTTTCTTTTTTTGTTTAAACAAACGGAACACTACTTTAGGAATCCATATATATCAGGAAGCTTCACAGAATTACTGCCTTAGTTTCCCATCTTTTGCCACTGCTATGAATCATACAGTACCAGTACCACTTAAATCCTCCCTTTAGGTGTCATATATTACTCCAAGACTAGCAATTATTTCTGTTCTGTTTGCTTCATATAATAAAGCTTCATAGAGTGCTACGTATACACAGCTAATGCTTTTCCCTTCACCTTAGCTGATCAAATTCTGAAACTCTTAAAACTATTTTACTGACAAACATCACTTCAATGGCACATATGATCAGCAAAGTTCCTTATTTTTACTTTTAAGCTTCTGTGGAAGCAGTTTCTTGTCAATGAAAACTGGCTTTGTCTAGTAACTGAAATACTAAAACATCTTGCTTGGTTTCCTCTAAAGCACAACCAAGTTTTAGTGCTCATAAAAGAGGCAGCAGAGCTGAAAAAAAATAAGTACACTAAGAGATCAGGCCAACTTCCTCACAGACACTTTAAAAAATTATAGATAACTCTCACTTCCCAACAAACGAAAAAATCCACCTTCTTAGAGCTGCCAGCACTTCCCCTTCCCTCTCTGCTGAAGCTACCTTCTTCAACCCTTGGTACTGAAAGTCTGAGTCTCTAATCTTACAGGCTCGTTATGCACTCTGCCAGCAAACACTATTGAGTGCAATTCTCCCAAATACATTTTGAAAAGGCACCTAACACACTGCAATGCAAAGAGATGTTACAGGAATTCAGTATCTCCTGTCTCCCTTCTCTGTTTCATTTCCCACAATGAGGCTCTCACCCCGCCACCCTGTTTATCAACACTGGCAGAGAAAGGAAGCCATGGTTTCAGCTGCCTGCAACTTAATAAAAGTCATTAGACAAAAGGATGTCTTTCTGCAAACAGAACAATCCATCACAGAAACAGAACACTCAAGAAAGCACTGCTTGAAAGGGGATAAAATTAAGAAAGATAAGATAATGAGGCTCATAAAATACAACTGAGGAAGAGGGAAACATTTTTAAGATATGTTTTAAAAGTTTACAGGGATTTTGCTGTTAAAAATGTTCCTAAAGTCTAATGCAGTCTTGACTTAACAGTTAATCAGCAAAAAAAGTTGTTTTTCTCACTGGTTGCACCATGAGCAAGAGGTGGGACTAGATGAGTTCCTGAGGTTCCTTCCAATCCAAGTTATTTGACTAATCCATGATGAACATTAAGGGAGTAATATATTTGCTACTGGACATCTAGGGACCTGGGAGTACAAGACACTCAGCATTTCTACAGTGATTTTAAAATGGCTTTGCAGGAGGAAGGAAAGACCAGATAGTTTTGGGGAAGCTCTTCCAGGAGTCTCACCAGATTGACAGTAAGACACATACAGCTTAGCAGATAAAGTTGTATCTATCTAGACATGATGCTTAGGAACAATAAATAAGCTTGCAGACAACTCGCTACTCTAAAAATACTTTTTGCCTTCTACTGTTCTGTTCTTCTACACTTACAACTGTATAAGAGGACATTATATACACCATTGGTCATGTATTTCTGAAAAACAATAATCAAAGTATGAGAACTTAGCTCAACCCAGTGGTTGGTCAGAGGCACTAGAGCCAGGACTTGGGATTTTGAAATTCCACCTACAGTAAAGACATTGGACTGAATTTTTGAGACAAGAAAGGGGACAGAGTTACATATGCCCCTCAAACTATGAAACTCAGCTGTTCGGAAAGACAGTAGAAATGTGGATCATGGTTAGTATATTCAAATACAATACAAAACTGTGGTATATAGTTTCTTTCTCCCTTTTTTAAGAGCAGCATTTCTGTGTTTATATTCAGGAAACCATAAAGGAACAGAAGAATCAGCATTACTCCTGAAAATTATGAGGTTGTCTTACTTATCTGTTACAAACAAATTTATTAATATAGGGTCAATTAATAAGATCAGACCTTTTTTTAGATATCTCAGAAATCCATTTCTTGCTTTTTGCTCCTCTCTGAAGGTGGATAGATAATGAAACTCAGTCAAGTCAGATTAACTTTCATATTGTCAGTGTGGCAGTATTTGGGTTTCAGACAATAACAATTTTGTCATCCTCTAAAATAAGTTTATCACTAGCACAATTTTTTTACAATTCTATGGGCTTTTGTACTTCTTGTTTTAAGGGAAACAGCTTTTTTTACAGCACTTACATAGAGCCTCATTTTAAAGCTTACATATTCTCTTAGTTGACTTTAAGGATAGATGAAGTTGGCAGCTGTCCACTGGGAGAGCTAGGGGCAGTAAAAAACCTCCACAACTTATAGTGTTCATTATTCACTAAACACAGTTATCACCCACCAGAAAATGGGCAAACTGGCAAGAATGATGACACTAATTCCTTAACAGTCTGCTGGAGATGAAAGCAGCATTTCTGCCTACTCCAGGAAGTACAGCTAAAACATTTTGTGTTTTCTCTTATTACAAGAAACACTGTAAAGAGCTGCAAATAATTTCAGTGAAGACTGCCCAGGAAAAAAAGATGGTGTGAAGCCTACTGATTCTTATGAATGGGAAAAGTACAAATGCTGGCAAAGTTCACTTTTTGCTATCCTGCATTTCAGATACTGCCATGGCTGACAGAAATCCCTGGTAGGCAGACGCCAAGAGCTTCAGTTGTTGTAGAGGTACTGGGCCCATTTTTTCCAACTGTGCACCAAAGTTTTACAGTCTCTAACTACAAACAAAATCTTCAAAAATATCTCTAGAGTAATAGATATCATCCTAGACTTCTCGAAAAGAAAGTCAAGCAAATACTTTACACGGAAAAATGAATTTTGAAGGTGAGACTTAAAAGCACTTACATTCCAACTTTTGTAATGCATGAACACAGGGAGCAAGTGGAATCAACTTGTTCTCTCTAAATGCATTCCCACTCCTAACCATGTCTCCTTCAGGACAATTCAAAATGTTATAGTGCATTTAATACTGCAGAACAGCTCAGCTCTCAAGTGTAGCCCTGTAGATCAAGATGATCACAAACTTCAGCCCTTCTGAAACAGCTACTTTGCTATTTTACCACTTCTATTACTTCTCTTCCCATTTACCCTATCATCACTAGTACCAAAGAAAAAATCATTTCAATCTAGTTGTGAACAAGGGTTCTTCTTACAGAAGAAAAAATTTTTGATGTAGGAATCACCCATGATGGGTACTTAGCTCTTTCCCAGTGTTACTAATGTATACTGCACACTGTTACAGTTTATTTAAATAGCTCAATATAATTAGCAGAAAGATAAACTCTCCTAAGATGCCAGACCCATGAAGAGGCTTGGGTCTGGAGTGATCAGTCAGGGCCAGCCACTACTCAAATTCTGTACTCAAACAGCTTTTAAAACAGTAATAAAGAGGAGAAAGCGTGATAAATACAGTAACATTTTTGCAGAAGACAGTAATAAAGACTTCCTTACCTAATTATAGAGAACACATGTGGTGACTCAGGTTGGAAAGTAATACACAACCTTTAACACAAGATCCTGTTTCCGCTCATTTATGTCTCTGCCAAAACCCCAAATCTGAGGGGTTTTCTGTGCTAGCTGTTTCCCTGCAGACTGAGTTTGTTCACACTGCTACATCACGCTTTGCAATTTTAAATCGGGTATAAGGAGATCGCTTGTATAATTTCACCACTACTGGCTGAGATTTATACATTTCCTGTCATGAATCACTGAGCAACAAGTGTTTGTATGACCACCTGGCATCACATAACATGCAGTCTAACCAATGAGGTCAATCAACATGCCAGTCTTTCAGGTGTCTCAAGATGTTTTAAGAAAAGACATGGATTAGGGTCACAGCCACCCAAATACCCCAAATGAAACATTTCAGCCTGTAAAATAGAAAATTACGTTTCAGACCGAGAAGTACCATAGAAACTGATTCTGTGTCAAAACATTCTTTAGAACACTATGTTCCATTAAAATTCCAAGCTGTCAAGTCAAGTCGATATTGTAACGTAAATCTGCTCACTATTTCCTACAGAAAATGCCTGCACAACAGGTTTAACTAGCAACCACATAGGCAACCTTAATTCTGACATTTCTTGAAGTGCATTGTTTTTAATTTTATTGTCTTGCATGTTTTCTGTGTGAAACATCTTTGAGTAACTTGACAGTTGAACAGTTAAGATGCAGTACCTCTATTGCTACTGGATTCCTTAATAAGTATAGTTGTTGATTCATTAATTTTCTTTTAGTGGCATCAAAGTATTCCAAAAAGAAGATGAGAACTTCTCCATGCTAAACTCAACATAAACACTCCAGGGCAAAGGATATTTCCAGTTTTACTCTCTATTTTTATAAATTTCAGTATATATTAAGAAAAAAACCCCCACAAAGCAGACAAAAATATCCAAGAAATTTCAACACTGATTACCCTCTTTCACTTAAATGATTTTTCCTCTCCCTTAGATTGGCAGTGCTTTGTTTTTTCAGCAGCAATTTTTACCAGGAGAGTACAATTCTGCCTCAGATTGTCAGCCAGAGACCTGGGATCTCAGAGGTCCATAACACGGACCCACATTATCTCTGAAGCTGTATCCCCTGTGTGGAAATGTGGAGAGAATCCAAGTTGCTATACAAATCTGAGAAGCACACATTTTCTCCTGCAACTTGGGGGTGGGTAATTGTCACATAACATGAAATGTGAGGGAGCTGCATTTAGCCCCATGGCTCAACCAGAGCCCTTTCTTGCAATGCCTAAAGAACAATTGCTATACGTGTATTTCTCCACCATTTCTGTCCACATTTCTGAAGAAATAAACTGAGAAAACTCTGAGAAAGTACATGCTGGAACTACTGTAAAGTGTAAAGAGATTTAGCAAAAAACCCTTACTATCTAGAGCAGAGGGTCTCATGTTCTGAAAGGGTAGGAATTTCTAGAGAACATAGCAGCCAAACACACATGCAGTCAGAAACCTTTTAGACATCCTCCAACCTACTAGCAAACAGTTTTTTCTCCCAGGTGAGAATATGACCACATCACATTGATCCCTGCATCAGTCAATTCCAGGCAAAATTATTGTAATTAACTGCAATTAGGTCAGTGAATTGAAGCAATTTCCTCAAAATCTCTATTCCAGTTTGGCAGAACACAGCAGCCTTCCTGCCTGCAAAAGACTTGTCTACTATCACTTCACAGCCCAGATGCAAGGGAGTGTCTCACAGAGTCCCCCAAACCCATCTCTGCTGCTGCCATCAGGTCCCAGCAGGACTGTCACTTGGGCAAACACAGTTCCACCAGTGACTGTTTCACCATCCTTGAGGTTGTAAGGATCTACCCCCAAAAAAAAATAAAAAGAATTTCCCCCAGCCACTGGAAATTTCAAAAAATCCACTGTAGATAACAGTCGGGAATAAAACATATGTTCATGGTAATTAGCTCTGTACTCGACATCTAAAGAAGATTGCACTGATTTTGCCTGTATTCCACATGTTTAGGAGCCACAACATTTAGAACACTTCCCCAAGATGCCCAAAAAAAAGGACTGTACATGTACAATCACACACCCAAGAGCCAAAAAAATCCCAACAAAAACCCTTCCCTTAAACAAGGAAGGATCAAGGCACAAAATTCCAGAAAGATTCTCAAGGACTTATTACACAGATGTGTCACCCTCAAGAATGTTTACATATGACAGTGACTGGCAGTACAAAAAGCCCAAAGATTAGATAAAAATGTTGAGTGACAGAAAGTTGGCAATGGCTCAGCTGAGAGCCTCTGAGAATGAGAATCAAGGGACAAACAAATAATGAGGATATCATAGCAGAGGTCTACTACAGACCTCTCAGCCAGGACAATGACACTGTTGAATTATTCTTTGAAGAACTGAATTAAGGGACACTTCCAAGACAACTGCCCCTGTCCTTATGGAGGACTTCAACTTGCCAGAAATTAACTGAGAGCATCACACAGCTGGTATAACCCAGGTCAGAAGATTCCTAAAAAACCTGGATGAAAATTTTATGGAACAAGTCCTAAGGGAGCCAAATGAGGAAGACAGCCCTCCTTGATCTGCTGTCAATAGAGTGGATCTCACGAGCAAAGTGGAGATTGGTGGCCTCTTGGCCACATCAACCATGAGGCGATTGAGTTTAAAATCTCTGTTGACCGAAGGAAAAGTGCCAGCAAAACCTCAACTCTAGACATGAGGAGAGCAGACTTCAGGCTGCCAAGGGAACTAGTAAGGTCCCCTGGGAAAATGTTTTTGCAGGTGCTGGGGTCCCTCGGTGCTGGTCACTTTTCAAACATCACCTCCTAAGGGCACAGGAACAGGCAATTCCCAAATATTGGAAGTCAAGTAGGCGAGGCAGAAGGCCAGCTTGGCTGAGCAGGGATCTTCTCTTGGAAATAAGGCAAAAAAGGATGCCCAGTGGAAGCATGGTCAAGTGACATGAGAAGAATTCAGAGATGCTGCTTGCCACTGTAGGGAGAAAATCTGTGTAGCCAAAGCTTAGCTGGAGTTGAAGTTGGTCAGAAATAGGGGGACAATAAAACAAAATTTTCAAATATATGAATGGCAATAGGCAATATAGAAATATCATTGGTCCCTTACAGCATGAGGATGGTCACCTCACAACAGGGACAGAGACAAGTCAGAGGTGTTTAACACTTTCTTGCCTGTCTTAAGCGTGAATGATAGACCAAGGGAGTCTCAGTGCCCTGAGCTGGAGGACCATGAGTGCGAGAATGATTAACTCCCAGTCAATCGTGAAATTCTGTGGGATCTGCTGCTCCAGCTGGATCCCTACAAATATATGGGGCCTGATAGGATTCATCCTAGAATCCTCAAAGAGCCACTGATATCATTGCAAAACCTCTCTTGATGATTTTTGAGCAGTCTTGGGAATCCAGAGAGCTTCCAGCTGACTGGAAGCTGGTGAATGTTGTCCTGATTTTCAAGAAGGGCAAGAAGGAGGACCCCAGAAACTACAGGCTGGTCAATCTCACTTCAGTGCCTGGTAAAGTTATGGAGAAGATTATTCTGGGAGGTACTGAAAAACACATGAAAGACAATGCAGTCACTGGCCACAGCCTCTGGCTTCATGACAGGAAAGTCCTGCTTATCAAACATGATTTCCTTTTATGACATGGGAACCCACCTAGTTGATCAAGGGAAGCCAGTTTATGTAATTTTTTTTTATTTCAGTAAATCTTTTGATACTGTCTCTCCCAAGATCCTTCTGGACAAAGTGTCCAGCACACAGCTGGATAAACACATTGTGTGGTGAGTGAGCAGTTGGCTCACAGGTCAAGCACAGAGGGTGATAGTGAATGGGGTGACATCAGACCAGTGACCTGTCACTAGTGGGGTTCCACAGGGCTCCATCTTGGGCTCTGTGCCCTTCAACATCTTCATAAATTACTTGGACACAGGATGGGAAGGGATACTAAGCAAGTTTGCAGATGACACAAAACTGAGAGGAGCTGTTGACCCCCTCGAAGGCAGGGAGGCCCTGCAGAGAGACCTTGACAAATGAGAGGGTTGGGCAATCACCAACTATATGAAGTTCAACAGGGGAAGTGCTGAATTCTGCACTTGGAATGGGGCAACCCTGGACATTGAGACAGACTGGAGAATGAGATGCTGGAAAGCAGTGCCGTGGGAAGGGACCTGGGGGTCCTGGTTGATAGCAAGTTGAACATGAGTCAGCAGAGCCCTGGCAGCCAGGAGGGCCAACCCTGTCCTGGGAGGCATCAGGCAAAGCATCGCTAGCTGGTTGAGGGAGAGGATCGTCCCGCTCTGCTCTGCACTGGGGTGACCTCACCTTGAATATTGTGTGCAGTTTTGGGCACCACAATATAAGAAAGATATTAAGCTGATAGAGAGTGTCCAAAGGAGGGCAATGAAGATTCCCTTGAGGGGAAGCCGTATGAGGAGCGGCTGAGGGCACTGGTCTGTTCAGTCTGAAGAAAAGAAGACTGAGGGGAGACCTCATTGCAGTCTAAACTTCCTCGTGAGAGGAAGAAGAGGGGTAGACACTGATCTCTTCTCTGTGTAGACCAGTGACAGGACCCAAGGGAATGGCCTGAAGTTGTGTCAGGGGAGATTTAGTTTGGATATTAGAAAGAGGTTCTTCACCCAGAAGGTGGTCAGCACTGGAACAGGGTCCCCAGGGAAGTGGTCACAGCACCAAATCTGAGAGAGTTCAAGTGTTTGGATGATACTCTCAGGCACATGGTGTGACTCTTGGGGATGGTCCTGTGCAGGGCCAAGGGTTGGATTCAATGATCCTTGTGGGTCCCTTCTAACTCAGCATATTCTGTGATTCTGTGAAAATTTACAAAAGGGAGCTATTCAACGGAGCAAGGCCTTGTCTGCCAGATTTTCTGGTTTGCTTACTATGGATGGTCAAGAGTTCACAAACAGTTGAACTGATTACAAAGATCAAGAACAAGGAAACAAAGAAAAATGTACATTTCTCTAAAAGGAAAGTAATTAATTTTTTTTATTTTTCTAATGAAATCAGCAACAGCTTCCAAAGCAAATTCCAAGAAAATAATAGTATCCATAGAAGTAGATTGTTTCTGTGCCTGAAAAATAACAAGCCAGTCTTATCAAATGTAGCACTCATTTTCCAAATATTAAGTTTCCAAGATTTTTTTTCTGTTATTGGCACAGGTTGCCTTCTGGGAAAATATCAGATTATCTTTTAGCTAATAAACTAGTAAGAAACAACCACTATAGTGATGGAAATTTTGAGAAATGGTAAGTCATATATTCTATATAGAAAAATTACTGTAAAATACAAGAAATCATGGAAAGGGAAGGTGGTATTCATATACAAAGTGTCTAAATAAATTTGGTTTACCCATGTCATGGTTTGAGATAGCCCCAAAATCCAATTCTCTAGCTCCATCCCCCCTCCCACATCTCAACCCAATGTGAGATGGGTTTTTCCAGACAAAACACAACCAGACTCAGAATGGGAAAAGGGAATATATTACAATGACTGTACAAATAAATACTATAACACATTATACACACGATCACAACTATCTCTACCATGACATATAGTATTTACAATGGATCAGATCTCCTCTCCCCTCCAAATAAAAGTCCAGGAGGGAAAGAAGGACAGATCCCTTCCAGTCCCAAAGCAGGAATCTCTTCTAAGGCAGCAGGTCTCCTCATCTCATGCATGCAGCAGTAACTGGATTGTTGTAGCTGGATCTCTGTTCAATACACACAAGGGGGTCTCCAAGCCCCTCGATTCTCCTTCAGTCCAAGCGAAGGCCTCACCTGTGGGCTGCCAGCAGGGACCAGACTCGCGTCACCACAGGTATATCACGAAATGCAGGGGCATCTTCGTAAAAGTCCCTTCCTCAGGGGATTCAAATTCCCCTTTGCAGAGCTCCGTGCTCTGTCTCAAGGCTGCTAGTTTAGCAGCAGCATCGAGGGGGGCCAAGGTCAACCCTCCTGCATTCCTTCTCCATCCCGGTCCAGCTTCAGGACGCCTTTGAGCTTCTCAGCTCCTCTCTGCAAGTGCTGTAGCACTCCAAGGCTCTTTCAAGTAAGAGTCCATCATCTTCCTCCTTCCAGGAGGTCTCAAAGGAGTTTGGGGGGGGTCTAATATCAGTTCTTACCCCCAGAACTCCGTAGGTCTGCTGCTAGCTTCTGCTGCTTCCTCCGGTTCAGTTCTTATCTGTCCTGGCTCTTAGCCATAACCTCTGGACGCTGCCGCCGCTTCTGCTCTGTCTCTGCTCACTCAAGACGGAAAACATCTCCCAGCTCACAGCTACAGACACATAGTCCAGCTTAACACTGTTCCAAGTCTCTGTAGCCCCCAACTGGGGCTGGGGGGCCCCAGAGGCCCTGAGGGGCTCCGGGCCCCTTTCCTCGTGGCTACTACAACATGGCTACTTTTTCTAACAACCAAACTACAACTCTTCTCTTCCGGTGCTTGCGATATGTTTACATTTCTGCAGGAGCACTCATTGGACAGAACTTCAAAACTTCCAGGGGTTTCCACCCCTGGGGGTTACCACTTTTCAGCCTCTGGTGGAAAACAAGGTTCAAACCACTACAACCCACTAACACTCATTCTCTCATAGATTCCACTCACATGCTCAAGCCTGCATTCTCACAAGTAGCAAGATATTGTGCCCAAGTAGTCTGCACAAAGAGGACAAGAGGTTGTAGCTGTCAAGTCCATACCATGCCTCTGGAGTTCCCCTTCACTTACAAGCCAGCTTTCAGACAGCCTCTTTTACACCACTTAGGCATCATCAACTACTAAGAGGTTGTTCTCAGTCTCCAAGTCTTGCTAAATTCAATTTCCAAAAATCTTAGGCCACTTGCTACCCACTCTGGTTTTTTTTCCTCACTTGAAATACATGTTGTTTTCCTTATGACTTAACAAAAAGAGGAATGGTATACAAAATCTTTTTCCACCTTCCTTTATCTAGGTTGGGGGTCTTCTGCTGACAAGCCATCTGTGCCATGGCTTTATCAAAGCACAGGTATTTTGGTCTTGCAAACCACATCTCTCAGTTTTACCACTGGGAATGGTGGTTTTTCATTATTGATACAGGCCATACTTTTAACTGCTTTGCTTTGTCCCACTGTTTCTTCTGGTGCTTACATACACAAGCATTACCACTCACACCACATCCATAAAATCTTGGTATTTTTTTTATAAATCTACATTTCTACACCATCAGTGGTCAAGCATGTTTAAGGATGCTGTTAGCTATCACTTTCTTGACATGCACTGATAACAGTCTTGACAGAGGCATCTCAGGTTTTAACAATCCTGAAATCATCATAAAGGCAATCTGGTCGTAATTTTAAAATAATATAATTTTAAGTGTAAGATGGCAGTAACCACTTCACTTTGCCCTCCAATTTCCACTGGGCATAAATACATGTGCCAACTGTTGCTTTTCCCCTGCAGCAGTCCTGGTATTTTGAGTAAATTAGTAGGGAGAGTTTATCCAAGATGACAAAACTTCACTTATCTAAGCAGGATCATAAAATTTACTCAGCCTACAGTTTGACAGCACCAGGTATCAACTTTATGAAATTTATATTATCAGTAGTTGAAAAATTCACAATTAACTAAATGTATCCTTTCTTTTGTGTTTTATAAGAATCCTTTAGAAGTTCCCACTCAGGAACGCAAGGAATATTTACACACTCACTGTTCAGGCCAGCTGCCACCCCAGCAGACCGCCTTCCTTTAAGCTATGGTGCTTACTAACTTGGGTCTAATATCCACTTGCAAGGGAATCTACAGTCATGAATTATCCTCCACTTCTAATATCAACTTGAAATAGAATCCATGAGATGAAGGCAGTACTTTAGTCATGAACCTTTACCAATACACTAGGGAGTAGAACTTTGAACTTGTGGCTAATTACTGATTGGGATTCTAGTTCTGCATGTAAAAATCACTATTACTTCAGCATGGACAGCGACAGCTCCAATTAATAGACAGAAAACAATTCTTGGCAAGAGAAAGCAAAACATGGCCAAACATGCTAATGTAGCAGTCTGTTCTTGAATTCATAAGTCTGGACTAAGTAATTATTTGGTAAGCTTGTATCAGGTGAAAAGAAGAAGGGGAAAAAAGGAAAAAATACAGTATTTACAGCCACTGAGGATCTAAACTTCTTTTAAAATTAGGCTATTAGGATGAAGCAACTAACTTACCCCCCTCCATTCCTCATTCTGTAAGTTAGTGAACCATCTCTCATAACAAGTGATACGTGGAATGGCTCTAGCAGACAACGTATGAAGACAAAATACATATGAATATTAATTTTGGCTTTGTCCAGGAGTTATTCCCTTTATGAAACAAACTTATTCCTTCATTGGCCCTCTGAAGTTTTAAACACAAAACATAAACCAGCTCAATGTTTTTCATTCACGTGCAGATGAAAGTAAATACAAATTTTTATAACATGAACAGTGCAATTATTTAGATCAGAAGGAGATCAGTTTTGGAAAAAAAATCTCCATTAGAGGGTATCACCTACTGCCATTCCTAGAAAAAAAAAAGACTTCCAAATAATAGCAAAAGTCATGTGAGTACTTGGAAGATGGACAGGAAGATGGACTTGCATAATAAACCATCCCATGAAAAACTCAAGGAGGAACTTGTGTAGTTTTTAATCCACTACATTTTAAAGTTTTTAACTGTGCTAGGAAGTAGTTAATGGCATCAGTGGATCTAAAGACAATTTCACACAAATGTGCCTTAGTGCAGTTTTACCTACTAATAAATCTCTTGAGAGTGAAGGATTACTAGTACTGATCTTCTGAAACTGATGCTGACTGTGATCTGTGCTTCAGTGGTGAATTTAAGGGATAGCTGAAAGCTGATGTCAGGTGGAGGTGGCTCTAGTCAGATGCCTACCCCAAAACCAGAACATTTAAGTCTGAGATGCTTTGGGATTTAGCTAGTCTTGTAGCTTTCCTTCTTTTTCCTCCTCCCCCCATTTATCTCATGCCCCTATAAAGATTACTCAGACAACCATACAGATGAAATGACCAATTATCATAAAATCTCCCTGAAAACTCATGTGAAATTATGAAGGATCTTCTATTATAACCAGAAAAGGACCTGTGTTGCAACTGAATGTTGCCTATGCAGGAAAGTAACAGTAGACTTTGCAGTTATCAAGGGAGCAGAATGTCCAAGTTCAGTTATTGATTTTTACTTTGTTCAGAAAAATATCAGGTTATTTGCTCAGTTAGAAAAGAAAGGGCTTAATCTTACAGGGAAAAAGAATTTGCTTATTTCCAGAGAAAGGACAGGTTAGTTTAAATCTCAATAAAGACATTTTAAGAACTCTTATTGAAACATCACCCGTGGTCTTCCTTCAATTGTAATTCATCAGGTGGGACAACAGCAAATCTTGGGACAGCCAAAAAGCAAAACGGAATTTTAGAAGTGCAGGGGGGAAGACGAATTCCAAGTAGAACATAGAGTTTAATCTTGCTATAGAAGTGAATTTGAAACTTTTAGCTGGCTCCCATTCTCTGAACATCTGTTGGATATAGTTACCTTTTGTTTTGTTGAGAAATGTGAAGTCTTTTCTTATTCCAACTGACCTACTTTATTCAAAGAGCTACTAATAAAATGTGCTACTATATTCTTAAGCTTCTTTGAAAAACTGTATCATTTGTGCCATTCAATATTTGCTACTACTAACCTCAGTATAAGTATAGCTATCCATCCATTCTTTTGAGTTTCCTTAGTTTTTCATTTGATTCATGCTCTTTAAATATTTTCTCAAGGTCAGTTGGGCAGTTGTGCACTGGATTTTCTGAATGGTCTGTGCTTTTAGTCCATACTGATCAACTGGCTTCCTACAGGAATACCCAGGGAAGAAATCAGGAAACACAACTGATAATACAAGATAAAACCATCAGTGGGTCAAACCATGAAATGCACTCACTTTTTTTGACTCAAAATCTTAAAAATAAAGATTAAAATCTCAGCATTAGATATAGCTTAACCATTATTTATGGACTCTTAGTTCCTGTAGTAAGGAATAGCTGTTGGAATTCTACAGTCTAAATCATGAGGCTAGATAATCAGATTGATTCCTCTGGCATTAGCAAACATCTCATTATGAAAGAAAAAAGGAAAAATGAAAAGACTAAAAAATGCAGAGCAAAATTTTTACACCCCATGCTCCTGAAAAACAAAACAAAACAAAAATACCAGGCATGTCCCCTATTATATCTCAACAGGATATCCATCTGGAAAGTCTTTCCTTCCAGATGCTTTCCCCTACTATTCATTGTCCTGCTAATCTCTGCAACTACCCCTAGGGGGAAAACAAAACACTACACAATTTACTGTCAGGCTGTCTTTTTGAAGGATGGACAATACAAAGGGAAATAGATCCTGGACAACAGTCAGCTTCAGTATAACAATTGTAGAAGCAGAAAAACAGAAATGGACCAGTTTGAAATAACACTGAATGCAAAAACTGTATCAAAATAAATTAATAAAAACATCTTACACGAACACAACAGTAAAGAGCATTTGCAAAGAATAAAAATCCTAAATTAATGAGGAAGCCTACCCATTTCTTCCACTCAAATAATCAATCACATTAATGTGTTCAAACCTTCAGACAACTTTTTTTTTTAACACAGAAGTATGAAGTCAATTAAACCAAACCACTACTACAGTATTTTAGAGAAGTCCAAAAAATATTCTTCTTAGGTTTCAGTAGGATGCCAACGTTTCTTCTTACCAGTAATCACCTGTGCCCTAAAGAACCTTGTAAGCCTGTCAGTGAAGCAAGGGAGAGACATTTTATTAAGTTACAGGGGGTTTGGGCAGATTTGTAAATCAAGCCCTTTAAACTTGAAAGTGACATCTCCTAGCCAGTCACAGGAATTCTTGGGCTTTGAGGAGATCAGCTGTCTATTTGGAGCACTTTTTGTTGGAGCTATGTGGCTGGAAGCTCTACTGCCTGTTCTGATTGAAACACACTGAATGGGGTGTTCTGGTGCAGAGCGAACCTCCTCAAGAAGTTAACAAAGTACTCACAATAAATAAATCTGTCAGGCAGCTGACAAAGGATGAGTTTTATTGCCATCAACTACTTTTGTGTAGTTGGTTTTAAGTGTGATTGAATTTACAGACCACCTCTTTTCAACCTCAAGGTGCAACAGTACAAGTGAGCGAAGAGTTGATTCAAAATACAGAGTAGTAACATACTTCTGGCATATTGATGCAAAGGGACACTCACTGAAGAACAAAAAAAAAGTGCTTAGTTTTAAACAGCTGCCATTCTCTTATTGTTTTTCTCATCTATGCTATAAATTGTAGCATTAGTTGCAAAAGATTTGGGGTGTTTTCAGAACATGCTATTTCATTTTTTCCACGTATTACCTAAAAAACCACCTTACACCAGCAGAGTAAGTAACAAGTAAAATCATTGCAGCAAGTTCACATAAAAAAATAAAAAGTAGTGGTTTACACACCTCTTATCCTCCCAAGTTGAAAGCACCACATACACACATATTCCAAATAGTAAAGCAATACATGTATCCTGCACACTTAGAAAACTACTCTTAAGTTACTATGAATTTCTGCCTACCATCAATCTTTGCTCCAGATATGGAAAATATTTCAGTCATCATTTCTACCTGCAAATATAAAAAGTATGACATTTTAAAAACAAAGCCATTTGCACAACACAGTCATAACCTTCAACTGGAAAACATCCTCCTTTACAAGGCATTCAGATAACTCAAAAGACAGAACATATATTCATGAAACTTCATAAAAAGAAAGCTATCTTCTAACTTCTATGAAGAATATGGGCCCAAATACCCTGCATTGTTTTTAAGTAATAAGCAACAGTTATAAATTAAGAGATACTGTATTTCAGTAGAGCTAAAGAAGACAGGTTCATTTGCTGTAGTAACATTTACTACAGAAATATTTTTATTTGCCCTAGCATCACTCTCTATTGCACAAGTATCTATCTAGTAAGACAGAACTACTTGCATTTCTCACCACTGTTATTTTGTCTCCTAGCTTTTTCAAAGATCTCTGTTCATAAAATGTTTGTCAAAATGCACTTGCACATATCACAAGGCAAAGAGGAGATGAGAGGCAGATGCTTCTGCATGTTAGTGGGCGGGATGGGAAAGAAGCTGGGGAAGCAGCTTTGCATCCAATCCACTACAGCTATTTTCCTTTTAACCATCTAACAGCAAGTCACAAATTCACCCTAAACACATCAAATCCTCTGAACTTATGAAATGATGTGTTATTGAAGTCACAGCAGGGAAGCCAACTCAGCTTAGAGGACATAAAAGACTAACACTAGGACAACCTTTTTCATTACAAGGTTAAGGACAAAAAACAAAGGCAACGTTTTAATGTGGTGAGAAGATGCACAGTCACAGAAGAAGCAAGTTAAAAGCACTATTTGTATTTCTTTCTAGAATAAATTCCTGTCCAGAAAAACTCCTCTTAGATAAGGTTTTCCACCTCAGAAGTAGAAAAACAGATCAGCAACACTTAATCTCTTAGTTTCCTGCTTCAACATGCTACCTGTCTTCCACATACCCTCTCTTCAGCTACTCAAGTGCACATCTCTTGGAATAAGCTAGTTGTCTAAGATGTGAAACTCATTTCCATCCTTTATAGATTCTATTACTGCAACATTTGCTACTGTAAAACTGAGGCTGCAGTAAAGTCAGAAAGTTAAAGAAATTTTTTCAATTTTTTCCACTGATTTAGATTACAATATAGGCCTTTACTAGTTGCAGTGTTTGTCCAAAGTACACAAAGTTTTATCAACCAATATTCACATAAGCCAACTACATATATACACACTGCAGGTACAGTACATGTGTATCTTACTAGAGTTCCAATATATCAAAGCACAAAAATGGAAGACATTTCTATACAGTATCACCATGGGACAGAACTAAGTGAGCAGAAAGTCCTTATCTACCTCCATCTAAGCTGTTGAAGGTGAAATCAGAGGTGAAATGCATATGGCAAGGATGACTAAACCCATTAATGGTCCAAAATTATTTGGTTTATTACATGAATACAAGAGACTACAATCATACTGAGCAGGCTATTATCAAATCTCTTCAGTGACAAAGCTTTCTGTCCAACAGGACAAATAAAAGCAAGTGCATAAAACACAAGAATACCTGCCTTAAGACCGTTATCCCAGAGGATTACAGAATGGTTTTTGCATCTTTCCTCTTTGCTTTTAGTATCTCCTTCTTTGTTTTGATATTGTGGTTATTATTACCAGTGCTATCTGAAGACTAGAGTCCCCTGTAGTTATGAATGGCAAACAAAAAAACTCTCTCACTCATTAAGAGAGAATCTAGGGTAAGCTTTAAAGGTACATTCAGTAACCTTAATATAAAAATGTGGCTTTAATGAGTCCTGCCAGTCTTGTCCAACTGTGTAATGCTTTAATTATGGAGCACTATGCTCAGCATTATGGACTATGGTTGCCAGGCTCCATCAAAGACCCATGTTTCTTGTTGTGCTAAGCATGGTGCAAATATTTAATGAAGAAATTATGCTTGTTAAAGGTGCTCACACAATCCAAAGGTACGATTAAGGAAAACAAGTGGCTAAAACAGGGAAATATAGCTGAAGAGTAAATAGGGCAAATACAGCAATCAGCAGTCACTATACATTTGGGGATGCAACAAGGGAGTAATTGCTCTCAAATAAGACCACACTTTCACTGACAATATTCAGAATATTCATTACAGGCTACAGCGTGTAAACTTCTCACAGTCTACCTCAAAAGGAAGACTAGAGTTAAGGAAAATTGTTCAAATTATACAGCATACAAATTTAGATTTTACCCTGGACTCCAGATACAATGAGAAATCATTGCTCTGTGCAACTCTAAGCAGACAGTTAAAAGATTTCACCAAGTAGTTCACAAATCTTATACAGGTCATCATGCCACCTCACCCCCATTAAAATTACATACCTCACTACAGACACACACTTCTCAATTTCAAAGTACTCTTTCCAGAATATAGAAATAAAAACATCCCCCAAACCCTATCTTACAATCAACCTTTCTTTTTTTCCAGTAAGAAACTGCAAACTTTTGGTCTCGAGGCAACCCCTCTTTCCTAGAGACATATACACGTTTGATCCAAAATGTGGACCAAAACTTGACTAGTATAAACATGAAGCACTAAAGTGAAAGGTGGGGTCCAAAAACTAGAAGCAAAACCATGAGAGAGCCAGTGAGGGGATGGAGGAGAAATACGAACATGCTGTTCTAATCTACTAATATAAAAAAACTTGAATACTGTTTATAAACCAGAATGCTCTTCTTCTTCACTGCCAAGCCACTCTTCTCCTAATGATGAGAAAGAAAGAAATTGGTTTGAAATCTTCATTCCTAAATCTCTGCTTCAAAATTATGGTACTTTTCAGCAAGGCAGTTGCTGACTATAGTAAAAAGCTTAGTAAAACTGAGCAGTAATTAAGAGATCCCATTTACAACACAATTTCACATTTGTACAGGGGCAAATGTGCTTCTTACAACATGAAATTTCCCATAAAAGACATGGAGATATAACACCATCTAAGCCTTTCGTTTGTCCTATGAAGTAAACCACCACTTCCTATGGTAAGAAAATATGCACTTTTTCCTGGTTCCAGTCAGGACAGGGTTGATTTTTGCAGTAGCCATGTGAGGCCATGGGTAGGACCCAGGGGTTATTCTATATCACCTCACCTCATTTTGCAGGGATGGGGGAAAGGGTCCCTTCCAGGGCGTGGAGCAGTCGGGTATTGTCGGGGGTTTTCTGCATAGTGCACAATCACGGGTGAATCGTTCGCCTCTCTCTTGTACACTCTGTCATTACCACTGTTGCTGTTATTGTTCAGTTTTCTTATTTCATTGCTGTTTGCAGTAAATTGTTCTTATCTCAACCCATGTTCTTCACCTTTTCTGCCTCCAGTTCTTTTCTCCATCCTGCTGCAGGGGGGAGGGAAAGGGGGAAGTGAGCGAGTGGCACGAGGTTTGGAGTCTTTCAGTGGGAAGACTAAACTGGGGAATACCATTCCTAAACCACGACATCACTTGAATAAAGAGAACTACTGAAGGCAAAACTTAAGAGATAATGAATACCGCTCAGAGCCAAAGAAAACAGTTCTTGGAACTTTTTGGAATCATATATTCAAGTCCTATTCCAAAAATCAAATCAACAGCCACCATGCCATGACATTCCTCTCTAGTCGGAGATGGCTTTGCAATATGCCTAATACAACTTCCTAACCTGTATCTACAGAAAGTAGACTTGTATCAGTTTATACTTTATTTAAAATCAGTGGTTTCTGTCTGTGAACCCCTGAATGTTTTACAGATGCACATGCAGATAAAAATAACGTGTATAAGTCTGCATGTCCTAGTCAATCAAGAAGAATCTTAAAACCTGTGTACAGATCATCATTCATTCTAAAAAATTTCATAGGAGTTAATAACCTCAAAGATGAGAATTTTGACTATGTAACATTCCATACTGATTTTCACCTCAAAGGAAGGTATTTCTAATAGATCCAGAGCATTCACTAATTTTCAGTTTAATATATATATATAAACATGAGATAGACAGACATATCAGTGTTCTAATTTGGTTCTTGCAGAACTTCTTCCTCCCATCTGTAGATTCACAAAGGCAACAAATTTTGCATTAACTGTGCCAAGTCTGGTTAGAAAAGCTCTCCTTTATTTGAATATTTTGTGTTTTTAAAGAAACAAGTATCTATGGATACTTCAGTCTACCTGTTAGCTACAGACATGGAGCGAGAGAAAAAAAAAAAAAAGCCCTACTAAGTATGACAGCACCTTGGACATTCAGTGGTGCTTAGAGAGATGAATTAAATGCACTGAGCCCATCCCAATCTGCATTCTGATATAACAATCTCAGATACACTTCTATGCCAGCTCTTAGCAAAGCAGCTTCTAGAATACAGATCTTTGCCTGCATCAAGATACTTCTGAGCTATAGAATTAGAGTAAAAGCTCTCATATCTATATCTGTAAGCTCAAAATTCTTAAAATCACTGTATCCTCTCCAGTTTTCACACCAAGTATAAGCCATGACAAGAACATTTTGAATGAAAATTAGTTCTAAATGAAAGCAAGAATACTTAGCATCTTTCTCATGCATTTCAGCTTTCAAAAACACTTTGCAAATATTAACATGCCAAGATATAAAAGAACCATTGTTTCAGTGAAAGGAAACGAGAGGAGAGGAGAGGAAGCAGAATTTGGTAGCAAAATGGACAGGTGGCTGGCTGATATTTCAGTTTTGTACACTGTGGTTTCATTTTTCATCTTAGTGGCGCATCAAAACAGGTTCTGCAGTTGTAGAACAGCAATACCACATAACTGTGTATTGAGACATCCTGGTAGACCCGTTTTACTTTCAACACTAACACTTTTCCAACGGAAATTCCTGTTGCTTTTCTTAAATTAAAACTGCAACATCTTTTTTTTTATTCTATACCACTAGAAGAAAAGCTTTTATATTCTTATTGAGAATAAAGTGTTTTTCCTTTGCAGCTCCCATTACTGCCTTTACAAAGGCACATATGCTCAGCAGAGTCAAGATGCTAGACACAAAGGTGTAATTTGTTTAAGTTTGCCCACTGCATGCTCTCTGAATTCTATTGCCTTTTTTTAGGGTGCTTTGCGGCTCTTTAGCCACAGCTAACAGGAAAGACTTATGCAAAAAGATTCATCACAAAGCATTATTTGCTACATTCATATTAACATAGATCAGTGTTGGGACTTCTGAGAACTCCATGCTATCCGGAAACATCTCTATATGCATGCCAGTATTCCCTCACAGAAAACACTGATAGCTGATGGGTGGTGAGCTTATCTCAAAGCAGAGGACTGACATATTCTCATCTATATTGGTTAGCACCTCACTCCACTATTAGCAGCACTGATTTCAGCAAGACAGTTCATAAGAAAAGTAAAGCAAGAACGGCAAAGTTTTTCACTTTGGTATTTAATGTTCAGCTCATTAAGGGCCCAGCCTGAAGCCCTGTGAACCTGGCAGAAACATTCCCACTTGAGTTTTGAGTAGGGCTTTGAAAAATTAGGGGCTTGAACTTGATATTGAGAAAGAAACAGAAGCTAGTTAAGAGCAAAGGGCACAGGTCTCATGTCCTCCCGCTGTTAAGCCTAGTTTAACAAACTTGATTACTAGTGGAAATTTGCACAGGGTTACCTCAGTCAACTCAGATAAAATTTCCAGCAGAAAAAGCATGGAACTTAGCTTCCAAGTCAACATTTGACAAGAATATCTAACTGAAAACATCCAAGTGTATCATATAATAATCTCCCTGGCTAAAAGCAATGAGGATTCAAAAAAGGAGCTAAGACAACCTGAACAATTAGAGCTATTTGTCACTAAAAAGACTGAAGTCAACACTACAAACAGATCCCGAAAGCGCTTCTCACTCTTAGTAGTGTTATCTCTGATCTCCTGAAAACCAGGGCTCAATCCACTAAAACTTCACCAGAAATTCCAGTCTGTTCTGATTAATCAAAGATACTAAGTCCTAAAAATTATATCTGTACCTGACTCAAAACAGACCACACAGAACAAGTTCTTGGTGATCAAAAAAGTTTTATCACAAACTCAGAGATGCATGGTGAATATAGGTAAAGAAAAAGACACAAAAACCCCAGGAAACTTATCTGTCTTGCTATCTGCAATGAATGACTCAGTTTCTGCCGTGTTAGATGCATTTCATCTTTATAAATTACCATCACGTGGCAGGTG
The DNA here is from genome assembly GCF_003945725.1 of Corapipo altera. NCBI lineage: Eukaryota > Metazoa > Chordata > Aves > Passeriformes > Pipridae > Corapipo > Corapipo altera. The sequence continues at coordinate 14,391,252 of NW_020884873.1, forward strand.
CAGTGGGATCTGTCTCAATCCTGCTAAAGGTTTTTGTTTAGATAGTATAAAAAATGGTGCTAAATACTGTTGTAAGAATTTATTTTAGCACTTTCAAATTGAATATAAAAATATACTTAAAACAGCACACTAACTAAAAAAAATGCAACCTAACAGAGAAAACCAGTTGTGTCCCAGTGATTTTTTTCAGAACTGTCCCATGTTGCTCCTCCCAGTAGATCACAACACAGGAATACAGATTTTATTTTTTCCAGAAGATATTTTAACAAAGCCACCAATAAGTAAGCATGTATTACTCAAATGAAAAATTATTGTGATTAAAAGTACAGCCTGAAAAGAAATTTTAAAAGGGGGAAAGTACAGAGTATCAGTTTTCAAAACTTAAGCACACTCTTACTTCTGTATATTGAAAGCTCTTTTGGGCAGTAATGGTTTTTTGCATTGTGAGTTTCTGACACCCCACCTACATTTGTTGACAGTATGAAGAATGACTACTGATTGACATACTTGGCTAGCAGAAGCTGCCACAGTAGTCACAGCTGTATTAGCAAAACCAGTGCTTTTATCTGAATTGCTTTCATCATTTGTGGAATTTATATTCCACAATACATATATATTCCACATACATAATATACATAAATATTATAAACACAAGGAACTAGAGATCTGTGAAGTTTTGTGGTTATAATCTTGTTGGGATGAACAGAGACACAGTGCGATGGCTTGCATGACTAGAGTGCTGCAACGAAGGGATACAGGCTCTTCGGGAAGGACATGTTGGAAAGAAGAAGGTGGAGACACCCTTTATGGGAGAGACATTGGAATGCACAGAGCCTTGCCTGGGAATGGATGATGAGCTAAGTGAGAGCTTATGGGTAAGGACTGAAGAGAGACCAGTTTGGGTGACACTGTAGTGAGCATCTGCTGTAGGCCACCTGGCCAGGAAAAACAAGTGTATGAGGCCCTCTACAGACAGGTAGCAGCAACCTCACATTCACAGGCCCTGGTCCTCATGGGAAACTTAAACCACTCTGGTTATCTGCAGGAAGGACAACAGACCCACGGCTAAGCATCCAGAGCTTAAATCACTGATAACAAATTCCTGATCCAAATGATAGAGGAGCCAATAATGAGACGTTCTGTGCTGGACCTTATACTTAGGAACAAGGAAGGACTCCTTGGGGATTTGAACGTCAAAGGCAGCCTTAAGCTGCAGTGACCAGGGTAGCATTCAGGATCACAAGTGGAGGAAGAAGGGCAAAAAACAAGATCACAGTCCTGCCATTCAGGATAGAAGACTGGGTCTTTCTGGGGACCTGCTTGAAAACAGTCTCATGCAGAGAAAGCTGGTTGATACTCAAGGATCACCTCCTCCAAGCTCAAGAACCGTCCATTCCAAAGAGCAGGGAGTCATGCAAAAATGCCAGGAGGCCAGTAAAGATGAAAAAGGAGATTCTGGCAAAACTCAAACACAGAAAGTATACAAAAGGAATGTATACAAGAGGAAGCAGGAACAGGTAGACTGGAAGGAGTACAGAGACAGTGTCTGAGCATGCAAAAATGCAGCCAGGAAAGCCAGAGCCCACCTTGAGCTAAAACTCGTGAAAGAAGTCAAGAATAAGTATCTGAAGGGAGGGTAATAAAGATGGTGGAGCCAGATCCTTTTCAGTGGTGTTCAGTGACAGGAAAAGAGGCAATGGGCACAAACAAACACACGAAGTTCCCTCTGAACATCAGGAAACACTTTTTACTGTAAGGGTGACTGAGTCCTGACACACATAGCCTAGAGAGGTTGTGGAGTCTTTATCCTTGGAGATATTCAAAAGCCATCTGCATGTAGTCCTAGGCAACTTGAAAAAAATCAAACTCGGGCATTTCTTAATACACCAGCGTCCAACTGCATGACAGGTGAAACTGAGGAACAAAACCCAAACATGTAAAATAAAATATGCTGCAAAACTAAATTATTTCAAAGAATTCTTGATACTAACTTAATGTCCAGAAATCTTTATTGCTGATGTATAGTACAATATTTTTTAGACTGAAAACAGAAAGGGAAGAAACTCACCTATGAAAAATTTTAAGAGCTTTAGGACAAAAAGAAGGACATCTGAAAAATTTGTTCTGTATCACACTGCATCACCTTCAGATACCTGTTGCATATGGATTTACCTCAGTGATGTTTCTCTCATTCTCTCCACCTCTTCAAAATCCTCTTAACAAATTTGCACAGTAACATGGCAGTAGCCTTCTATTCAGAAAAATGCTGTGTCTGCCCCTGTTTATCATGAGTCAAAACTGATATAAAATGATGCAATCAATAAATGCATTTTTAACCCAGTGAGCAAGTGTCAATAATTGAGTGGAAACTCTGGTTTCCTTACTGTTCATTTATGGTGATTTCTAAATGGCAGTGGCCTGTGCCAGTTACCCTCTCGAGGTTGTTAGCACTACCTGACCATAGACAAACTCCATGTATTTAAAGAACAATAACCTACAACCTTTAAATATCAAGATATATTAATTTGCTCCTTCAAGTATTTTCCTACTGCCTTCTTGAAATATTGTACTATTTTCTATTTTCGAGAAGTAAAACACACTCCTTTCTTCCCTTGATCACAGCACTGCCTCTAAATCAACAAAGAGTATCTGTAAATTCCACTATGATTAGTTTATTTTGTCAATTATCCATTTGTCAATTAACTTTTGTTTAGTTGGTTTTAGATGCACATATATTCTGTATATTTACATAAAGATAATTGTTATATGCTGAGTATCGCCGGGGACTTGGATTTATCATCTAAGGTACAACTATATTAAGCAACAGTTCTTGCTAAAGACAGTGGTGTTTCCATTTGTTTAAGGCACGGGACAGTGACTCAGGAAAACAGGGTTCTGCTCCTTGCTTTTTGACTAACCACTTGGGCAACTTTGCTCAAACTCTTTCACCTGCAGTCCATGGGTTTGTCATAGAATGGTTTTATCTTTCTAGTGTCATTTTTCTCACCCTAAGTGAGTCTGTAAAGCTTTCAGGAACCTATGGATTTCCACAACATGTCTAAGACTAGAAAATTAGCGAAGTTATTCTACATATGAAAAATACTGTCATCAGTTTCAGTTCCTTACATACTAATGGAAGAGTATTACTATTTTTGCTCATCTTAATGAAGAAAAAATGTTTAGGAACATCTTTTTTCTCAACCCATTCACCAACTGTGCACAGTTACTCACATTGCAACTGTAACACAAATCAATATCTTAGCTTACTAAAATGTTTCTACTATACCATGCACTTCTGTATACCTCAGGTGCCAGGCATGGGCACTGGTGTCAGAGTAGTGACAACTGATAGCACAAACAGGTTGAAATTTTACATCCAACTTCCCCATCAGAGTACACAAAAGCAAAGGGCAAGAGTCTGGATAGCAACAGTAGAGATGTGACTTGCAAAATTGATAACCAGATTGCAAGGCAGTACATGCATGGTTCTCCACTGTCCAAACCAGCTTGAAAGCACCTGATTTTGACCATGAATGAATGACTTCATATGGAAAGGAGGTGTTCCAATGATGAAGGACCTGCATCACTAACGAGAACACTGCAACTCTGAAGGACCCCAGTAGTTTGTTAGAAGCAGCTATTTTAATCTAGCAGACCTTAGGCTGCACTAGCATTGCAGGGAGAACAAGAGAAAAGGGAGGCAGATTGCAATGTTTGGAAACAAATGCAGTAACTTAGGCCACTGTGCCTATACTCTCTTCTTCACACTTGAGAGCTGAGAGCAACCATGGAAGGATGTGAATTTATTCTCATACACATTGCTTCTTTCTCAAAGTAATCAAAACTGCAAGGTGATTGCTGGACAATGTGCTGAAGACAGCTGCATCTCCAACTTCTCAGCTTGTACATTTTATGGTTGCTTTCTGATGTAATAGTACAGACCAAACTATTGCTTTGGTTGCATTTTGGAAAGTAGTCTGAAATTTAACAACATCAAGTACAAAAGTTTCCCTCTTACCTGCCCATCACCAGATGGTTTGGCTTAGCCACTAGCAGATCCTCTATTCCAATAGACTCGATATCAGTAGTGATTTTTTTCCCCTTCTGTCTCCATTTGTAGCATCCTCCATTTTGACAACATAAATCTCAGTGAGGAAGAAGACATTCCAAACTAAATGCTTCTATCATTCCTTTAAACTGATCATTTTTGCTTTGTGGAAGTAAGCGTCAACATGCAACTCTCCTAGTACTAAATATTGTTTACAACATCATCACCTACTGATTTCAACTGATTTTCCACTACTTGGAGGACTCACTGAAGAGGAACAGATTTGTCATAAATGTAGTCATTAAAGAGTTCTGCAAAGATCAAGATCAAGGATATAAGTTATATAAGTTATAATAAGTTATAATGTATTCTAATAATAGCAACAGAAAATGTCCACCCTTACAGGGACCTCATTCTTCAATGTTCTAATTCTCTACTTCAGTAAAACAGCATCTAATTGTACAGTATACTTAACACTGAAGAATCCAAAAAGACAGACAATTGCACCCTTTTAAAGGGGTAGGAGCCACCTTTAACTTATTTAAGAACTCCCAAGCATGCCAGCCAATATTTTATCTTGGAAGATTTGCCTTACATCAGTGAGAGCCTTCATGCTTAAATCTGAGTCACACTCTAGAACCAGTCTTAGAATTGAATAAAGGATGAGACTACAGAAATACAGAACTTAACTTCTGCTTCAAAAGCCTCGGGGTTAATGTCAGTTCATCTTATATAAAAACACCAGGAAGCTTATACTCCCTTCTGTTAAACAATGAAAGCTAATATTCTTAAAAACAACATGATCTAAAGAACATATATTTGGGTATTTAATAATGCTAGAATGATTGGTTTTCATTTCTTATTTCTATGCAGTGGCATACACCCTTCTAGTACCTTCAGTCTGAAAAATATTGAATTAATCAGATCATACATTGAAGTCCAGTAATTTTTAAACATAAAGTTCCATTTGAAGTATTGATTAGCAGCAGCATTAATTGAAAACAGAAGGGAAAACAATCACCAAGGGAATTTAATATTGAGGTACAGGGCCACAGCAGGGGAGTCACAGAGAGAAGGAAAGTGAAATCCAGCCAGAAGCAGCTGGGTTGAGAAGCCTCAATATGAGCTGAAAACTTAATCTCATTTGAATAATTCACAATTCTTCTTGCTCGTCCCATTTCACCACTCAGTAACACTTCATATTCCACAATGAGAAACATTCCTTTCTCCAAAGAGACAAATTCATTTCCAAGTCCATCTAGAAATCATGAGCAAAGCATTTCATATTTAAAAAAATAAATAAATAAAATACCACAATTCCTTCCCTTCATTTCTCAGCCCTTTCTCTCTTCTTCCTCTTCTTTGTTTCCCCCTAAAACAAAATCCTTCATTCTTCTCTGTATTTAAATGAAGATTTCTCAGTAACAATAATGTCCAGTTTTCTTCTAGTCCTAAGTCTTAGCTGTCAAATGCCTACCAGGAGACAGAAATCTACAAGCTAATAGTACAACCAAAATGTTGGCTCTCTGTATGTAAATATTACATTCTGGGATAAACTTTAGAGGAAATATTGAGAGGTGCAAATGAAAGTGACAACTCAACTTCCCTGGAAGTTCTAAGCAGCAGAAACTTTCTTGCGAAGGAATCAGGAGGCTGCTTAAAAAGATTATTTTTTTTTGGCTGAACATAAGTTTTCTTGTAAAACTCAATGCCAGAATGTGAAAGCAGGTTTAAGCTGATATGGGCGTCATCCTTCTGATTTTAGAAAGCTGTGGTTCCGGTGCTACCGCTGATATTGCAGTTTTGCCAAACAATAGTAGATCAGAAATTTTTACGATTTATATAATTTTCATAGATTCCTGCAAAAATGGTAAAGCAAGACACTGTTAGATGTTACCCTTGACAAGCTGCCCCTCAGGCAGCATGGATAGTCTGGGTTATCATGTGCAACTATTCCCTGAGGATAAAAAATTGGTATAGACATGGAGTAACAGAAATGACTCATCAACACTCAAAAATGCATAGGAGAAGAGTAGAGTGGTGATGACACCCATCTCCTCATAGAACTCACTAGTGAAGAGGTCAGAGGCATAAGGACAGGGAACTGCAGCCTTGAAAAACAACTTATTTTTATTATTTTCAAGCATAGCTATTTTATGTGGAGGTTAGTGAGGAAGGCTGCATTCTGCCTGCATGGTTGGAGACTTCCAGCTTCCTCCACTATAAGGGTTACATGATTCATATGGCTTTTTGCAACAGTATCAGATAGACAGTGCCAGGGTTCTTCTTGACATTTAAGTGTAGCTTCTGCCTGGTTAACTCCATTGTTGTGGAAATAGTAGCTATATCCAAGAAAGAAAGTGATGTGGATTACTACAGTAAACATTATCAGACCTGGTCTGATCTGCAAATTAAAACAGGTAATGGAACTATTTTACACAGTTTGCTTCTAATTCTGACACAGATGGCACTTAAACAAGGATTCCAGCCTTGGCAGATTTCTTCAAAGTCAGTGCCAAGGCCAGGATAATCCTTTCTAGCAATTTTCTCCTTGATTTTTGAGCCACCAACTTCTGTATAAAATAGAATTTGTTATCTGCTGTTCCCCTTCTACAGCCATGCATTGAACAAGCTTTGACAGGACACGAGACAGACCTTCAAATACTGAGCCAAGCGACACCAAAAGAGTCATGAATCCCTACTAGGTACAAAGCTCATTTCTTAACCCTTATCTTCAGGTGGGTGTATCACAAGGAAAAGAAAAATTAGTGATCCAATGAAAAACAAAAAGGAAAAGTAAAAATACCTTCCTTGAGGTACTTCTGACTCTCCAGCTCTTAAATTATGCCAAGTGTGGGATAATGTACAATGACTGTTTTTTAAAGCCAGCATTAATGAACAATGGTTGCTTTTTAAAGCTAGCATTCACTACAAAGAGGAAGATGAGCCAAACCCAGAAAACAGACCAAAAATAGTGCACATGGACACGTGTGTATGTTTCCTTACACAAAATCACTTTTCAGAAAGTTCTTTAGCCACAGCATTAGGCAAATAACCAATAGAGCCAACTCTGAAGAGAATGAAGACAAGCTTGCATTGGCCACTATGTTCACTTCTCACACAAATCATAATGTTATCAGCACAGACAGGTTATAGGAGAAAGAGACACACCAGAAATCTCATATCATTAAAACAGATATTTTGTTAATTTATTGTAATGCAGATGATGAAAGGTCTTCAAAGCTGACAAGAGCTCATTAACATGGGCTTTCATACAAGACAGGAAATAAAGACACATGTTAAAAAAAAAATAAATTGCATTTCTGGATCTAGACAAGCACTCCCATCGAGATTGTTAGGAGCTTGCATGTAGATCGAGTTTAGCATATAGTGCAAAGACTTTGTAGTCAGATTATGAATTTTACCCATTATTTGCCCTTATAAACACCAGGGAAAAAAAAAACCACTTGAGTTTTGTTGGTTTTGTGTTTACATGTGTTTGGGGTTTTCTAGATTGCTCTTATAAGAGTATGTATTTAAAAAAAAAGAAAAAAGAAATGAGACAGAAGATAAAAGAACAGTATCCCAGTAAGGATCTATTGACAACTGATTGTTTATCGCAGGTAAAAACAAAAACCACATACTTGAGCAAGAAATAGTCTCCCAAGAGTTTGGAGAATTGTTCCTTCAAAATCATTCTTTTTAACACTACTTCAGTTCCACAAGTTAAGTGCACATGGGAGATGCCTAGTTTTACTAGTTTTCTAAAATAATTCATTCAGAAGGAATACTACTTTTACTAATATTGGAGTCCTACACACTGAAATTTCAGATCAAACGTCTGACAGATCTTAATGTTGCCAACAGACATGCAGTCATTCATCACGGCTCTGCACTTTGGCTTTCTGAGGACTGTACTTTGGAATTCCTGTAGACTGAATAGCTGGTACAGAGAATTCAACATATAAGTAACACTATTTTCAGTGCTCCTTCAAAGAAAACCAGTACATATTTCTCCAAACCTGAGAAAACTTACAATCTTTTTATGTCATCTAAACAACGAAGAAAAAAAGTTGTCATGCATATTTTGGATATTAAAAAAAAAAGTATCTTGCTACATACTGCCATTCAAATACCTCCAAGCTATGCTTTCCTCACCAGCAACTGACAAGGGGGGATATACTTTGACCAGGAAAGATGCTGCACACTACATAAAAATTGTGAGAACTAAACATCAACAGGACAGAGAAAAAGAACCAGCTACCACAGTAGGCAATTAAAAGCCAAAAAAAAAAAAAAAATCAAAACCAACCTACCAATCCAATTATCCATCAGAGACTCTGCAGTTACTGCGGCTTTTACATGACTTGCAGCCTTTCTGATCAAGGGCCGTCACAGGACACCTAAGCAGTAAGAATTTCACATTTCAAACTTGGAATACTTATCAGCTATTTGCAGTTTTCAAGAAGACTAGGGATACTTGTTCCACATTTCTCTATTTTTAAAAAACTGACACACAGTGAAGACATTTGGGGTAAGGGTTTTTTGTTAAGTTGTCCTGTTCTTGTAAGTAAACTAACCTTGATAATCTATCTCCATTTGCAGCAGGGAGCAGAATAACTTTGTTAGAAGATCCCTCCTGCCCTTAACTCATCACCTGAATTTATATATACAATTTCTCCTCTAAGCCTATATTATAAAGATGGAGATCTAGAAGGTTAGAAAAAAAATTAATCTCATCCGTCTTATTAGAATAGTCTGTGCATTTTCACCACTGAATGAGGGGGAAAATCTCACCCACACTAGTGCCCCTAGTGTGCCTTCGCAGTTGGCAGTCTGAAGAGTAAGTAGCAAATCACTACCCTGTCTTTCTGTGTGAGGCTACATTTTGGGGTTTTTATTCCACAGCAGAAGGCATAACCCTTTAAGGAAACTGCAGGGAAACTAGGCAACCTTTCAATCCATTTATCAAATTTCCTGCTGTTTCTATTTCTGAACAAGCTTAAAAAATTATTTTGTACAAAGAAAATTAATCTACATCCAGAAGCTATCATTAAATAAAATGTGCTGACCTGTTGGCAATTGCCAGGTCTGGTGTTAACATAGTACTTTGTTTAGCCTGGTGCCCTTCTGTTCCTTCCAGCACTGATATTGTGTAAAAAAACCCCTAATAATGTTTAAGAGACATTTGATTTATTGTCATTTTCATCCTGGCATCCATACCTTCCAGAAGACATAAACAACAGTCAGTGCTGTGAAAATGTTTCCTGTAGTCATGTTAACAGTCCTATAAAAAACATGTACAATACATACAGAAAAAGGTAAGACCTTATAACAACTGTGCAGATGCCTCCATTGGCTAATTTTCAGTTTTAAAAAAACGCACGTTGGAAAAAAAGTAGGCTTAATTTGCTGTTTAGCAGTACCCCTGTTCCAAGTTGAACAAAGCAGAAGACACTGTACTTAGGTGAAAACGCAAATAAATATCGCTTATCTGATGCTCTGCAAAGAACAAAAATCACTTTCTTTCTAAAACTAAAACTGGGCACAGCAGAAAAGCTAGGAATCTCTCCAAAAAGTGTTACATAAGGCATTGTCAAACTTCACGTCACCTCCACAGGGCCGCAAGTTGCTATTTTCCCCCCATCCCCCGGTGCGCAGGGATTAATGATCTAAATGACACAGTTCTTGTACAGGAGGTGATAGCAGAAGCCTTCCCAAAGGGGAGCTTCCTGGGCAGAAGGCTTGCTGGGGAGGCTGGCGGGGGATGGGGAAGCCACCCTGCTCGCTTCGGCGTCCCAGCCAAACTCCAGCTCTGCCCCGCGGGTCCCGTTCCGCCGGACCGGCTCCCGGAACAGGCTCGCCGCGGGCAGAGCGCTCACACCGCACGTCGCGACTCCCTCCCACCCGCCCGGCAGCGGACACCAGCCCCGGGGTCTCCCGGACGCCGGAGCGCAGCCCGCCGCCCTTGCCCGGACCCGCTGCCCCACGGCTGGAGCCCCCACGGAGCGGGAGCACATCCCGGCCGAGGAGAGCGGCGTGCGGCGCGGGGCTAGCCAGCGGACTGGCGAGGGGAGCGGGGTCCGAGCCGGGCGGGGTAACCTCCCTCGGCAGGGGGACGTGCCCCTTTGTGCCGGGAAGCGACACGCGCGCCTCCGCCCGAGCATCTCTTCAACTCCGGATCTGATGGGGATTAAAATCCAGGAGATAAAGCTGCCAGCCCGGCCCTCTGGACTTGGGTGCCCTCTCCCCTTCACGGGCTGCTGGAAGGGAGACACTCATCGATTGTTCCTTGCCCTCCCCCGCCCCTCGCCTCTAAAAGCACCATAGGCTCAACGAGAAGGCTCTTACCTTCCCCGGGTGGTTCCCGGGCCGCCGGGACGGGCGCTCAGCGCCCGCTGCTCCGCGCAGGCAAGTGGTCCTTCCTCCTCCTCCGCTCCAGGCGGGCAGCTCCAGCTCCGTGCCCGCAGCCCCGCTCTCCGGAGGTGTCAGCCAGCGGATCACAGCCGGGGCGGCACTGGCGGCTCCACTCTCCGCGGGACGAGGAGCTGCTGACGGTGGGAGGAGGAGGAGGGCGGTGGGGAGGTCCCGACTCTTCCCGGGATGCGCCGCCGAGGTGGCCGCCTCCTCCGCCGCCCAGCTCAGCTCTCTCCGGGGCCTGCCCGCTCCGCGCTGTCCCGAGGTGCAGCCCGGCCCCGTCCGCCTGTCCGTCCCGCTCGCCTTCCCCCGCCCCTTTCGCCGGCGGCGAACCGCGCGGCGCACAGGCCCCGCCGGCGGCCAGGAGGACCCGTGGGCGACGGGGGATTCCGGCCCAGCCTCCTGTCCTCTCCCCGGGGCCTGGTGCACGCTCTCCGCGGGGAGAGGAGGCCCTGCCCCGGCCTGGCGAGCAGCTCCGGGAAGGTCACCGGCACCGTGGAGCCGAGCACGGAGGTTCCCTCCGGCACCGCCGCGGTCGTTGCTACTGCTGCCGGCCCGACATCAGCGACCGCTGGGTGCCGCGCTCCGCCCGGGCTCGCTCCGTGCCCGTGCCTGGCGGCCGCCTCCGACTCTCAGTGCCAGGCTGCCCCCTTCCCCTTCCTTCCTTCCTTGCCTCCCGCCCCTTCCCCGCTGCCAGCCTTCCCCCGCCGGCTCCCGCCAGCGCCCGGTGCCAGGCTGCCCCCTGCGGGTCTCGGGGCCGCGGCCACACGCCCGGCGGGGCCGAGGAGGAGCCGGGCGCGGGGGCGGCCGCCGCTGCCGGTCCGCGAGTGCCGGGAGCCGTGTGCCCGCTGCCGCCGCGCTGCCCCGGGCTGGCTCAGCGGCGGCTGCAGCGACTGTGTGTCTGTGTCATGTCTGTGCCTGGGCGGGCGGAGGCGCGGGGCCGAGGCGGGGCCATCCCGCTCACACGCCGCCCAGCGACAGGCGGAGGGCGCCCAACCAGCGGCGGCCGCCGGCGCGCACCGCCCGCCCGCTCTGCGGGGCGCCCCGGGCCGCTACACCTGGGCAGGGCGGAGGGGGCCGGGACGGGCTGCCTGCATCCCGGCGCTCTCACAGCCGTCCCGCCGGGGGGGGCTGCGGGGGCACAGCCGGCCCCGCACGGGCGCCGCGCCCCGCACCCGCCGCGCCCCGCCCG